>NW_027316500.1:30948179-31088179 GCF_026437365.1 Eucyclogobius newberryi | reverse complement strand
GGAGAGAGGAGGGAGAGAAGGGAGAAAAAGGAGGGAGAGAATGGTGGTGAGAGGGATACAGAGAGAAAGAGAAGGGTTGGGAGGGGGAGAGAGGGGGAAGAAGGAGGGAGAGAGAGAGGGAGAGAAGAGAAGAGGGAGGGAGTGTGAGATGGGGGAGTAAAAGAGGAGGAAGAGAGCGAGCGGAGGGGGAGAAAATGACATGTTATTTCTGAGAATCTTTTGCGACTCGTGAATAAGAGTTTTTTTCCTTTTCAAACCTGTCGTGAATGAGACGGTGAATGTGCTCCACGCTGGCTCGATTCACCATCAAGTACTGCGCCTCATTCACCAGCGAGAGGGGGGAGGGGGCGGGGCAGGAGGGGGAGGAGACGGGGGAGGCTGCGGAGAGAGAGAGGGAGACGGTGAGGACAAGTGAGGGAAATCAAAGTGTTTTAAAGTGTCACTAATCCCAAAAAGACGGAGCAGACAATTTATGATAATGATCTCTGAAAATGTGAGTTTCAGATTCACACGTTCAAAGACGACGGAATTCGGACTTGGACTGGACTAAGACTCGGACTGGACTGTTTTCGGACTGGACTCGGACTGGACTCGGACTGGACTCGGACTAAGACTCGGACTGGACTGGACTGGACTGGACTGGACTCGGACTAAGACTCGGACTGGACTGGACTCGGACTAAGACTCGGACTGGACTCGGACTAAGACTCGGACTGGACTGGACTCGGACTGGACTCGGACTGGACTAGGACTGGACTTGGACTGGACTCGGACTGGACTCGGACTGGACTAGGACTGGACTTGGACTGGACTCGGACTGGACTCGGACTGGACTAGGACTGGACTCGGACTGGACTAGGACTGGACTAGGACTGGACTCGGACTGGACTAGGACTGGACTAGGACTGGACTGGACTGGACTAGGACTGGACTAGGACTGGACTGGACTCGGACTTAGACTGGACTCGGACTGGACTCGGACTGAACTCGGACTGGACTCGGACTGGACTGGATTCGGACTAAGACTCGGACTGGACTCGGATTGGACTCGGACTGGACTCGGACTGGACTGGACTCGGATGGACTTGGACTGGACTCGGACTAGGACTCGGACTGGACTCGGACTGGACTCGGACTAAGACTCGGACTGGACTGGACTCGGATGGACTTGGACTGGACTCGGACTAAGACTCGGACTGGACTCGGACTGGACTCGGACTGGACTCGGACTGGACTCGGACTGGACTCGGACTAAGACTCGGACTGGACTCGGACTGGACTCGGACTGGACTCGGACTAAGACTCGGACTGGACCCGGACTTGGACTCAGACTGGACTCGGACTTGGACTCAGACTGGACTCGGACTAAGACTCGGACTGGACTCGGACTAGGACTCAGACTGGACTTGGACTGGACTCGGACTAAGACTCGGACTGGACTCGGACTGGACTCGTAACTAAGACTCGGACTGGACTCGGACTGGACTCGGACTAAGACTTGGACTGGACCCGGACTTGGACTCAGACTGGACTCGGACTTGGACTCGGACTGGACTCGGACTAAGACTCGGACTGGACTCGGACTAGGACTCAGACTGGACTCGGACTGGACTCGGACTTGGACTCGGACTGGACTCGGACTAAGACTCGGACTGGACCCGGACTTGGACTCAGACTGGACTCGGACTAAGACTCGGACTGGACTCGGACTGGACTCTGACTGGACTCGGACTGGACTCGGACTAAGACTCGGACTGGACCCGGACTTGGACTCAGACTGGACTCGGACTTGGACTCAGACTGGACTCGGACTTGGACTCAGACTGGACTCGGACTAAGACTCGGACTGGACTCGGACTAGGACTCAGACTGGACTTGGACTGGACTCGGACTAAGACTCGGACTGGACTCGGACTGGACTCGTAACTAAGACTCGGACTGGACTCGGACTGGACTCGGACTAAGACTCGGACTGGACTCGGACTGGACTCGGACTGGACTCGGACTAAGACTCGGACTGGACCCGGACTTGGACTCAGACTGGACTCGGACTTGGACTCAGACTGGACTCGGACTTGGACTCAGACTGGACTCGGACTAAGACTCGGACTGGACTCGGACTAGGACTCAGACTGGACTTGGACTGGACTCGGACTAAGACTCGGACTGGACTCGGACTGGACTCGTAACTAAGACTCGGACTGGACTCGGACTGGACTCGGACTAAGACTTGGACTGGACCCGGACTTGGACTCAGACTGGACTCGGACTTGGACTCGGACTGGACTCGGACTAAGACTCGGACTGGACTCGGACTAGGACTCAGACTGGACTCGGACTGGACTCGGACTTGGACTCGGACTGGACTCGGACTAAGACTCGGACTGGACTCGGACTGGACTCGGACTGGACTCGGACTGGACTCGGACTAAGACTCGGACTGGACTCGGACTGGACTCGGACTGGAATCGGACTGGACTCGGACTAAGACTCGGACTGGACTCGGACTGGACTCGGACTGGACTCGGACTGGACTCGGACTAAGACTCGGACTGGACTCGGACTGGACTCGGACTGGACTCGGACTGGACTCGGACTAAGACTCGGACTGGATTCGAACCTCGTTTACTGTGATTTTACAACTTTTCTCTTCAAAGTGGCTCAAAGTCGACGAGTCAGACAGTGTTAGAGCGCCTCCTACAGGTCGAACGACTCATTGAACTAAAACACAGTTAAGATCAATATATGTAGAATGTTGGTACAAATTATAAAAATGTTATCACAGAATAGCACAATTTTTAAGTTTATAATTTCACTTCCTGTTTGTAATTGATGACATCACACTAAGACATTACCCAGCAAACACTGGGCCAAAACTCATCTAATGTCACAATTAGTATTTGACAAATAAAAATAAATGAGAGCGACTTTATTCAGTTGAATTAATGTTTAGAGTCAAAAAAGTTGTTTCTTCTTTCTAAACTTTGACTGGAATGAGCGTCCCTGGTGTGATGTCACTTCCTGTCATTTTCTAAAGATTTGTCAACGTTTTCTCGACAAATACCTGTTCGATTGGTGTAAAAGTATCATTTATATGTACAAGAGGTATGAATACACTAAATAAAGTCAACATTAGAACATCGTAAACACCTGTCATCCGCACTTTAAATCCCATGTTTTCCTTTATGCTGCTCCCACAGCTTGGAATACTCTTCAATCTGAACCTGAAGCTTTGTGTGCCGGTTTCTTTAAAGTGTTTCCATGAAAAGACTCTCTGGTAACGCTAATTGACAAATATATAACTCAAACGTATGAATCTTGGCCTCAGACGTGTGCACAGTCATTTCTAATTGGATCTCGCAGCGTCCTTAGCATCCAAAAGTGATTTCACGAGGTTGAGAGCGTTTTCCTCCGACATTAACGCATTTGCTCTAAAGTCAATGATCATAAATGCTGTTGTCGTTGGCGTTTGGTGACATAAATCTGCCGCCGTGTGGTCTGAGCGATCGACAGCCTCAGAAAAGCCGGCTGTTCCTTTTCTTTCCGTCACAGATGGAAAACAGAAGAATGTGCCAGAGTGAAGCGACATGTGCTCGAATACAAGCAGCGTTTTATAAAGAACTGCACACAAACGTAAAGATGCTGAGGGCCCGAGATGCTCAGTCCCCATGATGCTGAGGGCTCATGATGCTGAGGGCCCATGATGCTGAGGGCTCATGATGCTGAGGGCCCATGATGCTGAGGGCTCATGATGCTGAGGGCTCATGATGCTGAGGGCCCATGATGCTGAGGGCCCATGATGCTGAGGCCCAGTGATGCTGAGGCTCATGATGCTGAGGGCCCAGGATGCTGAGGGCCCATGATGCTGAGGGCCCATGATGCTGAGGGCCCATGATGCTGAGGCCCCGTGATGCTGAGGCTCATGATGCTGAGGGCCCAGGATGCTCAGTCCCCATGATGCTGAGGGCCCATGATGCTGAGGGCTCATGATGCTGAGGGCCCATGATGCTGAGGGCTCATGATGCTGAGGGCCCATGATGCTGAGGCCCCGAGATGCTGAGGCCCATGAAGCTAAGGCCCCGTAATGCTGAGACTCATGATGCTGAGGTCCATGAAGCTGAGGTCCATGATGCTGTGGTCCATGATGCTGAGGCCCCGTAATGCTGAGACTCATGATGCTGAGGTCCATGAAGCTGAGGTCCATGATGCTGTGGTCCATGATGCTGAGGGCCTGTGATGCTGAGGCCCAGAGATTCTGAGGGCTCATGATGCTGAGGGCCTGTGATGCCGAGGCCCCATGATGCTGAGGCTCATGATGCTGAGGCCCATGATGCTGAGGCCCCGAGATGCTGAGGCCCATGATGCTGAGGCCCCGTGATGCTGAGACTCATGATGCTGAGGTCCATGAAGCTGAGGTCCATGATGCTGTGGTCCATGATGCTGAGGGCCTGTGATGCTGAGGCCCAGAGATTCTGAGGGCTCATGATGCTGAGGGCCTGTGATGCCGAGGCCCCATGATGCTGAGGCTCATGATGCTGAGGCCCATGATGCTGAGGCCCCGAGATGCTGAGGCCCATGATGCTGAGGCCCCGTGATGCTGAGACTCATGATGTTGAGGTCCATGAAGCTGAGGTCCATGATGCTGTGGTCCATGATGCTGAGGGCCTGTGATGCTGAGGCCCCGAGATTCTGAGGGCTCATGATGCTGCGGGCCTGTGATGCCGAGGCCCCATGATGCTGAGGCTCATGATGCTGAGGCCCATGATGCTGAGGCCCCGAGATGCTGAGGCCCATGATGCTGAGGGCTCATGATGCTGCGGGCCTGTGATGCCGAGGCCCCATGATGCTGAGTACCATGATGCTGAGTACCATGATGCTGAGTACCATGATGCTGAGTACCATGATTCTGAGTACCATGATGCTGAGGCCCCGAGATGCTGAGGCCCATGATGCTCAGTCCCCATGATGCTGAGGGCCCATGATGCTCAGTACCCATGATGCTTAGGCTCATGATGCTCAGACCCGATGATGCTCAGTCCCCACGATGCTGAGGGCCCATGATGCTCAGTTCCCATGATGCTGAGGGCCCATGATGCTTAGGTCCATGATGCTCAGTCTCCATGGTGCTCAGTCTCCATGATGCTCTGTCCCCATGATGCTGAGGGCCCATGATGCTGAGGTCCCATGATGCTGAGGTCCCATGATGCTGAGGTCCCATGATGCTGAGGTCCTATGATGCTTAGGGGCCCATGATGCTGTGGGCCTGTGATAAAGAGACCCCATGATGCTGGGGCTCATGATGCTTAGGGCCCATGATGCTTAGGCCCTGTGATGCTGAGGGCCCCACATTGAACACACATACCGTTTATTGTCTTGTATTTTCCGTGTGTTCCAAAGAGCCAAAGTGATGTAGGGCCTCTTTAGTGCCTCTTTAAAGACCTCATCCAAACGCCGGGCGCTGGAGGCCTCACTTTGACTCGTGTGTTCAAACTTTGCAGCGACACATCGATCTCTTCTGCTTCTGCTGTGACACTGAGGGGCCTCAGGGTGCTGCCCCCTTCAGGTCAAGTCATTTATTCAGGAGAACACCTGCTTAAGCCACAGAGACACTTAATAAACTACAGAGAAGAGAGAGGGAGACAGGAGGAGAGGAGAGAGGAGGGAGTGAACAAGAGAGGGAGAAAGAAGGAGAGAGGGAGAAGGGAGGAGAGAGGAGGGAGTGAACAAGAGAGGGAGAAAGAAGGAGAGAGGGAGAAGCGAGGAGAGAGGAGGGAGTGAACAAGAGAGGGAGAAAGAAGGAGAGAGGGAGAAGCGAGGAGAGAGGAGGGAGTGAACAGGAGAGAGGGAGGAGGAGAGGAGGGAGTGAACGGGAGAGAGGGAGAAAGGAGAGGGCGAGGAGGGAGTGAACAGAGGAGAGGGAGAAGGGAGGAGGGAGTGAACGGGAGAGAGGGAGAAAGAAGGAGGGAGGAGGAAAGAAGGAGAGAGGAAGAAAGGAGAGAGGAGGGAGTGAATGGGAGAGAGGGAGACAAAAGGAGAGGGTGAGGAGGGAGTGAATGGGAGAAAGTGGGAAAGAAGGAGGGAGGAGGAAAGAAGGAGAGAGGAGGAAAGAAGGAGAGAGGAGGGAGTGAACGGGATAAAGGGAAGAAAAGAGATGGGGGCATAGACCGTGGAGAGAGAAAGGAAGAAAAGGAACGACAAACATAACTCAGCCCGAAATATTATCATATTTATACCAAAAAAGAAAAGAAAAAACAACTCCAAATTTAAAGAATCAGAGAGAGAGAGAGAGAGAGAGAGAGAGAGAGAGAGAGAGAGAGAGAGACACTGATTTATGTTATAAAGCAGCGCTGTCCAACGTAAGGCCCAGGGGCCAAATCTGGCCCGCCAAGTGATTTAATCCGGCCCACATTAAAAAAAAAAATTGTGTGTTTATTGGTTTAATTCTGGGTTTAGATGCACTAGTTTAGATCTGTTTGGAGTCTGGGTTAGCATTTTGTATGTCTTTTCTGACAAAATCTGTAGTTATTGAATTGTATTAACTCAATTTATTTAAATAGTGTTGGGGATATTTTGTGCGACCCTAAGTTACAGTAGTGGAGTGGCCCTCTGGTATATTAAGTTGAATAACCCTGCTACAAAGTCTGTATTCCTCTGGGCTTGTAGTCTTTTTAGTCAATTGTAGTCTTTTTTAGTCCATTGTAGTGGTTTAGTGAGCGTTTCTATTCAATTTAACATTTGTTTAAATAATTCCCATCTTAATTCAACAGTTTTTCTCTTCCTGATAATCCACAGGGGGCGTGTCTGAGTTTATAATATCAGAATAATGTGAGGAGTTTATTTTATAGTCTAAAATGGTCTCGTTTTAATTTCTGGGAATGACAATGACTTTTACATTATTCTAAAGCGCCCCCTACAGGGCGAACGACTCATTCAACTAAAACGCAGTTAAGATAAATATATCTTGAATTCTGCTTAAAAGTATAAAAATGTTATCACAGAATAGCTCATTTTTTTAGGATTATAATTTCACTTCCTGTTTGTAATTGATGACATCACAGTAGGAAATTACCCAGCAAACATTGGGCCAAAACTCATCTAATGTCTAATTATTTTTATTTGACAAATACAAATATGTGAGGGCGACTTTATTTTTGTTGAATTAATGTTTAGAGTCAAAAAAGTTATTTCTTTTGTGTAAATTTGGCATAAACTTTGACTGGAACGAGTGTCCCTGGTGTGATGTCACTTCCTGTCATTTTCTCATCATTCAACAGGTATAAAGCAAATAAAGTAAACCTTTTAAAATCGTAAAAACCCGCCATACAGACTGAAATATCATGGCATGACTTTTCTGAGTAAAAGTCGACGGCGTTCAACTTTGTGAATGAATCAAGGCGACGTTTGAAATCGGTGCAGCTTCGGTTCAAGGACGGGCTACAATCACAGGCCTCATTTGTCCAAACCCCCGAGTGTGTTCAGAGGTTTATTTAAGGGTGAATTTGGATGACGTGCGGCGCAGGATTGATTGTGGTCCCGTCAGAGCAGGATGGATCCCCACGAGGGGGGTGGTCCCGTCAGAGCAGGATGGATGCCCACGAGGGGGGTGGTCCCGTCAGAGCAGGATGGATCCCCACGAGGAGTGATGTTTGTGAGGCTAAAAGGCCATTTCTGCTTCATTTCTGCTCGGTCTGATTGAGAAGCTGCTCCAGTGTGAGGCGACTGTCAAACAGGGCTAAAGAGGCAGATATAAAGCAGTGTTCTCGCTGACGGGTTTGGGCACGGCGGGCCGCCGCAGCAATATGCCGCCATGCTGCGGCGGGCCGCCCGCCATGCTGCTAGGCCCCCGTCCATGCGAGCGCCGTAGTACTTTTCGCTCGCGCCGCCAACGGCGCTCGATATGGAAAGCCAATATGATCACACTCCGCCACTTAGGATCCGCGTATGGCTTAAATTAAGAGAACAACGAGCTTGTTTACGGCGCACGGCGTTAAAAGCGCCGCTTTATTTCGTAAAATCGTCAGAAAATACGCTGCGATACAGCGCTCCTAAGTGGCGGAGTGTGAGCATATTGACTTTCCATATCGGCACATTTTTTAAGTACTTTTTTCGAGCGCCGCCTCCCGGCGCCATCCTCCAACCCGCCATCCTCCAACCCGCCATCCTCCAACCTGCCATCTTCCAACCTGCCATCTTCCAACCCGCCATCCTCCAACCCGCCATCTTCCAACCTGCCATCTTCCAACCCGCCATCCTCCAACCCGCCATCCTCCAACCTGCCATCTTCCAACCCGCCATCCTCCAACCTGCCATCTTCCAACCTGCCATCTTCCAACCCGCCATCCTCCAACCCGCCATCCTCCAACCTGCGATCTTCCAACCCGCCATCCTCCAGCCTGACATCTTCCAACCTGCCATCTTCCAACCCGCCATCCTCCAACCCGCCATCCTCCAACCCGCCATCTTCCAACCTGCCATCTTCCAACCCGCCATCTTCCAACCTGCCATCTTCCAACCCGCCATCCTCCAACCCGCCATCCTCCAACCTGCCATCTTCCAACCCGCCATCCTCCAACCTGCCATCCTCCAACCCGCCATCCTCCAACCTGCCATCTTCCAACCTGCCATCTTCCAACCCGCCATCCTCCAACCTGCCATCTTCCAACCTGCCATCTTCCAACCCGCCATCCTCCAACCCGCCATCCTCCAACCTGCCATCTTCCAACCCGCCATCCTCCAGCCTGCCATCTTCCAACCTGCCATCTTCCAACCCGCCATCCTCCAACCCGCCATCCTCCAACCTGCCATCTTCCAACCTGCCATCTTCCAACCCGCCATCCTCCAACCTGCCATCTTCCAACCTGCCATCTTCCAACCCGCCATCCTCCAACCCGCCATCCTCCAACCTGCCATCTTCCAACCCGCCATCCTCCAGCCTGCCATCTTCTAACCTGCCATCCTCCAACCCGCCATCCTCCAACCCGCCATCCTCCAACCCGCCATCTTCCAACCTGCCATCTTCCAACCCGCCATCTTCCAACCTGCCATCTTCCAACCCGCCATCCTCCAACCCGCCATCCTCCAACCCGCCATCCTCCAATCTGCCATCTTCCAACCTGCCATCTTCCAACCCGCCATCCTCCAACCTGCCATCTTCCAACCTGCCATCTTCCAACCCGCCATCCTCCAACCCGCCATCCTCCAACCTGCCATCTTCCAACCCGCCATCCTCCAGCCTGCCATCTTCCAACCTGCCATCTTCCAACCCGCCATCCTCCAACCCGCCATCCTCCAACCCGCCATCTTCCAACCCGCCATCTTCCAACCCGCCATCTTCCAACCTGCCATCTTCCAACCCGCCATCCTCCAACCCGCCATCCTCCAACCCGCCATCCTCCAACCTGCCATCTTCCAACCTGCCATCTTCCAACCCGCCATCCTCCAACCCGCCATCTTCCAACCTGCCATCTTCCAACCCGCCATCTTCCAACCTGCCATCTTCCAACCCGCCATCCTCCAACCCGCCATCCTCCAACCCGCCATCCTCCAACCTGCCATCTTCCAACCTGCCATCTTCCAACCCGCCATCCTCCAACCTGCCATCTTCCAACCTGCCATCTTCCAACCCGCCATCCTCCAACCCGCCATCCTCCAACCTGCCATCTTCCAACCCGCCATCCTCCAGCCTGCCATCTTCCAACCTGCCATCCTCCAACCCGCCATCCTCCAACCCGCCATCCTCCAACCCGCCATCTTCCAACCTGCCATCCTCCAACCCGCCATCCTCCAACCCGCCATCCTCCAACCCGCCATCCTCCAACCTGCCATCTTCCAACCCGCCATCCTCCAACCCGCCATCCTCCAACCCGCCATCCTCCAACCCGCCATCTTCCAACCCGCCATCTTCCAACCCGCCATCTTCCAACCTGCCATCTTCCAACCCGCCATCCTCCAACCCGCCATCCTCCAACCCGCCATCCTCCAACCTGCTATCTTCCAACCCGCCATCCTCCAACCCGCCATCTTCCAACCCGCCATCCTCCAACCCGCCATCCTCCAACCTGCCATCTTCCAACCTGCCATCTTCCAACCCGCCATCCTCCAACCTGCCATCTTCCAACCTGCCATCTTCCAACCCGCCATCCTCCAACCCGCCATCCTCCAACCTGCCATCTTCCAACCCGCCATCCTCCAGCCTGCCATCTTCCAACCTGCCATCTTCCAACCCGCCATCCTCCAACCCGCCATCCTCCAACCCGCCATCCTCCAACCCGCCATCTTCCAACCTGCCATCTTCCAACCCGCCATCTTCCAACCTGCCATCTTCCAACCCGCCATCCTCCAACCCGCCATCCTCCAACCCGCCATCCTCCAACCTGCCATCTTCCAACCTGCCATCTTCCAACCCGCCATCCTCCAACCTGCCATCTTCCAACCTGCCATCTTCCAACCCGCCATCCTCCAACCCGCCATCCTCCAACCTGCCATCTTCCAACCCGCCATCCTCCAGCCTGCCATCTTCCAACCTGCCATCTTCCAACCCGCCATCCTCCAACCCGCCATCCTCCAACCCGCCATCTTCCAACCCGCCATCTTCCAACCCGCCATCTTCCAACCTGCCATCTTCCAACCCGCCATCCTCCAACCCGCCATCCTCCAACCCGCCATCCTCCAACCTGCCATCTTCCAACCTGCCATCTTCCAACCCGCCATCCTCCAACCCGCCATCTTCCAACCTGCCATCTTCCAACCCGCCATCCTCCAACCTGCCATCTTCCAACCCGCCATCCTCCAACCCGCCATCCTCCAACCTGCCATCTTCCAACCCGCCATCCTCCAACCCGCCATCCTCCAACCCGCCATCCTCCAACCCGCCATCCTCCAACCCGCCATCCTCCAACCTGCCATCCAACCTCAGCCCAGCGAGAAGACTGATAAAGGAGGAGTTTTTGACCAATATACACATGTTCTGAAATGCATGTTTATTTATGTTTTTATCATATTACAGAGGAACAGTTTGTTATTGATGTGAGCCAAAGAAAAGCCACTTTCACAAAGTCCAAGTCCCTCCCCCTAAGTGTTACCATGGAGCTCGTCTCACTAATATAACTAATATAGTTATGGCCACAGGTTTATAGTTAAATAACATGTTTTTATTGGGTTTATTAAGCCTAAATATGAAATGATAGATCAATGGGATCAATGTGTTCTGCTTGTGTTAAGTGTGGCTGACCTTTCATTTGAAAAGCCGTGCGCTCGTAGCCTCGGGTCAGAGGAACGAGGAATATTTAATCAGCTTCTCTTTGTTTCCAGGAGCAAGATGTTTTAATGTGTGGCCACAACATTAATGTCCATATTAACCTATTACGGGGTTAATCACAGCGTTTGTAAAATACCAAGGTCCAGATTAATTAATTAAGAAAAAGTATATATTTAAATCATGATAATTACCACTATCATAACTTTATTAGGCCATCAGTAGAGAGACTCCTTTAATACTAGACTGATTAAATGAGTCTTAACTACTCTTGGAGGGTGATTTGAAAGAAAATTATGATACACAACGCTTAATTATATGATTTATTCTCTCCAGCACAAACAGATAAACTGCGTCTCTCTTTATCAGTAGAATGTCTGTGAGCTCAATGCTGCTTTTAAAGTGTTTTTTAATTGCATTACAGACTAAACTAACGTTCTTTTCGCTCTAACGCGTTCTCGATGCATGTGAAGATTGATGGCTAAATGTACGTTTCCTCGGTCGCCATTACATTCAGACCTGTACACGACAAACACAAGGACAAAACCATTTACATCCGGACCAAACGTGTCGAGAAGAGAAATGGCCCCGGTTTAGCGTGAAAGCTCCGAGCACTTAAGACTAAATGGATTTCACGTAGGGGCCCTCGACGCCGCCGATCACCATGAAAACGTCTGTTAAAAGCAACGCTGGACTTTGACGGCTTTGACGGTTCACAACGCTGCGCAGAATGACGCCAGATATTAAATACATCAAATATATTCACTTTGTGTTTCATTATTTGGCAAAAGAAAAGAAATAAAAGACTTTTATTGTTGATTTTCCTGTTAAAAATCATGATAGGCAAACGGGGTTCTGTTTTTTCATGTAAAGGTGTAACGAGATATCATTTCTTCCACTGCCAGGCCAAGTTACAGGTCAGATCTATGGAAAGGAGAGTGGGAACGCGTGCTGTTCCTGGTATTTTTGAGCGATAAAACATCTGTAAGTGATAAACTGCAAGAGAAATAAGTTAAACGCAACAAACAAAGCAACACCTCAATGGACAGTGTTACAGAAAACTGAATATCTGCAATAAAAGTGACTAAAAATGTAGTTGATAAAATAAATAAAATAAATAAACGGTGGCAAAGGCGGTTAGCGCTCTTGCCTCCCAAGAAGGAGATCATGGGTTCGATTCCCGGACCAGACCAACATCACATGATCTCTCTGGGTGGAGTTTGCATGTTCTCCCCGTGTTACCTCCGGGTTCTCCGCCTTCCTCCCACCGTCCAAAGACATACATGTGTTAGGTAAAATTGGCGACTCTAAATTGGCCCTAGTGAATGAATGTGAGCGTGAACTGTCTGTAATGTCTGTGTCTCTGTGTTGGCCCTGCGACAAGTTGGCCACTGTCCAGGGTGTACCCCGCCTAAGGCCGGAAGTCACTGGGATAGACTCCAGTCACCCGCGACCCCGAAAGGGAACAAGCGGTAGAAAATGGATGGATGGAAAATAAATAAAATAAATAAAATAAATAAAATAAATAAAATAAATAAAATAAATAAAATAAATAAAATAAAATAAAATAAAATAAAATAAATGATGACAGTGTTTCAGAATACTGAATATCTGCAATAAAAGTGTGGTTGATAAAAGAACAAACTTAATAACTCATGAGACAACGAGACTGAAGCAGCTTAAAACAATAACAACAACCAATTTCACTGATAATCTGCGCCCATTTAAATAATCTCAAACACATATTGCACGTGAACGTACCGTCTCCGCGGCTGGACTCCCGTCGCTTCGTTTTCTTGGCGTCTCGTGTGAAATCCGGACTGAGCCTTATCAAGCGACACTTCTGTCGGAGAAAGCGCTCGAGCCACTCGGCCGCGGCGTCCCCACAGTCCAGCGTCTCCACTCTAGAAGCACAAAAGATCGCATTCAGAACGTCCCGGGGGAAATCTGCTCTGACGCCGCGACCGTTCCGAGGCCGACAACGGGATCGTGCCGAGGTGTGTCCAGGGAGAACAATATTAGATCACAATCTCCCGCGCAAACGACAAATAATAGAAGTCATGAGTGAAACGGAGAGAAGAGGTCAAAGGAGTTTGCATTTTCTCCCGGTGTCGACGCAGTTTTCCCTAAGCTTTTCCCTCACAAACATGCGGTCGGGGTGCAGCAGCTAAGGTCTAAACCCCAATCAGATCCACCGATTTGTAATAGTAGCGCGTAAAACTGTGAGTCAAAGGTCGCGCTGCGGTTCAGAACGTGCCGCTCGCATCATCACGTGGAGTAAGAGCGAGAGAGAGTTCCTGTTGGCTCGCCGGAGTTCCCGTGCGCCCCCTGGAGGCTGACGTGACGCTGCAGGACACAGTCTTTTGTCCTGAGGGTTGTTACTCCCCTGTTGACCCTCCTGTTAAGCTGCACTGAAAAATTGGTTTGAGTCGTTTTATTTTGCGGCTCAGTGTTTCAATCGAGTTAAATGAAGTTACACTGACCGATTGTAGGGAATAAGCAACTATATAATTAAGAAAAATGGACTATAATGACGCTAAATCACTCACAAAACGACATTTTATCACAAAAACAGAGGCATTATTAAATTAGAATGAAATGTATAAGCTATATACAATATTTCTGATCAACAATTTTATTCATAAAATTCTCGATCTAAAAGACTTCAGTTACTATATTTCAACCTTTGTTTGTTTGAAATGTATTTAAAAGGTCTCGATGTACGATAGAGCCTAAAAACATAGGCCTAAAATAGAACCTAAAACGAACCTCTCAAACGTTTCACACCGAGTTCCACCAAGATAATGTCTGGCTTTATGAGAAACACCAGATCTAAACTATATCAGGTCAAAAATAGGAGATTAAATGAGAAAATAAATAAAAACAAGGACTATTATTGATAAAGGAATGATACAATAGTAATTAACAAAGAGAAGGACGAAAACATGAATAGATTTCCTTCAAAATTAAACAAATACACTATTACCAGAAGCACCCGGAGGTACGCATACTACACTTTGAGAAACACTGCTACTTATTACATTATTTCAACTTATAAGTATAAACTTTTCAAAATAATGTGCTGCGTCGTGGAAACATTTCGATACCTCAAGGACTGCATCTGATGGAGAATGAAAATGTCAAGTTGAGAAGTAAAATTATGTTTATTTTTCATGTTAAATTGCTAATATTTTGACACATAATTATTGTTTTTAAGAGTAAAGTTTCTTCTTATGTTGCCTCCATAAACTTTCCCACGTTATAGACTTTATGTCTCGTCACATTCACATAAAGTCTGGACTTAATCAGCGACTTTGAAGGTTATCGTATTGTGTGATCAGAATTTTATATGTCCATTAGTGAAATATATAATATATATAGCCAGACTTGTCCAGACAGACGTATAATTTAGACTCGTTTGTGCTGCACTCGTATACAGCCCTTTTCAAATATGTCTCTCCACTACTCCAACTTTTTTTCTCACATTTCAGCCTGGACTGTGTAAGGCAGAGAGAAAATCAAGATAATATTGATAAAATATTAAATGTGTTTTGCAGTTTTGTAGTAATATTTTATCCACCCGTATAAGATATTTTCTGATTTCAATATTGGATTTTTAAACTAATGTGGAAATCAAAACTACTGAAATCAGTCAAAGTGCTCTACATAACTTTTGTGTATAACATCAATAACATCTCCATGGAGACAATAAGAAGGCCGTCCCTCCACCAGAACACTTATACATACCTTATATATACCTTTAACTTATTTAAACATGACATTAAACACACACATGAAACACATTTGTGTAACATGCGTCTCACCTGTCGCCGCACACTTTGCTCTGACACACTTTGCTCTGGCTCTTGGTTTCCAGGGGAACTGAAATGCTCTCCATCTCTGTGGGGCAGAGAACAAGACTGTGACTGCAGAAGTCCATCTGAATGAACACCATTATGTTTGATTATGCCAAACACTCATGTAAGGAATAGGAACGTTG
Organism: Eucyclogobius newberryi; assembly: GCF_026437365.1. Classification (NCBI taxonomy): domain Eukaryota; kingdom Metazoa; phylum Chordata; class Actinopteri; order Gobiiformes; family Gobiidae; genus Eucyclogobius; species Eucyclogobius newberryi. The sequence goes on along the minus strand of NW_027316500.1, from coordinate 31,072,925 downwards.
TGATTAACGCAACTGGAGGATAAGATTATTGTGCCTTGTTTTTGGCACAATAATCTTATCCTGACCTGCAGCCAGCTCTGACCTGCGGCCAGCTCTGACCTGCGATCAGCTCTGACCTGCGGCCAGCTCTGACCTGCGATCAGCTCTGACCTGCGATCAGCTCTGACCTGCGGCCAGCTCTGACCTGCGATCAGCTCTGACCTGCGGCCAGCTCTGACCTGCGATCAGCTCTGACCTGCGATCAGCTCTGACCTGCGATCAGCTCTGACCTGCGGCCAGCTCTGACCTGCGATCAGCTCTGACCTGCGGCCAGCTCTGACCTGCGATCAGCTCTGACCTGCGGCCAGCTCTGACCTGCGATCAGCTCTGACCTGCGGCCAACTCTGACCTGCGGCGAGCTCTCACCTGTGGCGAGCTCTCACCAGCGGCGAGCTCTGACCTGTGATCAGCTCTGACCTGCGGCGAGCTCTGACCTGCGGCGAGCTCTGACCTGCGGCGGCGAGCTCTGACCTGCGGCGAGCTCTGACCTGCGGCGAGCTCTGACCTGCGGCGAGCTATGACCTGTGGCGAGCTCTTCCTTGTGGCGAGCTCCCACCTGTGGCGAGCTCTCACCTGTGGCGAGCTCTGACCTGTGGCGAGCTCTCACCTGTGGCGAGCTCACCTGTGGCGAGCTCTGACCTGTGGCGAGCTCTAACCTGTGGCGAGCTCTGACCTGTGGCGAGCTCTCACCTGTGGCAAGCTCTCACCTGTGGCGAGCTCTGACCTGTGGCGAGCTCTCACCTGTGGCGAGCTCTGACCTGTGGCGAGCTCTCACCTGTGGCGAGTTCTCACCTGTGGCGAGCTCTGACCTGTGGCGAGCTCTCACCTGTGGCGAGCTCTGACCTGCGGCGAGCTCTGACCTGCGGCGAGCTATGACCTGTGGCGAGCTCTCCCTTGTGGCGAGCTCCCACCTGTGGCGAGCTCTCACCTGTGGCGAGCTCTGACCTGTGGCGAGCTCTCACCTGTGGCGAGCTCACCTGTGGCGAGCTCTGACCTGTGGCGAGCTCTAACCTGTGGCGAGCTCTGACCTGTGGCGAGCTCTCACCTGTGGCGAGCTCTCACCTGTGGCGAGCTCTGACCTGTGGCGAGCTCTCACCTGTGGCGAGCTCTGACCTGTGGCGAGCTCTCACCTGTGGCGAGTTCTCACCTGTGGCGAGCTCTGACCTGTGGCGAGCTCTCACCTGTGGCGAGCTCTGGCCTGTGGCGAGCTCTCACCTGTGGCGAGCTCTGACCTGTGGCGAGCTCTCACCTGTGGCGAGCTCTGACCTGTGGCGAGCTCTCACCTGTGGCGTGCAGCAGAAGTTGGTTGGAGCTCAGGAGGATCTCAGGTTTGATGAGGCAGAGTCGAGGTTCTCTCTTTTGGCTCAGACAGACTCCGTTGGCGTTCACCACCATGAAGCTGCGGTCGAACAGCAGACCCTGACGTCCCAGAGGCCACTGCTGCACCTGCATCACGCACAGGGCCCAAAAACAGAACATACGGGCGGTTTAATTCACTAACAGAGGTGGTAACTAAAAAAAAGTGCTTCTTGGAGTCTTTTTCAGTCACCTTACTTTGATTGTACACTGCAACAATTCTCTTCTAACTTGAATGCATTGTGGTTCCTCTTTTTACTGCATTTCAAGATGAAATGTCTGTTCTTGATCTTGAAATTTCCCCCCAAAAATCCGACTTATATATATATCAATATATATATATATATATATATATATATATATATATATATATATATATATATATATATATATATATATATATATATATATATATATATAATATATATATATATATATATATATATGTTTTTGTCTTCTCTATTATGCATTATTTTTTGGCTGGTGCGACTTATAGTCCGGAAAATACGTTAACTTCAAATTACAAATCAGATATCGCCAAAACACATGTATCCACAGCACTTATATTAGCCCGCTGTGCTAATGCTACATTATTCTACAATTAAATCAAAATGAATCAAGTGGTTTCCAGCTTTTAAATAAGAAAATAATCAAATCGAATCAAAAATCGTGGTCAATCCAGGGCTAGAAGATACGACAAACAGCGAATCAAGTATATATTTTCTATCTTATTGTCCAGCCTTAGATACGGGACAGTTTTATGTCGCTTCCTCTGACATCTCCAGCCTCAGTCCTGTTCTGACCGCCGCAGTGGACAGCAGGAAGTCCCTCTGAGGTTTGTGTCAAGCCAGGTACGACCAAGATCTGCAGCTCAGACAGTAACGAGAGCCCGAGAGACTTTAAATGTAGAATATGCATTTAATGTGTTGCGGCACGAGACTGACGGACAGCGGTGGCTCCGAAACTATGTCCGGTCCACTGAGAGTCTGGCTTATTTTCATCTTCATCATGTTTCTCACTGAAAACAGGAGAAATGGGTTGAATTGGGCGATGCATTTCAACATCCACTTATTCAGCTCTCCAAACACAAAACTGGAGCAAAACAAATGGGGATCATTTAAATTAGAAGTTTGGGTCTGGATTTGTCTCCACGATTTTGATTGGTGTGATTGAGAAATGTTTGGTCACGAGTTAAAATAAAATATATATAAAACAATAATAATAATAATAAAGTACTGAGAAACAGCACGCATTTCTAAATCAACACGTAAATTGGATAATCTGCGGTAAAGTGAGGTGTTTTCTGTCTGGTTCAAAGCCATTTGATCATAAAGTAGGAGAGATTGGTAATCCAGGCAAGCGCAGAAGGTCGACGCTGATGTTTGTGAAAGTTAAGGTCACTCCAAGTATTGATCAGGAAGTGTTAACTGTGCGGGTTTATTCATGTATCTTTAAAAAATTCCAGGCTCAAAACGATGATGTTTTGCTGTGCTTGTGCGTAAAATGTGTCTCAACTGTCTCTTTCAAATGTATTCAAATATTGTATTGTGATTTTACTGCACTTGTATTGGCTTTACACTGGACCAAGAGCTCTCGTAAAATAAGAGTTGTTTTTTTAATGATTTTTATATGCCTGTTTCACCCTTGAAGCCCTGTTTATCCATGTGATCTGAGGTTCAGAGCAGGTTGTGCCTGAGGCTGGACGGCCTGCTTTTAAATGTATATTTTGTTTTATTTTCTTAAAAGCTGTTTAGATGTGTAATGTTTTAAAACATGTGTGCTGTTATATATTTACTTTGCCACAGGTCAAGAGAGGTCTGAATAAAATAAATAAAATAAATAAAGCTATTTAATTGCATTTTGTGTGCTACAAATAGATTTGGATTGATTGCAAACAGGACTAAAAAGAGGGAAGAGAAATAAAAACCATGCAGCTCAAACCTCAAATGCGCCGCAGGATTTGATGGGGTAAATGTAGATATTGGTGAGAGAACAGCCTTCTTCCTTGTGGATTTTCACCTCAGCATGTCCAAAACTCCTCTCTGATCCTCCTCTGCACCTCTGCTCATCCACTTCCTCTGTCTCCTTCCCATTCTGGCGTGCGATTGGCTGCAGGCCCGTCGTATCCCATGGCGACGGCGCATTCGCGAGCGCGTCCACCCTCTCTCGGTCCACCGTCACCGGCCCCTCGACGAAACACTCCACCACAAACCTGAGAAAGCTTTGACAGTCCTGGAACGTGGACATGTAACCGAAGGACACGCGCACGGATCCGGTCGGTCGCCCTAGAACCAAGTCCACGTCGTCTCCGCAAACGTGACCGGCCTGAGAACACAGACGGGGCAAAAGCAGGAGTGTGGGGACGTGCATGGCCTGGTTACATTCAAATACAATGATCTCGCCATCTAGACTACTACTACTATTGCTTTTACTTATGATTAGGGATTATTTTGAGTGAATATTTGCAAAAGATATCATTTAAATCCAACAGAAGTGTGTCAAAACATTCTTTAAAACTGTCTTTACACGTCTTAGTTGACGTTTACCGTATTTTCCGGACTGTAAGTCGCACCTTTTTTCATAGTTTTGGCCGAGGTGCGACTTATACTTATATTTCTACTTATATACTTATACTCCAGTGTGACTTATACTTATATTTCTACTTATATACTATATACTTATAGTGCAACTTATATATGTTTTTTTCTTCTCTATTACGCATTTTTTGGCTGGTGCGACTTATACTCCAGTGCGACTTATAGTCCGGAGAATACGGTAATTATCAGACAAATGTGAAATGTCTATAAAATTAATCACAAAGGTGCAAAAATATCCCAAAATAAGTATATACAAATATTTAACACTTTATTTATTAGCTCCCGTGTTGTTGCCACGATCCCGCGCCGAGCTAGCCGCCCTAACGTCAACTCCGACTGTGCGTTTCCTTTCATTTCGAGTTCTAAAACGTGTATTTCCAAAGAGAAAACACTCAAGAACATACAAATACATGGTGTCCTGTGATCTAAGAGGGCGTCGTCTCCGGGTCGGCCTCCGTTAGCCCCGGTATAACCCCATCTCGGCCGCTCGCCACGCTCCTCCCGGCGCCGTCCTTTACCTGCAGGTTGCTCTTCACTTGCCGGTCGCTGATGCCCAGAAAGGCCTGGCACGCGCCCGTGTTGCAGAAGCAGCCGGTGCGCACGTGGATGTTATAGAGCGCGGCCATGCGGTCCACCTGCGGCGACACGGGCGGAGTCCATGTCACGTTACGCCCGGAGAAAAGACGGTTTATTAGCCCCGTTACCGGTCGTTCGGTCTGACCGCTGGAGCTGAATGGAAGCTAATGCAGAGGGTTGTCAAGGAAACGCTCTAAAGGTGATATATCTGTAGTATAATATGTAGTATAATATGTAGTATAATCTGTAGTATAGTCTGTAGTGTAATCTGTAGTGTAATCTGTAGTATAGTCTGTAGTATAGTCTGTAGTATAATCTGTAGTATAATCTGTAGTATAATCTGTAGTATAGTCTGTAGTATAGTCTGTAGTATAGTCTGTAGTATAATCTGTAGTGTAATCTGTAGTATAGTCTGTAGTATAGTCTGTAGTATAATCTGTAGTATAATCTGTAGTATAATCTGTAGTGTAATCTGTAGTATAGTCTCTAGTATAATCTGTAGTATAATCTGTAGTATAATCTGTAGTGTAATCTGTAGTATAGTCTGTAGTATAGTCTGTAGTATAATCTGTAGTATAGTCTGTAGTATAATCTTTAGTATAATCTGTAGTATAATCTGTAGTATAATCTGTAGTATCATTTGTAGTATAATCTGTAGTATAGTCTGTAGTGTAATCTGTAGTATAGTCTGTAGTATAGTCTGTAGTATAATCTGTAGTATAGTCTGTAGTATAATCTGTAGTATAATATGTAGTATAGTCTGTAGTATAGTCTGTAGTATAATCTGTAGTATAGTCTGTAGTATAATCTGTAGTATAGTCTGTAGTATAATCTGTAGTATAGTCTGTAGTATAATCTTTAGTATAATCTGTAGTATAATCTGTAGTATAATCTGTAGTATAGTCTGTAGTATAGTCTGTAGTATAATCTGTAGTATAGTCTGTAGTATAGTCTGTAGTATAATCTGTAGTATAGTCTGTAGTATAATCTGTAGTATAGTCTGTAGTATAGTCTGTAGTGTAATCTGTAGTATAGTCTGTAGTATAGTCTGTAGTATAATCTGTAGTATAGTCTGTAGTATAATCTGTAGTATAATATGTAGTATAGTCTGTAGTATAGTCTGTAGTATAATCTGTAGTATAGTCTGTAGTATAATCTGTAGTATAGTCTGTAGTATAATCTGTAGTATAGTCTGTAGTATAATCTTTAGTATAATCTGTAGTATAATCTGTAGTATAATCTGTAGTATAGTCTGTAGTATAGTCTGTAGTATAATCTGTAGTATAGTCTGTAGTATAGTCTGTAGTATAATCTGTAGTATAGTCTGTAGTATAATCTGTAGTATAGTCTGTAGTATAGTCTGTAGTATAATCTGTAGTATAATCTGTAGTATCATTTGTAGTATAATCTGTAGTATAGTCTGTAGTATAATCTGTAGTATAATCTGTAGTATCATTTGTAGTATAATCTGTAGTATAGTCTGTAGTATAATCTGTAGTATAGTCTGTAGTATAGTCTGTAGTATAATCTGTAGTACAGTCTGTAGTATAATCTGTAGTATAATATGTAGTATAGTCTGTAGTATAGTCTGTAGTATAATCTGTAGTATAGTCTGTAGTATAATCTGTAGTATAGTCTGTAGTATAATCTGTAGTATAGTCTGTAGTATAATCTTTAGTATAATCTGTAGTATAATCTGTAGTATAATCTGTAGTATAGTCTGTAGTATAGTCTGTAGTATAATCTGTAGTATAGTCTGTAGTATAGTCTGTAGTATAATCTGTAGTATAGTCTGTAGTATAATCTGTAGTATAGTCTGTAGTATAGTCTGTAGTGTAATCTGTAGTATAGTCTGTAGTATAGTCTGTAGTATAATCTGTAGTATAGTCTGTAGTATAATCTGTAGTATAATATGTAGTATAGTCTGTAGTATAGTCTGTAGTATAATCTGTAGTATAGTCTGTAGTATAATCTGTAGTATAGTCTGTAGTATAATCTGTAGTATAGTCTGTAGTATAATCTTTAGTATAATCTGTAGTATAATCTGTAGTATAATCTGTAGTATAGTCTGTAGTATAGTCTGTAGTATAATCTGTAGTATAGTCTGTAGTATAGTCTGTAGTATAATCTGTAGTATAGTCTGTAGTATAATCTGTAGTATAGTCTGTAGTATAGTCTGTAGTATAATCTGTAGTATAATCTGTAGTATCATTTGTAGTATAATCTGTAGTATAGTCTGTAGTATAATCTGTAGTATAATCTGTAGTATCATTTGTAGTATAATCTGTAGTATAGTCTGTAGTATAATCTGTAGTATAATATGTAGTATAATCTGTAGTATAGTCTGTAGTATAATCTGTAGTATAGTCTGTAGTATAATCTGTAGTATAGTCTGTAGTATAATCTTTAGTATAATCTGTAGTATAATCTGTAGTATAATCTGTAGTATAATCTGTAGTATAGTCTGTAGTATAATCTGTAGTATAGTCTGTAGTATAGTCTGTAGTATAATCTGTAGTATAGTCTGTAGTATAATCTTTAGTATAATCTGTAGTATAATCTGTAGTATAATCTGTAGTATAGTCTGTAGTATAGTCTGTAGTATAATCTGTAGTATAGTCTGTAGTATAGTCTGTAGTATAATCTGTAGTATAGTCTGTAGTATAATCTTTAGTATAATCTGTAGTATAATCTGTAGTATAGTCTGTAGTATTATCTTTAGTATAATCTGTAGTATAATCTGTAGTATAATCTGTAGTATAGTCTGTAGTATAGTCTGTAGTATAATCTGTAGTATAGTCTGTAGTATAATCTTTAGTATAATCTGTAGTATAATCTGTAGTATAGTCTGTAGTATAATCTTTAGTCTAATCTGTAGTATACTCTGTAGTATAATCTGTAGTATAGTCTGTAGTATAATCTGTACTCTTTAGTAAACCAACTGTCAACGCGTCTGAGCAGTGATGATGGTGATTTATCTCCAGTTACACAAAGAAATACTGGAGGAGACAAATATTTAAAACTGTTTCAAATGAAATAGCAAAATGAGGGCTGTAACTATCAATTATTGTGCTGACGGATCAATCTAGTATTTATTCGTTTGACTAGTTATTTAGAATGCAGACGGTCTATAATTTCTTTGAATATTGCTAATGGCGGTGAATTCCTCACAGACTTGTGAGAGAAAGTTGCTAAATTAGCATTTTTGCTAATTAGAGTATTATATTTGAGTTTAAGAACTCAAAGTCTGCAGAAAATCAGCGAATGGAAATTAAATGTGTTTCTTCAGCCATAATTCTGCTCTGATAATGTCCAGATAGAAACATGCCATAGATTACGTTATACGTTCATAACACGTTCATAAAACATTTATACTAGGTTCATACTACGTTCATAACACGTTCATAATACGTTCATAACACGTTCATAATTTGTTCATAATACGTTCATAACACGTTCATAATTCGTTAATAATACGTTCATAATACGTTCATAACACGTTCATAATACGTTCATAACACGTTCATAATTCGTTCATAATACGTTCATAATACGTTCATAACACGTTCATAATACGTTCATACCACGTTCATAACACGTTCATAATACGTTCATAACACGTTCATAATACGTTCATACCACGTTCATAATACGTTCATAATTCGTTCATAATACGTTCATAACACGTTCATAATACGTTCATAACACGTTCATAATACGTTCATAATACGTTCATAATACGTTCATAACACGTTCATAATACGTTCATAATACGTTCATAACACGTTCATAATACGTTCATACTACGTTCATAATACATTCATAACCCGTTCATAATTCGTTCATAACACGTTTATAATACGTTCATAACATGTTCATACTACGTTCATAATACATTCATAACACGTTCATAATTCGTTCATAACACGTTTATAATACGTTCATAACATGTTCATAATAGGTTCATAATACGTTCATAATACGTTCATAACATGTTCATAATACGTTCATAATACGTTCATAATACGTTCATAATACGTTCATAACATGTTCATAATACGTTCATAATAGGTTCATAATACGTTCATAATACGTTCATACCTGTGAATACCCGATGAAGTCTCCGTGCGCGTCCAGGAGGTTGAAGTTGATGATGGGCCCTTGGGTGCTGGGACAGTCAAACTGGCCCTCAGTGTAGATCTGAGCTGCTGGAAGTCCAGTGCCATGACGGAGGTTGGAGAGCACCATGTACGTGAAGCGAGCCAAGCTGAATGTGTGCTGCTGGACCCACTGCATCCCCCCTGTAGAGACACAAACATGGAGGCTGAGACAAACATGGAGGCTGAACGTGTGCTGCTGGACCCACTGCATCCCCCCTGTAGAGACACAAACATGGAGGCTGAACGTGTGCTGCTGGACCCACTGCATCTCCCCTGTAGAGACACAAACATGGAGGCTGAACGTGTGCTGCAGGACCCACTGCATCCCCCCTGTAGAGACACAAACATGGAGGCTGAAGCTGAACGTGTGCGGCTGGACCCACTGCATCCCCCCTGTAGAGACACAAACATGGAGGCTGAGACAAACATGGAGGCTGAAGCTGAATGTGTGCTGCTGGACCCACTGCATCCCCCCTGTAGAGACACAAACATGGAGGCTGTGGCAAACATGGAGGCTGAAGCTGAATGTGTGCTGCTGGACCCACTGCATCCCCCTGAGAGACAAACATGGAGGCTGTGACAAACATGGAGGCTGAACGTGTGCTGCTGGACCCACTGCATCCCCTGAGAGAGACAAACATGGAGGCTGAACGTGTGCTGCTGGACCCATTGCATCCCTCCTGAGAGAGACAAACATGGAGGCTGTGACAAACATGGAGGCTGAAGCTGAATGTGTGCTGCTGGACCCACTGCAACCCCCCTAAGAGAGACAAACATGGAGGCTGTGACAAACATGGAGGCTGAACGTGTGCTGCTGGACCCACTGCATCCCCCCTGAGAGAGACAAACATGGAGGCTGTGACAAACATGGAGGCTGAACGTGTGCTGCTGGACCCACTGCATCCCCCCTGAGAGAGACAAACATGGAGGTTGAACGTGTGCTGCTGGACCCACTGCATCCCCCCTGAGAGAGACAAACATGGAGGCTGAAGCTGAATGTGTGCTGCAGGACCCACTGCATCCCCCTGAGAGAGACACAAACATGGAGGCTGAACGTGTGCTGCTGGACCCACTGCATCTCCCCTGAGACACAAACATGGAGGCTGAACGTGTGCTGCTGGACCCACTGCATCTCCCCTGAGAGACACAAACATGGAAGCTGAACGTGTGCTGCTGGACCCACTGCATCCCCCCTGAGAGAGACACAAACATGGAGGCTGAATGTGTGCTGCTGGACCCACTGCATCTCCCATGAAAGAGAGACAAACATGGAAGCTGAGCCAAGCTGAATGTGTGCTGCTGGACCCACTACATCCCCCCTGAAAGACACAAACATGGAGGCCGAGGCAAAAATGGAGGCCGAGGCAAACATGGAGGCTGAGACAAACATGGAGGCTGAGTGTGAATACCACAGAGAAGACCTAATGAAGGTCAAGTCTGAGGTGATGAGGGGAACTATGGGTTAGGGTGAGTAGGGTGTGTAGTTCTTTCTTGTGTAGTTCTGGTGGCTGTTTAGTCTCTCCTTTGTACCGCTCTTTAAAGTTCTTCACTGCATTGGACAGCGTGAACTACATTGCTCTGTTTTTGTGTTGCATCTCGTCCTCAGGGTGAACCAGTTTTTGTCTGAAAGTGTAAAAAACAGGGATTTCGTGTTGTCTAAAAAATATTTTGCTCTTTATCCGACAGTCTCGAGACATAAGGGATCGAAAGACCCTTCTCTGTTCTGTTTCCCTTTTGTGAGAGTTATATTAGTTACTTTCCACATGTGGTTTTAATGATAGGATTCTGTTTACAGTGCACTTTTCATTAAAGACAAACTGTGCTTTTGTCTGCTAAATATTTATCATCTATGGATCATAATCTTATAACATAGACATTTCAAATCGCAATACGGAATAAAAGAAATGTGTAAACAGAAAACATTTCATGAAGGATTTTTCTTTAAAGGATTATTTCGTGCTAATGTGCAACACGTGAACATTTGAAAATCCATCAACTCCATTTCGTCCAGCGCGAGTTCAGACGTCACATGTGCCGGGAGTCACATCTCTTTTCAAAAGCATGTTCTGGCCCTCAGGCTTCATCACGGGACGGGACAGCGCGGCGTGAAATGGGAACGAGACCGCTGAGGGACATGCGGCAAATTGTCAGAGCTGGAGTCGGCGTGCTTTCCGCTCGACCGGCGCCCCGTTCATTTCCTGCGGATCAAAAGTGTGCACCTGTGAGTTTGTAGAGCGCGTCGAAGCTGTGGTTGAGAGCGATGACATCCAGGAACGAGACTGTGCCGTCCTCAAATCTGCAAAACGACAACAAACAAACAAACAAACAAACAAACAGTCAAGAGTTTGTGAAAGTGTAACAAAAAAAATGAACAATGAAGAGTGTCAGTGATACAAAATGGACCAAAAACATGGTATTAAAGGTTTTTTGAAGAAAAATATGTATAAATAAAAATGAATAAAACTGAAATAAATATAAAGCTCTATAGGCCTCTAGTCCTTTTTGTGTCGAGGCATTAGTGTGTCCTCGGAGGAGCTCAGGGGCGGAGTCAGATTTACCTGGAGACACTGGCGATCCTGCTATTGCGCCAAATAATATAATGCGTTTTTTTTATTTCTTAATATTCCATATGCCGCTGTGGTCAGCCATTATCAAACGCAGCCTCGCCTCATCGATAATCGTCTGGTCATTTGGACATTCATTCACAAGACTCCCCACGTGCGCACAGACTCACGCCCTCCGGGGGGCGCTGCAGCTCCGTCGCATCCACATCAGTCACATTCAAAAACTGTCATCTCCTCGCGGCCGTTCGGACTTCAAACTGATCCGGAACCAACGTGACAAATTCCTCCCGACTTTAATAAACGATTCCGACTCTGACAAAGGCGTCATCGGTTCACGGTCGGGGGGAAAAGCCAAGGCGGCCTCCTTTCGCTCTCTCGCCGTGGAAGTGTCGCCGTCACGTTCGGGGTGTGAAAGAAACCGTGATATGATCTGATGATTTGATGTGCGATGTGACGAAGCCCCGTGAAAAGCAGGAGCGAGCCAGACGTGACCTCGATAACCCGGCGTTTCATCGACACCTTCGGTCCGAACAACCCCGATTCAAATCCGGAACACGTACAGGATAAACACTGTCTATGTCCGCGTGAAAAATGTGATTATTATCAGATTTATGGAGCTTCAGGAGGATTTAAATGACATGCAAATCACAGAATCTGACGTGAGTGATCTGAGAGGCGTCATGACTGGAAATACATATGATGAAATTGCTCCTTACATATCATTTTAATGTATTTTTACTCCAAAAATCCGATCAATGATCTGATTCTGAGTGCATGTAACGGCCGGCAGCCAATGATGGAAATTAATATATTGAACAAACTGTAAAATAAAAGATGCAGAAAGAGTTCTACGGCCGCAACTAACAATTATTTAGTTGCCGACTAGTTCTATTGTACATAAAGACATTTTAAATACATTTTTAACTGGATATAATGGTGATTTGAAGGCTTCTGGATGGAAAATACTCTGACATATTAAGGAGACAGTTTTCATAGATTGCAAAAAGTATGATCCCTTTGATTATCACTATTGAGAGAATATCCCAAAAATGTATTGATTTCACCTCAAATTCAAATAATCCTTGCGTTAAACATTCGTCCGGTGAGGGTTTCTCCGCCCTGTTCGCTGTTACACAGTTAAATATTCCAAAACAGTTCAATCTTCTTGGTCCAGAGTTCACAATCCCGCTGCGGTAAAACAAAACAAACCAAGAATCTCTCTCATAAATGTTGAATTCATGCAGTTTGTGTCGAGCTGCGATTTCATTCTGTTTTTTATTACTTCTCCTCCTTAGTCCTGGTCCTTATTGCTTTGTGATGTTTTTTCTTCTGCTGTGGTCAATATGAATCATTATGGTAAAATAACGAGTCGACCAATACAATATTTGGTCAACAAAGGCCCCAAGAACAAGGACTACAGCCTTATTTAGATGTTGTATCTTTATTACACTTAAACGATTTGCATGTGCCAATCAAACACAATACAGTAGACGTCCCATTATTTGTGTTTTGAGTATTTATGAATTACAAGGATGTAAATAGTGAAAGCATGAATGAGTGAGTTTTATATATAGGCTATATTCTTCTCTTTTTTTTTTTTTACAATTTTACTCATTTTCCCTCTAATAGTTGTTGTTTTTTCACTAATTTCCTTGAATTTGTGTATATTTTTGGTAATATCTGTTGTTATGATGTGATTTAGTCCCGATTTAGTTTAGGGTGCGTTCCCATTTGGCGATATTTGGTCCTAAATTGAGACCATTTTGGCTCTGATTTGGACTTGATTTGATCTCGTTCTTGTCCTAATTTTGTCCTGATCCAGCCATGGTTTTGTTTACTTGTACTTTTCCCTCAAATAGTTGTTGTTTTTGTCCATTACTTTATACTTTTAAGAGCTTTTTCCCACTTTTAGTCAAACATTTGATACACGATGAGCTGAAAACACTAAAGATTAAGGTATAGAAAAGGCCATAACGGTCTGTTTATCAGCCTTTCACAGTGGAAACCGCGAGACCCTCTTCTCCCCCCCGGCCCGCGGACGTGACGCGTTTGTGCATTCAGGCGGCGGCGAGAGCGGATTTGGCCCGTTCTTTTCACTTTTACCTGTCAGACGTGCTCTCCGCCGGCACATAATAATCTTCTCCGGAGAGGTACGCCGCCGCCGTGCCTCCCCCGAAATAACTCCTCTTCGCCAGCGCGGCCGCCGCCTCCGCGCGCACCAGCAGCGCCCCCAAGCCCGTGGGGAACCCGAACATCTTGTAGAAGGAAACGGGGATGAAGTCGGCCCGGCACCGCTTCAGGCTGAGCGGCGACGAGCTGACGTGGGAGGCCGGGTCCACCAGGACAAACCACTTCCCTCTGAACGCGCTGGCCGGGTATAAACCTCTCGCTCGGACGCCGCTCACGTAGCTCAGCGGGTATTTCCTCCCGGAGAAGTTGCTCTGGGCCGGGAAGCAGAAGAGGTGCGGCGTCGGGCACCGGGCGTCGCCTTCTTCGGCCGTGATGTTGTTTCGGGACGCGCCCTTGCCTTCCTCGGCGGCGTTGTTTCGGCCCTCGACGTCTTCGGGCGCCACGGGCAGCGTCGTGACCCCCGGGCGGCGAGCGAGTGCCCGCATGCCCACGACCGAGGTGTGGTTGTCGGTCAGGTAGGCGAAGACGCTGCCGGCCACCCACGGGAAGGACTCGGCGACCAGTTTGAGCGCGGCCGTGCACCCGGAGGTGAAGACGACGGAGTATTCGTCCGGGTCGGCGTCGAAATGCTGCAGGATCCTGAAAGAAACTTGGAACGCTTTAGTTATTACATACGCAGAAATACCAAGGTCTGTCTAAACTATCTTAGTACCGTATATTCCGGACTATAAATAGCACCTTTTTTCATAGTTTTGGCCGGGGTGCGACTTATACTTATATTCATACTTATATACTTATACTCCGGATCGATTCATATGTGATTTTCACACTTGCAACCACATTTCATACTGCAGTGCGACTTATGTATGTTTTTTTCTTCGCTATTATGCATTTTTTGGCTGGTGCGACTTATACTCCAGAAAATACGATACTGGTGTAGTTCTGATGTAGTCCAAGTTTAGTCCTCGTTTGCTAAAGTAAAATTTCCTGTTGTAGGCTTGGATTTCGTTTTTGGTTTAAGTACTTTTTCATAAAATTGCACTTCTCTGAGTATGTCGGTGTAATCCCTCATTCGTCCAGGCGTGTTCCATAGTAGAAAAAAGCTTCAGTTGTAGTCATCTGGACTCAGTTAGAAAAAAAATAGACGTTTCGACTCTCATCCAAGAGTCATTGTCAATAACAGAATTTAGGTCGGGAACTCCGATATTAATACTGTTCTGTGGTAAGACCCGCCCATTGGGCGGAGCCTTCCTGAAGTAGAAAGAGTTGTTTGTTTCAACAGAAACTCCCCCCTTGTATCTACCGAGCTAGCCTATTCAGAATTTTAATGGGCTATTAGTCTCCTCTTTGTCTTTGTGAGACCCTGGCTCAACCACCCTGAGTACCTGATTAGCATCTAAATGTCCTGGTCCTGGTCCTCTACCTCTCCAGGGGTTCAGTATACCATTATAGATACCAGGCAGATTGAATCTTAGTCCTCCAGGAGGAGGGCTAAGATTCAATCTTCCTGGTATCTATAATGGTATTCAATCTTCCTGGTATCTAATAATAATAATAATAATAACTTTTATTTATATAGCGCTTTTCAGTGACCCAAAGACGCTGAACATATATAAAAAAGGGGGGGGTATTTACAGACGGGGGGGACAACACGTACAATACACATTAATATACAGATAAAATGAACAAGACAGAAGAAGTAGAGAGAAAAAGATGGGGATATAACAGGGGGTAGAAGAGTAGGCAATGGGGTAGAGGAGGCTAGGGGTAGGGGAGGTCATAGGCTTGGGTGAAGAGGTATGTTTTTAGGCGGGATTTGAATGTTGTGAGTGAGGGAGAGTGGCGGACAGGTTGGGGGAGGGAGTTCCAGAGTCGGGGTGCTGTTCGGGAGAATGCTCTGTCGCCAAAAGTTTTGAGTCGGGATGTTGGTGCAGTCAGGGTGAGAGAGGAGGAGGATCTATAATGGTATTCAATCTCCCTGGTATCTATAATGGTATACTGAACCCCTGGAAAGGTAGAGGACCAGGACCAGGACATTTAGATGCTAATCAGGTACTCAGGGTGGTTGAGTCAGGGTCTCACAAAGACAAAGAGGATTCTAATAGCCCATTAAAATTCTGAATAGGCTAGCTCGGTAGATACAAGGGGGGAGTTTCTGTTGAAACAAACAACTCTTTCTACTTCAGGAAGGCTCCGCCCAATGGGCGGGTCTTACCACAGAACAGTATTAATATCGGAGTTCTCGATCTAAATTCTGTTATTGACAATGACTCTTGGATGAGAGTCGAAACGTCTATTTTTTTTCTAACTGAGTCCAGATGACTACAACTGAAGCTTTTTCTACTACTTCTCTGAGTAATTTTCAGACACCAAACATGAACTTCTACTTGAGTCATATCATATACGGTGTATTTGTGTTTCTTGCATCACTTCTTCAGATATTATTTTCTCATTTTAGTGATCAATCGTTTAAATAAACCAGATTTTGTGTGTTATTTCATGTTTTGTCCTTCCAGTTATTGAAATAATTAGGTTTTTACGATTGTATAATTTTGACTTTATTTGGTGTATTTATCCCTGTTGTACATATAAATTATAGTTTGACACCAATCGAGCAGGTATTTGTGGAGAAAACGGTGAAAAAACTGTAGAAAATGACATTCCACATTCCACTCAAATTGTATCCATAATTTACACAAAGAAACACAATTTTTGACTCTCTAAACAAGAATTCGCTCTCATATATTTCTATCTGTCAAATAAAACTAATTGTGACATTAGATGAGTTTTGGGTAATTTCCTAGTGTGATGTCATCAATTACACACAGGAAGTGACATTATAAACCTCAAAAATGTGCTATTCCGTGATAACATTTTTATAATGCTTAAGCAGAATTCAATATATATTCATCTTAACTGCGTTTTAGTTCAGCGAGTCGTCCGACCTGTAGGGGGCGCTTTAACAGACAGTTACTCTTACTCGAGTACAACCTGTGGCCGCTCTGCTTGCCTTTAGTCCTGGTCGAGTTCTCGCTTGGACCTCCTTCACGGTTAAGACCAGGTTTAAGTCTTTGTTTGATCCTGATTTAGTCACATTCACTCTGAACGTAAACGCAGTGGTGACAGTCGGCGAAATCGCCCGTGACGGAGTGAAACGGCGTTACCTGTATCTGACCCTCTCCACGGTGTCATGGGTCAGTCTGCTGCTGGGGCTGCGGCTGTGCGGGTTTCCTACGGGACCAATAACACCTTTTAAACTCCCACATCAAGAGCAATGTCATGTTTTCACGCAGCTCTCTCGACTGCGGAAAGATGCGTCGCTTCAATTATGGATAAAACGTCCCAAAAATGACTCGCAAATCAAAGGGCAAGTGGTCCTGAGAGAAAAGAGCGGGAGAACGGAGCTGTCGCTGCGAACACGCGGCTAAGCTAAGGCTAATGTATTCACGGCTGCATTTTGTGAGCTTACTTACTTCATTATGTTCAAGTTCTGTTTACCGTATTTTCCGGACTATAAGTCACACCTTTTTTCATAGTTTTGGCCGGGGTGCGACTTATACTCCAGAGCGACTTATATGTGATATTATTTGTTATTTTCACACTGACAACCTCAAGAGGGCGCTCTAGGCTCTAAGCGACGCAGAAGAAGAATCTGCACTTCCTCTACCTCTAGAGTTTGTGGAGTTGTTTAGAAGTGACACAGAGGAAGAAGAATTCCATGGATTTAGTGATTTGGGGTAAAACTAATGCTTTGCTAAACTTGTTACATGTTCTTTATGCTATAGTTATCTGAATAACTGCTAATATGTTACGTTAACATACCAGACACTTACCACAGTTCTGTCTGTGCCTCATGTAGCTGAAGGTGTTAGCATTAGCATACGTCATGTAGCTGAAGGTGTTAGCGTTAGCATACGTCATGTAGCTGAAGGTGTTAGCGTTAGCATACGCCATATAACTGAAGGTGTTAGCGATAGCATACGTCATGTAGCTGAAGGTGTTAGCGTTAGCAATACGTCATGTAGCTGAAGGTGTTAGCGTTAGCATACGTACACCTATTCACCATGTTCTCTCATCTGTTATTATTTTAAACTGCATTTCAAGATGAAATGTCTGTTCTTGGTCTTGGATTTTATTAAATACATTTCCCCCAAAAATGCGACTTATCCTCCAGTGCGACTTATATATGTTTTTTTTCTTCTTTATTGTGCATTTTTTGGCTGGTGCGACTTATACTCTGGAAAATACGGTGACAGTGCATCATTTTGTATTGTTATGATGATTATTTATGCTGTAATGTCTCTTTAATGTGGTTTTAATGCATCTTTTCCCTGTTCTTCGCATAATTACCCGGGTCCGTTTAAAGATGTTAATGCTCTAGCAGAAAAAGTGACATAGTGCACCTTTAATAGTCTATATAGTCAAATGTTCCTGCTTCTTTGGGATTTTCCTCGTCGTGCACTGACCTGTCTTCTTTCAGTGGGAAATAAGGTTGAAATGAAACACGAAAAAGCTTCTTTCAAACACACGTTTGATCTGCTGTCGTCTAATAAATGAAAGTGTTCTAGTTCACAACAAAAGGCAGCACTTATTATCGCTACATGGGCTTAAAACAGACAGAATATCAAACCACGATGACTAGGCACCATATGGAGATGATAAGATGTATATAAAGATAAGATGTTTACTTATGTGAGCTAGAATGACTATAATGTATAAACTGGTTAAATATTGTTGATAATAAACAAGTGTGGAAAATGGAGCCAATGGGAATCATATTAATCCATCTGTTCCATGATTGTGTTTATGTCGGTTTGATTTTTAAATAAAATAAATAAAATAAATAAAATAAATAAAATAAATAAAATAAATAAAATAAAAATCATGAACTAAAATAAACAAATATAATAATTGTATGCACATAATTATTACACTTATGAACATGATAAAGCGTGACTAGTGCTGGTTTAGTTCCAGGTTAAATCTCAGTGAAGCTTTAGTTCTAATTCTAACTCTAAATAAGAGAATAGAACACTCCGGGCCTCACCGTACACGCTCGTGCTGAGGTCCCGGCTGTAGCTCTGCACCGCACACTCCGGATACAGCGTGGCCCCCGCGTGGTCCAGGTACGTGACCCCTGTGGACCGCACGGAGACAGCGGGGTTTAGGACACGTCGGACCCCCGCGGGACCGTGAAATGCCGTTACCTTTAAGACGCCTGAACTCCTTTTCCACCATCTCCTGGAAGTCGTCGCAGTAACCATAGCGACCCGAGACTCGCGCGAAGAAGTCGAAAGTGCAAAGTTTGTCAAAATCCATCGTCTGGAGCCCGCGCACGTGCGAGGACGCGCCGGGCGAACGGTGCGCGTGTCCGGCAGATGTGCGGGCAGATGTGTGGACCTTTCCCGTGTCTCTCCCGCACACACCGCCGCTGTCTCTCCCGCACACACCGCCGCTGTCTCTCCCGCACACACCGCCGCTGTCTCTCCCGCACACACCGCCGCCGCTGCCGCTGTCTCTCCCGCACACACCGCCGCCGCTGTCTCTCCCCGGGGCCGTTAAACATTGACGTGTCCGGGGTCTAAGTCCGGTGACAGGCAGCTGAGTTTGTCCGTGACGGATCCGTCCATAATCAGTGTGTGCTAACAGCGCTAGCATCAAGCTAACTCCCGGATAACACGAGTATAACAACGTAACTTGCGTAATAACGTAATGACACACGTATTATTCACTTTGTATGAACTGAATGTCAGATAAACTTTCTGCAGCTAAAGTCAAGACTCGGGCAACATGCTAAAGCTAACAACAATAACAGAGCAGAGCAGAGGGGAGGAGGCAAAACATTTATTTAAGTTTTAAATTTCAATATTTTTTTAAAAACTGGTTAGGAAAAAAAAAATATATATATATATATATATATATATATATATATATATATATAGATAGATAGATATATAGATAGATATTCTTTTTTTTCCATAGCCTTTTCATTTCTTGAACATAAACCATACAGACTTTATTTTTTAATCAAGATTTTATTGACTTTTCTGTCACATTTTATAGAGGCTCAAAGAAACAATCTTTTTCTCCATCATTGACATCCACAGAAACAGCTATATACATAATTTTATATAGTTTTATACAGTTAATGACGTTGAATAGAGGTCAGTTTACATACATCTATTTATAACAATAAAATACATTAATAAAATATATATACCGTATCTAAATTCTTTTATTGACAATGACTCTTGGATGAGAGTCGAAACGTCTATTTTTTCTAACTGAGTCCAGATGACTACAACTGAAGCTTTTTCTACTATGGAACACGCCTGGACGAATGAGGGATTACACCGATATATATACCGAAATTTTCCCACTGTGTGGACTAATAAAGGCTTATCTTATATATATATATATATATATATATATATATATATATATATATATATATATATATATATATATATATATAATTTTTTTTGTGAGTAACCAGCAATTTACATTAATTATTATGATTTAATTATTGTAATTTCTCATGAATTCCTTCCTCTAAAGTCTAAACTCTCAATCCACATGTTTTTATTTACTACAGATCATTAAAAAGACCCAGAGGTTTAGTTCACTTCAGTCCTACACATATCTTACCCCACCAGTGGGTGTCGCTGTTTCAAATAAACAAAAGAAGCGTGTAATGAGAAGCACGTGGTCATCAGTGAAATTCTACTGTAATAAAACTTAAATGTAATGCAAAACACATGAGCTCAGTATAATCTGTCTGTTGTAGGTGGAACGCAGAAGAAGTCGCTGCTGTAACAGATTCTGCAGCTGAAACCTACACATCGTCCCTTCTGAGGCACTTAGCGTAAATCTGACTCGTATGCACTGGAGATCATCATGTCCAGGTACTGAACATTAGTGACATTGAGATGGAATTATGCAAATGTGATCAAATAACGCTGTGATGCAGGTCGTAGCCCAGAGAGGAGCGAAAAACAGAAAATACTCTTTCACAGGACACAAAGTTATGCCTGATATTTACCACGACACCAAAAAATCAAACTAAAGAAAGTTCACTATAGTCACGAGAAAAAAACAATGTCTTCAATATTATCTTATTCAGGAAATGTCAAAATGTACATACTTTGTATCATTATCAATACCAGCACCATATGAATACCTGCTCAAATTAGTGTTTAATTCTGATACTAGTTTAGAGTAGTGTCTGTGTACTACGTCTTTTTTGTGTATTTAGAGTTCTTATTTACTCCAGACATAATCAGTTGCTTGAAAGTCAACCTCACGTTCATAAATATTAGCACCAGCATGTATTCATACTGATTGTATTACTCGTTAAATTGATTCACTTTGGTGAATATTTGAGCATTCAGGACAGACTTTAGCGACCTTTAATCCCATCATACAGCGGTGTAATGCCCTGGTCACACACAGGGGGCAGCAGCGTGACAGAACAGCCTGAAATCCTGCTGGTCACATGATCCAGGAGAGACACACACACACACACACACACACACACACACACAGAGTCACACACACACACACAGAGAGACACACACACACACACACACACACAGAGTCACACACACACACACAGAGAGACACACACACACACACAGAGTCACACACACACACACACACACAGACACACAGAGTCACACACACACACAGACACAGACACACACAGAGACACACATACATACACACACACACACACACACACAGACACACAGACACACACACAGAGACACACACACACACACACACACAGAGTCACACACACACACAGTCACACACACACACACACACACACACACAGACACACACACACACACACACACACACACACAGAGTCACACACACACACACACATACATACACACACACACACACACACATACACACACACACACTCACAGAGTCACACACACACAGAGTCACACACACACACAGTCACACACACACACACACACACAGACACACACACACACACACACACACACACACAGAGTCACACACACACACAGACACACATACATACACACACACATACACACACACAACACAGAGTCACACACACACACACACACACAACACAGAGTCACACACACACACACACACAGAGACACACACACATACACACACACACATACACACACACACACACACACAACACAGAGTCACACACACACACACAGAGTCACACACACACACACACACAACACAGAGTCACACACACACACACACACACAAACACAGAGACACACACACATACACACACAGAGTCACACACACACACACACACACACACACAGACACACACACACACACACACACACACACAGAGTCACACACACACACACACACACACACACACACAGAGTCACACACACACACAGACACACACACACACACACAGACACACACACACACACACACAGAGACACACATACATACACACACACACACACACACACACAACACAGAGTCACACACACACACACACATACACACACACACACACACACACACACACAGAGACACACATACATACACACACACACACACACACACACACATACACACACACACACACACACAACACAGAGTCACACACACACACACACATACACACACACACACACACACACAGAGACACACATACATACACACACACACACACACACACCGAGTCACACACACACACACACACAACACAGAGTCACACACACACACACACACAGAGTCACACACACACACACACACACACACACACACACACACACACACACACACACACAACACAGAGTCACACACACATACACACACACACAGAGACACACACACACACACACAGAGTCACACACACACACACACACACACAGTCACACACAGACACACACACACACACACACACACACAGAGAGACACACACACACACACACGCACGCACAGACAGAGACACACACACACACAGACACACACACAGACACACACACACACACACACACGTCACGCCTTTGAACGACACAAACAACTTCATCATGACACTTATTAAAGAGTTGTCCCGGTGTCACGTGTCAAGCTGATGTTGGTCTGATAATATTGGATTATGATGACAAAATTATGTTTTTAAAGTGTAAAACCTCTTTGAAATACTGTGTACCATATTTTCTGGACTATAAGTTTCACCTTTTTTCATAGTTTTGGCCGGGGTGTGACTTATACTTATATTTATACTTATATACTTACACTCAACTTATATGTGATATTATTTGGAGCAACTTATATGTGATATTATTTGTTATTTTCACACTTTCAACTGCATTTCATCCTCCAGTGCGACTTATATATGTTTTTTTTTGGCTGTTGCAACTTATAGTCTGGAAAATACAGTACTTTGTTGGTGTCTTGCAGTAAAAGTTGTGCAATAACCTTCCCCTATTGCCCAAACGTTATATATATATATATATATATATATATATATATATATATATATATATATATATCCAGTTAACAACTAAAGAGCCACAAATGATTTCTAAATATCCACTTATATATTGCACAGTATAACAATGAACTTTTTTTAAAACATGTATTAGATTAAACCTTTAAAACTTTGAAAACTTAACAATCCAAACAAACTAACCGCAGAGTGAAGGTGAGCAATGATGATTTCATGTGTAAAAGCTCAAAAAACACAACGAAAACTGTGAAAGAGCCTCTACAGGTAAATAACAGGTATAAAAGTCAACAACTGCTTAATATTTAGTTTGTGCCAGACATTTAAAGGAAGAAAATCAGGAAAACAGTAGAAAAACAGATAAACAATAGACAAAATGGGACAATAATTTTGGACTTTTTTTTTTTTTAACGCCACACCCCTATTTTCTACTTTTATTTATCCCTTTGTGTGTTTTATTTTTATTATTATATATTGTTTTAATGTTGTTGTTTTTATGTTGTTTTTGTTGTTCTATGTTCTGAAAAATATTTTTTTTAATCATAGGACAATTATTTTTGACTTTTTTTAGCACCACTCCTTAATTTCTACTTTTATTTCTTAATTTGTGTGTTTCATGTTTATTTTTATTATATTGTTTTAATGTTGTTATTTTGTGTTTGTTCTTCTAAAAAAAGTAAAGAAAAAGAAAACAAGACAAACAACAGAACTTTCTCTCTTTAATAACATGTTTCTGAGTCATTTTGCTGATTAATTGTTGTGGGACGAGTTGAAGTGTCCTGTATCTCCCCCTGCCGTTAGCAAACACGCTAACTCAGCTTAGCACAGCCAGAGAAACTACTTTTGAGTTTCCATTTTACTTTGCGACTGCTTTGAAGCTGAACGACGGCTAATAAAAAAAGATAGAGCAAAGAAACTCATTTCTCTTTGTTCCGCGAGCGTTTTTACTTTTTATTTCCCGCTACATCAAGTCACCAAACGAGTAATAATGGCGTCTCAAGTTGTTGTGTCTCTCTCCAGCCCACAGCCGCCGCCATTGTCCCGGTGCAACGCGCTGGATCATAATTGAATATGCCACTTCTGCTCGGCCGACCCATTTCCGTCACCGGCCCTGAATACATTTCTCCACACGCACAAAAAGAGCGCAAAAGAGGCACGTATTGTATCGACTTCAGCCTCATTACTAGGTCGGCGGAGGGGCATCGGCCAGGGGGGGAGGGGACAGCGTTTTTGGCGTAGAAGACAATGCGTTTAAATTCGCTGAGTCCTTCGCCGCTATTGTTCAATTAGTTCAATTTGCAAAGCTCGGACCCGCGTCTCTCTCTCCCGAGCAGGAAAACCCCGGCAAACTCAAAGCAAAGTTAAACCGATTTACGCCGCTTCGTTAGTCGCGAGGTCAGACGGAGCTACCGTTCTAAAAGAGAAAAGAGAGAAAAAGACTGCAAACTGCGCTTTCATTGCCGTTTTTCCCCTGCCCCGAGGCCTTCGAGAAATTTGCGTAGGACGACCCTCGAAAAAGAAACGCTTCTGCGCAACATGGCGGCGCTCGGGTCTCTCGCGCAGCTGGATTTGCCGTAGGGCCAGCGGCGCAGGTTCGCTCGCCCCGCGTCGATGAGCTTATCCGGGCTAAGCTGAAGGGAGCGCGGAGCCAGAGCACCGGCCCGCCATCTGTCGAGAGCTCCGAGCACGCGGCGCAACAGACAAAAGGGCGGGCGCGAGGAGGGAAGACTTCACTGGAGACACTTCTCGAGAGGGAGATACCAGGACGAGTCGTGAGTTGAGACCGTGCGAGGTGAGTGGAAACGCTGGGATTCAGAGCCGGGGAGGTCGAAGTTTAGACGCCGCGACTCGTTAAACATGGATTATCTGAGCGGTTTTGTCCGTTTGCTTATGTAATTCGAGCCGCACACTTGTAAAAACCGACTTAAATGAGAGATTTCTTGAACATTTACCAGCTTAAGCAGCTTACAGTCAAGTAAGACTGCTCAAATCAGTTCATATTTAATGTTATTGCTGTTAAAAAATGCTGGAATTCAGAAAAGTAAGATTTATTTACGAGCATTTAAGTGATTTTAACTCTTTTTAATTCATAATTGCAAATAAATATATCACTTTGCACTCTGAACATCCTGAAATGAAGTAAAAGTTACGATCTCTCCGTAATATCTCATTGAAGTATTTGTGTCGTATTTAGATGCATGGACTACTTTATGCATTATGTAACAATTATAAGCCTGTATCGAGACTTTCAAGCGTTCAAATGTTGACAGTGACAATATAGTTTACGTAAAGTGAAGTCAGTTTACGTGCTAGGCCGGCCTTTGAGATTTAGCGAGACATTCTGAGACAAGTCGTGACAAATAGAACATCATAACTTCAAGATAAGACGCTACTTTTACCAACAACGTTACAAATTATAATTGAACTGCGAGCTCGATAATGAAGCTGCGCGAGTGTAGTTTGTGTGCACTTCGATCAATTTGAATCGTGCCGTGTTGAGATTTAATCTGGACGAATTTAATCGAATCGGTCGACGATGAAGGGACGACGATGACAACGTTATTACACATTTCACACGTACAATCTTAACACAGCGGTTTGTTATTTTATTTTGCTCTACCCCAAAGTGAAACGATTTGTATTTTGCACGAAAGATCCTCACGACTGTCCCGCGCGGCTGATAAACCATCTTCTACTTTACCGCGACTCGTACAGAATCGTCTGCCTCGGGTTCAAACGCCTTGGACAAAGCGCTCTGTTTGCATCGCTCGTGATTCCCATTAGATCGACATAACTCGATTTGAAAAGCCCTTTTAGCCGCAGCTATTTCCGTACATTTAATTTACCATCCAACGTCGGGGCAAAACAAAGAACTAAGTGAAGCCGTTACTTTAGCTTGGGGGACGCTAACGAACAGCACTCCGGGGCGATTGTGCTCAAACGTCTCTACAAGTGTCTCGAGGAACACATTACGCTAAGTTCTAAAGGCGTTTACTGCGTGTAGCGAGTTGATCTGAGGTTATAAAGATGGGTTAGGCCTTGAGTTATGGTCGACCTCACGGTTTGTGTTTTGCGTCGCATTATCCTCCGTGTGGATGGGTTTGTCACGCTGCAAACTTAACAGAAATGTGTCTCTAAAAGTCTCAGAATATGTCACCGAATGCTCCATTTATTTATTTAATATTCATTTAAAAGTACTTAAAATGCCCATGACAGCAGGTCGGACCTCTCGTTGAACTAAAATGGAGTAAAGATATTTAAAATTGTGCTGAAAATGTAAAAAATGCCTCCCAGAATAGCTCGTTTTTCATGCGTGTAATTGTACTTCCTGTTTGTAATTGATGACATCACATGAGGAAGTTAGCTTGCAACCACTGAACCAAAACTTATGTATTCATATCTATCTAATTAGACGAATACAAATATATGAGAGCGACTTTAATTAGTTGAAGTAATGTTTAGAGAGTCATAAAAGTTGTTTATTTTGTGGAAATTAATGCGTGATGTCACTTCGTGTCATTTTCTACAGCTGTTTCCACATTTTCTCCACAAATCCCTGCTCGATTGGTGTAAAACTATAATTCATATGTACAACAGGTACAAATGCACCAAATAAAGTCTGAATTAGAACATGGTAAAAGCTGCCGCACGCCCTTTAAAACTACATATGCTTCTCTGTAAACATGTGGTCTTATAACGTAAACGCTGTAAATCCTGTCGTTTAGGTTCAGCAGGTTCAGATCCTCCTGGACGCTCTTAAAACGTCCACGTTCATCTACATCTCGATTCGCACAACATAAATCCGAGCGCTGTCGCAGTATCCTAATTAGACGTTTATTCCAAAATCGCACGCACCCTGATTATCGATGTGTCCAAAGCCACGATCGCTCCTCATTTCGTTTCGTTCTTGTATGTTCTATTATTACATCAGACGTGCTATTCTTGTGTGTGTGTGTGTGTGTGTGTATCTGTGTGTGTGTGTGTGTTTGTGTGTATGTGTGTGTGTGTATCTGTGTGTGTGTGTCTGTGTGTGTGTGTGTGTGTGTGTGTTTGTGTGTGTGTGTATCTGTGTGTGTGTGTGTGTGTGTGTATGTGTGTGTGTGTGTGTGTGTGTGTATGTGTGTGTGTGCGTGTGTGTGTGTTTGTGTGTGCGTGAGTGTGTGTGTGCACGCGTGTGTGTGCGTGTGTGTGTGTGTGTGTATGTGTGCGTGAGTGTGTGCGTGAGTGTGTGCGTGCGTGTGTGTGTACATGAGAGTGTGTGTGCGTTGACGTGTGTGTGTGTGTGTGTGTATGTGTGTGTGTGTATGTGTGTGAGTGTGTATGTGTGTGTATGTGTGTGTAAGTGTGTGTATGTGTGTGTATGTGTGTGAGTGTGTATGTGTGTGTATGTCTGTGTATGTGTGTGTATGTGTGTGAGTGTGTATGTGTGTGTGTGTGTGTGTATGTGTGTGTGTGTATGTGTGTGAGTGTGTATGTGTGTGTATGTGTGTGTATGTGTGTGAGTGTGTATGTGTGTGTATGTGTGTGTATGTGTGTGTATGTGTGTGAGTGTGTATGTGTGTGTATGTCTGTGTATGTGTGTGTATGTGTGTGAGTGTGCGCGTTGACGTGTGTGTTGACGTGTGCGAGGTGACAGAAATGGGTCAAAAGGGTCTTAGGCATTAACCAAACAAATCCCGCACGTAGGATTACGCCGCGGCGCCGCAGTTCCGACTGTAACTTTACATCGAGGCCGAGCATAAGGGGCGGAGCATCAGGGGCGGAGCATCAGGGGCGGAGCATAAGGCCCAGCGTGTCGCCCGCTCGCCGGATGGAAATGGATTTTGGCTTAGCTTTGTGTGCGACGGAATAATATGACACAGAAACAATTTGTGTCGGATTGAGCCGTGATAATCCTGTTGTTGTCGCCGCGGCCTCTTGAGAGTGATGTCATCAAAGTGAGACTTATTAACAATAAAGGAATATCTTATCTTATCTTATCTTATTAGGGCCTAAGGAATAAAGTCTGGCGGTAATGCAACACTCGGATGTCAACCGCCATAAAACAACAACAACAACAACAACAACAACAACAACAACAACAACCTATTCTTTAGTGTAAGACATTAAAGGGGAATAACTAAAGAAAAAAGTCTAAAGAATAAAGTCCAAAGATTAAAGTCTAAACATTAAAGTCTAAAGCATACAACTACAGAAGGTGGCGGTGATGTAACGCTTGGAGAAGAAGAAGAAGAAGAAGAAGAAGAAGAAGAAGAAGAAGAAGAAGAAGACATTAAAGTGTCTATGACAGGGTTTTACGATGTTCTAATTTAGACTTTATTTGGTGTATTTATCCCCGTTGTACATATATTATAGTTTTACAATCGTCGAGCAGGTATTTGTGGAGAAAACTTTGAAAAATATGTGGAAAATGACAGGAAGTGACATCACACCAGGGACACTCATTCCAGTCAAAGTTTATGGATAAGGGTTAGGTGCACTCTCTCTCTTCCTCCTCTCCAACTCTCCACTCTCTCTCTCTCTCTCTCTCTCTCTCTCTCTCTTTCTTCCTCCTCTCATTCATTATTCTGACAGAGAATACGCCGAACTTTGTGCCAGTTTTTGTTTCATCAGTAATGACAGAGATACGAACCAGAAAACCAGGTCAAAACACCACCATTCTGACATCCATCCATCCATTTTCTACCGCTTTTTCCCTTTCGGGGTCGTGGGGTACACCCTGGACAGTGGCCAACTCGTTGCAGGGCCAACACAGAGACATAGACATTACAGACATTCACTCACATTCATTCACTAGGGCCAATTTAGAGTCACCAATTTTACCTAACACATGTATGTCTTTGGACATTTTAAAGGCAAATTCTATCGTCAAACGTTGGCTGATTCGACTAATGAACGACGCAAACGACACAAACACAACACGATTCTAGCGTTTGTTCCTTCTCTTATCGTTTAGAGCGTTTGTTCCTTCTCTTACAGTTCTTTTTCATAACCTGTGGGTGAAAGAAGCGCGGCGACATGTCTGACCGGGAGGAGATGTCTTCAGACACACTAAACGTGACGCTCACTCTGAGGCTGCTCATGCACGGAAAGGTAAACAAGCAAATAAACATCACTAGTTATGCCCCTTTTTGCCGTTTTGCTTTACAACTCGCTCACGTCTGTTCGTTCCGTTTCTCCTCAGGAAGTGGGCAGCATAATCGGAAAGGTAGATTGAATTCACACTTTTATCGATTCTGGCCGCTCTCCCGTTACTTTAAAAGCCATTTGCGTCCAACGTTTGTGTTTTTTTGTGTGCCATTTGCAGAAGGGGGAGACGGTGAAGAAGATGAGAGAAGAGGTGAGCCAGACAAACGGACACATTTGTGAACTTTCTGTCTAAATAATGTGTTGATAAGCAGCGGGGCGTCGACTTGATTCAGTTTAGTCGCATAAACGGGTCGAAATGGATCCGTAAAACGTCAGAACTTCCTTGTTTCATGAGTATTTTGTGTCATATTTGTTGGTTTTCTTTCATACAAAGCTATACACATGTTTTCCATTGTAATTCCATTCAAATGTGTGAAAAACAAACTCGAAAAAATGTATTTGTCCAATGCTTTTCTGTCCAGTGCAGCTCTTTGATTTAATAATCGTTGTCCTTTTAGGCTATATTCATATGTTTTTGCAAGTGCACATGAAGAACAAGAGTTCAATAAAACTCTTAAACACGTCCCCAAAAGAGGTTTTATCACAAAAAAGTGGCATTATTAAATCACAATGGCAAAAACACTTCAATCACTCCAGGAAGCATCTGTTTAAGCCGCAATTTAAATCACTAAATGTCGTTTTGCTTGTCAACTAATCAAAAAAATAAAAATAAACTACCTAAATCATGGTTATTTGCGGCCTTGATAATAGCATTCTGTACATACTGTGTAAGTGAATGTATTTTATTCTGGAATTTCATCCTTTCAGCTGTATAACTCCACAAATCTTCATTATTATCAGTATTTCCCCAGCATTTGCCCCACAAACGTGTCATATTTCCGGTTTAACGTCCTACAATCGCGTCGTTGCAGTCGAATCGCGGCTCCTCCACTTTCTAATGTCGCTTTAGCCCAAACGTGCCGGCGACTGGGAAGACGTCGAGCTTCGCGCCGGTTTTCGTTTCACGCGAACGGGCCCGGTAATGACAGAGATGTGACGGTAACCGGGTCGATGCGTTTACATTTTTTAAATTCCAGCTCAGAACTGTGACTGAGCCAGTTTCAATTCTGAACTTACAGCAGATAAACATGATTCATCAAATTGTAAAGGCCACAGTTGTTTACATAGTTCATTTTGATAATAATGTCCTCCGCAAAAACAAAAAAGTCTAGTGTTTTTGTAGAATCTACAAACATGTTCTGAAACAGACACAATCCTATAGTTAATAGTTGTTTATAATGTACACACAATCCTACTCTTTAAACACACACATTGTGTGTATAATGTAGACACAATCCTACTCTTTAAACACACATTGTGTGTATAATGTACACACAATCCTACTCTTTAAACACATACATTGTGTGTATAATGTACACACAATCCTACTCTTTAAACACACACATTGTGTGTATAATGTACACACAATCCTACTCTTTAAACACACATTGTTTTTATAATGTACACACAATCCTACTCTTTAAACACACACATTGTGTGTATAATGTAGACACTATCCTACTCTTTAAACACACACACACATTGTGTGTATAATGTACACACAATCCTACTCTTTAAACACACATTGTGTGTATAATGTACACACAATCCTACTCTTTAAACACACACATTGTGTGTATAATGTACACACAATCCTACTCTTTAAACACACACATTGTGCGGTGCTGACGTTGGCGTTTCGTTTGCCAGAGCGGAGCCCGGATCAACATCTCGGAAGGCTCGTCCCCGGAGAGAATCGTCACGGTTACCGGCCCCACAGAGGGGATCTTCAAAGCCTTTTCTATGATCGCACTCAAGTTTGAGGAGGTAAGGACCCCCTAAAGACCCCCCATAAGACCCCCATAAGACCCCCCTAAAGACCCCCCAACAGTCCCACCTGAGGCCACACCCCAAAGGTAAATGGTCCACAAACTGTCCCACGTGAGTAAAGCCGTTCTTCTTCTTCTTCTTCTTCTTCTTCTTCTTCTTCTTCTTCTTCTTCTTCTTCTTCTTCTTCTTCTTCTTCTTCTTCTTCTTCTTCTTCTTCTTCTTCTTCTTCTTCTTCTTCTCCTCAGGACATAACGTCGGCCATGTTGAACAGCAGCGTGACGAGCAAACCGCCGGTGACGCTCCGCCTGGTGTTTCCCGGGAGTCAGTGCGGCTCGCTCATCGGGAAAGGAGGCTCCAAGATCAAGGAGATCCGAGAGGTACGAAACCACCTCGCGGGACCCGAAAGGAAAACCACCTCGTGTTCGGGCAAAGTCAGACAATCAATTGTTAACCTCTCGTAGTTCAGTACAGTTTGTCCTGCTGAAACCCATAGAAATGAGTCATCTTCTCCCCCTGCTGTCAGTGAGAGTGCACTGCTCTCTACTCCCCCTGCTGTCAGTGAGAGTGCACTGCTCTCTACTCCCCCTGCTGTCAGTGAGAGTGCACTGCTCTCTTCTCCCCCTGCTGTCAGTGAGAGTGCACTGCTCTCTACTCCCCCTGCTGTCAGTGAGAGTGCACTGCTCTCTACTCCCCCTGCTGTCAGTGAGAGTGCACTGCTCTCTACTCCCTCTGCTGTCAGTGAAAGTGCACTGCTCTCTTCTCCCCCTGCTGTCAGTGAGAGTGCACTGCTCTCTACTCCCCCTGCTGTCAGTGAGAGTGCACTGCTCTCTACTCCCCCTGCTGTCAGTGAGAGTGCACTGCTCTCTACTCCCCCTGCTGTCAGTGAAAGTGCACTGCTCTCTTCTCCCCCTGCTGTCTGTGAGAGTGCACTGCTCTCTACTCCCCCTGCTGTCAGTGAGAGTGCACTGCTCTCTTCTCCCCCTGCTGTCAGTGAGAGTGCACTGCTCTCTTCTCCCCCTGCTGTCAGTGAGAGTGCACTGCTCTCTACTCCCCCTGCTGTCAGTGAGAGTGCACTGCTCTCTACTCCCCCTGCTGTCAGTGAGAGTGCACTGCTCTCTACTCCCCCTGCTGTCAGTGAGAGTGCACTGCTCTCTACTCCCCCTGCTGTCAGTGAGAATGCACTGCTCTCTACTCCCCCTGCTGTCAGTGAGAGTGCACTGCTCTCTACTCCCCCTGCTGTCAGTGAGAGTGCACTGCTCTCTACTCCCCCTGCTGTCTGTGAGAGTGCACTACTCTCTACTCCCCCTGCTGTCAGTGAGAGTGCACTGCTCTCTACTCCCCCTGCTGTCAGTGAGAGTGCACTGCTCTCTACTCCCCCTGCTGTCAGTGAAAGTGCACTGCTCTCTACTCCCCCTGCTGTCAGTGAGAGTGCACTGCTCTCTACCCCCCCTGCTGTCTGTGAGAGTGCACTGCTCTCTACCCCCCCTGCTGTCAGTGAGAGTTTACTGCTCTCTACTCCCCCTGCTGTCTGTGAGAGTGCACTGCTCTCTACTCCCCCTGCTGTCAGTGAGAGTGCACTGCTCTCTACTCCCCCTGCTGTCAGTGAGAATGCACTGCTCTCTACTCCCCCTGCTGTCAGTGAGAGTGCACTGCTCTCTACTCCCCCTGCTGTCAGTGAGAATGCACTGCTCTCTACTCCCCCTGCTGTCAGTGAGAATGCACTGCTCTCTACTCCCCCTGCTGTCAGTGAGAATGCACTGCTCTCTACTCCCCCTGCTGTCAGTGAGAGTGCACTGCTCTCTTCTCCCCCTGCTGTCAGTGAGAGTGCACTGCTCTCTTCTCCCCCTGCTGTCAGTGAGAGTGCACTGCTCTCTACTCCCCCTGCTGTCTGTGAGAGTGCACTGCTCTCTACTCCCCCTGCTGTCAGTGAGAGTGCACTGCTCTCTACTCCCCCTGCTGTCTGTGAGAGTGCACTGCTCTCTACTCCCTCTGCTGTCAGTGAGAATGCACTGCTCTCTTCTCCCCCTGCTGTCAGTGAGAATGCACTGCTCTCTTCTCCCCCTGCTGTCAGTGAGAGTGCACTGCTCTCTTCTCCCCCTGCTGTCTGTGAGAGTGCACTGCTCTCTTCTCCCCCTGCTGTCAGTGAGAGTGCACTGCTCTCTTCTCCCCCTGCTGTCAGTGAGAGTGCACTGCTCTCTTCTCCCCCTGCTGTCAGTGAGAGTGCACTGCTCTCTTCTCCCCCTGCTGTCAGTGAGAGTGCACTGCTCTCTACTCCCCCTGCTGTCAGTGAGAGTGCACTGCTCTCTTCTCCCCCTGCTGTCAGTGAGAATGCACTGCTCTCTACTCCCCCTGCTGTCAGTGAGAGTGCACTGCTCTCTACTCCCCCTGCTGTCAGTGAGAGTGCACTGCTCTCTTCTCCCCCTGCTGTCAGTGAGAGTGCACTGCTCTCTTCTCCCCCTGCTGTCAGTGAGAGTGCACTGCTCTCTTCTCCCCCTGCTGTCAGTGAGAATGCACTGCTCTCTACTCCCCCTGCTGTCAGTGAGAGTGCACTGCTCTCTACTCCCCCTGCTGTCAGTGAAAGTGCACTGCTCTCTTCTCCCCCTGCTGTCAGTGAGAGTGCACTGCTCTCTACTCCCCCTGCTGTCAGTGAGAATGCACTGCTCTCTACTCCCCCTGCTGTCAGTGAGAATGCACTGCTCTCTACTCCCCCTGCTGTCAGTGAGAGTGCACTGCTCTCTACTCCCCCTGCTGTCAGTGAAAGTGCACTGCTCTCTTCTCCCCCTGCTGTCAGTGAGAGTGCACTGCTCTCTACCCCCCCTGCTGTCTGTGAGAGTGCACTGCTCTCTTCTCCCCCTGCTGTCAGTGAGAGTGCACTGCTCTCTTCTCCCCCTGCTGTCTGTGAGAGTGCACTGCTCTCTACTCCCCCTGCTGTCAGTGAAAGTGCACTGCTCTCTACTCCCCCTGCTGTCAGTGAGAGTGCACTGCTCTCTTCTCCCCCTGCTGTCTGTGAGAGTGCACTGCAGCAGAGGCAGCTGACTCTTCAGACGCAGCTGTGGCCCCTCTAGAGTGTCGTACTCGAGGGGCTTTATATTCTCTCTTTATAACTGAAGCCTCGTGATTTTGGAGCTGGTGCTGGAAATATTGACGAGTCGCTGCACACGATGTCGACGGGCTGGAAAATGAAACGTGCACCGTTTTTCAAGGTCTTTCAGAGCGTTGAGTGACTGTAGAAATGCACATTTAAGCATTAAGATCGCTATGGAAACAAGAGATCGCCCGTCAGGAAAGTGACACGGAGTAAGTGTTGACCTGGAGCTTCATTCATGTTTGTTAGAATAATGAATGAATATCATCGAGACAGTTTAAATAGTGAGATATTCATTCATGTTACAGTCGCAGCTTTCCACGAGCAGGACTAAACCAGGACTAAACCAGGACTAAACCAGGACTAAACCAAGACTAAACCAGGACTAAACCAGGACTAAACCAGGACTAAACCAAGACTAAACCAGGACTAAACCGGGACTAAACCGGGACTAAACCGGGACTAAACCGGGACTAAACCGAGTCTAAACCGGGACTAAACCGGGACTAAACCGGGACTAAACCGGGAATAAACCAGGACTAAACCAGGACTAAACCAGGGCTAAACCAGGACTAAACCGAGTCTAAACCGGGACTAAACCGAGTCTAAACCGGGACTAAACCGGGAATAAACCCGGGCTAAACCCGGACTAAACCCGGACTAAACCTGGACTAAACTGGGACTAAACCCGGACTAAACCGGGACTAAACCAGGTCTAAACTAGGAATAAACCCGGACTAAACTGGGACTAAACCCGGACTAAACCGGGACTAAACCAGGTCTAAACTAGGACTAAACCAGGTCTAAACCTGGTGTTTGCCTAACGCTCGGTCCCGTGTTTAACGCTCGGTGTGTTTGGGTCAGTGTTCGCCTAACGGTCGGCATGTGTTGTATGTGTTTGGGCAGAGCACCGGGGCCCAGGTGCAGGTTGCCGGGGACATGCTGCCCGACTCCACAGAACGTGCCGTGACCATCTCGGGGACGCCTCAGGCCATCACCCAGTGCGTCCGCCACATCTGCACCGTCATGCTCGAGGTCAGTGTCCGAACCTTCGCCAAACCACAGCTCCGGCCTTTTCAATGCTGAGGTCAATCATCCGTCTGTGAAAGAGTGTGGTTCTGAGAGCAGTTCAGACAGAGGAAGAATCTTTTTGAGTTTTTGTGTTGAATTATGTCTAAAAGTCTTTATGTTCATGAAATGTATTACTTTTTTTATTTAGGTGAACATTTTGGACCTTCTCTTGTTCCATAAAGACCTAGTAAATAATGATTTAATAGTGATATGTAGTCTCTCTTGAAAATGTTTTAAACGTACGACTTTATTAGAGAAGAGTTGTGGTTATATACAAATAATTGTCATAAAACTAAAAATATGATTATCATTGCGCATGTTTTGTTGAGTAAAACATGTACAATAAATTAAAGTATTTGTATTTGTTGTATTTGTAGTATTGAGGAGTAAAACTGTTCATAGAATGATCAAAAACGAACAAATGATCGAATGTTCCACTTTTCAATCAATTTAAAATATATGTATTCTGGTTGCCTGAAAATTGACAACAAAATTAATTTTCACCAACTAAAACTAAATTAATCACTACATTTCTTGTCAAAATTAGAGCTCTTAACCATTATTGCATAGTTTGTTTCCGAGCTTGTCTTCTCTGAGCTTCACAAATCACTGCGCTGTGATTTTTTTATCCCGATTGTTTTCGTGAGGCTCAGAGTACGAGCAGAGAAGAGGAGCTCGTGAACACAATTAACAAACGGAGCTAAAAACGACTCCAGGAAAGGTCAGAAAAAGGTCATTTTGCATAATATGTGTCTTTTAAAAGGTTATCCAAAAGCAATGCAAGACGTTTGAGAGGATTTCCGCCGTATCGTCCCTAAAGCCTCGTCGTTTCGTGTTTTCTTGAGCACAAACTCGTTCCGTTCGCCGCGTTCCCACGAGACGCTGCGCTTCTTCTGCTTCTTCCACCGCCGCCGCCCGTTGCACAGATATAATTACTTTTGTGATGGATGCAAAGATTATACAAGTGTAAAATGGCTATTATCGCCACGGAGTCTGCCTCAGAGGCTAATGACGCGGCGTTCTCTGGAGATTTAGCCTCGACAACAGCATCGTCTCACACTTGTGGAACATTTACAGCGTTTTTTTCTTCCTTTCGCTGCAGGAAGACGGGTTTGTACCGACAACAAAGGTGACTGGTTAACTCCACAGACTCAGTGTTGTTACTTTAGCGAGTTAAAAGAGTTTAATTTCGCAGTTTAGAGGTGAACAAAAGGAAAATGGATGTGATAATAGGCAATAATAAACCACAGACTCGAGGTAGTTCCAGAAAAGAGTGAAAACTGTGGTGAATTTATTGAGTAAAGCTGGATTTATGTCAATTAAATAAGTAGTAGAAAGAAGTAGGTCATAGAGTAACAGACTGAAGGCCCAGAACAGCAGCCACGTCTCACTTACTCTGCCCCAGGGCATCTGTGGCAGTCGTTAACCAACACAAGAGGGATGCATTATCATGATTAAAGGCGCAATGGACGATTTTTCGGCGATTTCAGAACGCAGGCGGAAGTGCACATGCCACTCCCCCGTGCACACGTCACTCCCCCGTGCGGACTGATACAACACACACGTGCGTTTGTTTATTAGCGCGACGGATCGCATCTCTTGTGTCCCGTAGATTTCCGTCTTCTTATGAGTCAGCTCGAACTCTCTTTCTCCGTCTTCATTTTGCCCCGTACACTGAGGGAACTATATTATGATAGATCCATCCGCTTAGACACGCGGAAACGTGGGGACGAACCGCAGGAGGCTGCAGGTGAGCGGTAGGTGCGTTTTATGATTGATACGTAGCAGGACTAATTGGCAGTCCACGCCACGAGGAAATTAGACTCAGATTTTGGTTAAAAAAAATCGTCCTTTAACCTTTAAGTGTTAAGAAACGTCCTGCCACCAGTGGTCAATCAATTACTTATCAGTTTGCTCAAATTGAAATGATGTACATGAATCTCTTGATGTACTAGATTTCTACTACTACACAATAACTACTACTACTAACACTTGGACTACTACTACTACATGCTGTTTAAAGTCAATATGACAAGTTAAACTACACATTTCACTGATTATACTTCAGATTTCTGTCTATTTGTCTCCAGTTCTTCCATCTGTGTCAAGTTTATGATTGTACCTCCTGGTTGGACATGAGCACAGATATGACACGGGTAGAGGTAATTCCACAGCTGTTACCTAGCAACCACACCTGTAAACAAGAGCCAAAATCCATATAAATGACACAACAGATCTGATCTGACACACTATAATACCATAAAACACCTTTATTTTGTCGAACGATCGTTTAAACTGTCAGAAAAGTGTGTGAGTGAAGTGTCATAAAGCCTACGGGCCAAAAATATACAAAAAAAAAGAATACGAGTTGGATTGTAATAAAACGCACTGCATTTTGAAGCTTAACAAACAGAAAACACATCACAGCTGTCCCCTCTGTCCCCACTGTCCCTACTGTCCCTACTGTCCGCTCTGTCCCCTCTGTCCCTACTGTCCCCTCTGTCCCTACTGTCCCCTCTGTCGCCTCTGTCCCTACTGTCCCCTCTGTCCCCTCTGTCCCTACTGTCCCCTCTGTCCCTACTGTCCCCTCTGTCCCTACTGTCCCTACTGTCCCCTCTGTCCCTACTGTCCCCTCTGTCCCTACTGTCCCTACTGTCCGCTCTGTCCCCTCTGTCCCTACTGTCCCCTCTGTCCCTACTGTCCCCTCTGTCCCCTCTGTCCCTACTGTCCCCTCTGTCCCCCTTCATTTGTGATATGACATTTACACAGAAAGATGGTCAGGTCGGGCCAATAAAATCTAATTTCTAAACTTCAGATCTGTGTATCGCGTGTCTTTGCGTTTCGCTGCGTCTAGATTCACTTCCTCATTAGACTCATTTCTCTGTGAATACGAGTCTGATGGTTCACTAGCAAGGACCACAACCCCAGATACGATGCAAGGTGTTTATTCAAATCAAATCAAATCAATTTATTTTGTAAGGCCCAAAATCACAACAACAGTTGCCTCTGAGGGCCACAGGGAGAAATGAATCAACAATGTCTGTGAGGTTATTGGCAGGGGAGATACATGAACAACACCAATGTACGAAGTTGATGCCGTTTTGGGTCTTCTTGCAATGAGGGCTGAAGGCTCCCGGGCCTCGATACCCCCATCTAGGAGATCAATTAGAATAAATAGAACAGTTTCAAAAGAGGGTGGGAGGGAGGGGCACGAAAATCACAGGTGTATGTGATCTGGATCATTAAGTAGTGTAGCTGCAGGAAGGGGCGTGGTCCTGCTCCCGAACTGAAGATAACAAACTTATCTTCATTAATATAACACACATTGAAACAGCTCAAATTAAAGTGACCAATGTCCGGTGACATCTTCTTCTACAGTGTGTCAAATGCTCGCACTTCCTGCTAGAGTGCCCCCCGGTGGCCATTCAAAATCTTTAAATTAACTGCATCAATTTATGGGCCGCCAGGTTCAAAGCGTGGGGAAAAAAGTCAGAAAAGTACTATAGTAATGTTCAAGTAATTACACTGACCCTGACCACTTCTGTAGCAGCACTAAATGGCTTTTGTTCACCTGGGCCTGGAATAAACCTGTCAAATAGAAACAAGTGAAAGAAAATCAATGTTTAATCTTTTAGTTACAAACTGTGGCTGTGAATTCCGCGCTAGAATGCGATAGTTCGGAGCACGCTGTGGTCAAAGAAACCACTTAAAAAACTGTTTCCATCCGATATTTCAGCTGTTATTGCTCTGAGGCTGCACCGGTGTTAACATACAGTCAAAGAATCAAACTCTCTGGCCATTTTACCAGCTGTAGTTCAGTTTTGGCATGGGAATTTCAGACAAAAAAAGAAGCATTTACGTGAATAATAAGAAGCAGGAGGCATTTTGTGCGAGAAAAGGCAATGAAACCTTTGCAAAAACAACTGGAGGAAAGTGAAAAGTCAGAAATGTTGCGTTATGGTTCAGCGTTTTGCAGCTTTTGACAAACTAAAAGCACTTTTCTGTTCATCCGTCAGGAGGAGAAAAATCCACCAACATTCTAGAGATGGAAAAAGAACTGAATGTCTGATAAGAAATTGTTATATTAGCTGAAGTTAAATGAAGCTATGAATGACACACTGTTTTGTGTTTACGCTGTAAGTAAAGAATAACAGTGATATTTAACTCTGCTGCAATTAAAACAAGATACTTTTGAAACATCTTGTCGTTTTCTTGGATTTTTGTAAGAAAAAGTGTAAAATATTGGCAAAATTCACATATTCTGGACTAATAAATCTGAAAAAAATTGATAGAGCCAGGTTTGAATTTCATAATTAATTTAGTTAAAATATAAATGTACACGGCAGATTCAGGTAAAGAATTATAAAAATAATTCTTGTGAAATACAAGATTGTAACATTTGGTATTTAGTTTAATTTAGTTTATTTAATTAGCTCCTGGCATAAGTAGGTGTAGGTGACTGTCAAAAGTGTCAGAGCTACATAATTAACTAATATCATTACCGTATTTTCTGGAGTATAAGTCGTACCAGGCAAAAAATGCATAATAGAGAAGAAGAAAAACATATATAAGTCGCTCTGGAGTATGAAATGCGGTGCAAGAGTGAAAATAACAAATAATATCACATATGAGTCGCTCCGGACTATAAGTATAAGTACAAGTCGCACCCCGGCTAAAACTCTTAAAAAAGGTGCTTATAGTCCAGAAAATACGGTAATTATTGTCTTTTTTAAAAATCACATAAACAAGACAAAATTTGACCTTTCCTGAACACTTTTTGAACACTCTTGAGTTTCATCAGCACTAGTATAAAACCACACTGAACCTTAAAGAACATATTATTATTCTGAGTGTGAAATTATAGTCTATTGTCCAAAAAAAAGAAGACAGACATTTATTCTCATTATTTGGGACTCAGCCTTTTCCTTAGAACAGAAATCGAGTGTGAAATGTTAGTATTTCACACAAGGGCAAATCTTTATGTTATTGATGGCAGGAAACTGCATTTGAAGCTACAATGTCACATATAAATCTACAATGCAAAGTAAATTCAATAAAATGAAATAAAAAAGCATATTTGTTTGCAGAGTGCACAGTTTAGTCGTTGCAGATTTTTACACTTTTGTTGTTTCCAGATGAAAGATCAAGAAAATGTGTCTTAAAACGATTGCAATTGTTTTCAGCGACGCTCAAGAAGGTTTTGTGTTCAAATCCCCCCCGGTATATTTATTTTGCCTGTGTTTATTTTTTTAGGTACAATTTGTGTAGATTTTTTGTAATTTTCAGTAATATTGATCTTTCAAAACTCTTCATTGTGGCC
This sequence comes from Eucyclogobius newberryi, assembly GCF_026437365.1. NCBI lineage: Eukaryota > Metazoa > Chordata > Actinopteri > Gobiiformes > Gobiidae > Eucyclogobius > Eucyclogobius newberryi. The sequence goes on along the minus strand of NW_027316500.1, from coordinate 31,032,527 downwards.
TTTCTCCGTAACAAACAGCACATGTGATACTGTTTTTATTGTTGCAACGTGACATTTTTGTCACAAGTCCAGAGAAGTGGGCGTAGAAAATGAAAAACATGCATAAATCTAATTAAAAACAACAATAACGAGGAGGAGACGTTGTTTATAACATGATTAAAAGCTCATTAAAGTAGATTTATGCACACTTTCAACCTGACGGATTCCACTGACACTACACAGAAGCTCACAGTGAAACAGGAGTGAGTTCTGAGGTGCAGATCGTCTCATAAAAGTACAAAAACACACCGGTTCATGTCCTCGGAGGTGCTGAAAGTCCTTTTGGCTGGCGTATATGAGATTCCGCTGATTTGTGAGGGTCAGAGAGCCGAGGCGGCGCTTTTATAAATGCATAACAGCGTCTGAACCTGTGCCGTGTTCTTTTTGCCCCTCAGTCGCCTCCAAAGGGAGCCACGATCCCGTACAGGCCCAAAGCGATGCCGGTCGGAGCCCACGCCATGCTGGCCTCGCCCCACGCCGCACAAGTGAGTGTGACCGACGAATATGGCCTTTCCACGAACTCGGGTCAAAACGCCTTCAGTAACTTTATTTGTGTGCCGGATTAGACAGATTATTGTTAAATAGTGTTCCTTATTTTTAAATTGACGTATGACAGGTATTTAATGTTGACTTTATTTGGTGTGTTTATACCTGTCGTACATATACATGATAGTTTTACACCAATCGAGCAGCTATTTGTGGAGAAAACGTTGAAAAATCTGTAGAAAATGACAGGAAGTGACATCACACCAGGGACACTCTTACAGGAAGTGACATCACACCAGGGACACTCATTCCAGTCAAAGTTTGTGCAGAATTTACGCAAAATAACCAACGTTTTTGACTCTCTAAACATGAATTCAACAAAATAAAGTCGCTCTCATGTATTTTTATGTGTCAAATTAAAAAATAGTGACATTAGATGAGTTTTTGCCCAGTTTTTGCTTGGGTGTGATGTCATTACAAACAGGAAGTGAAATTATAAATGTAAAAAATGTGCTGTTCTGTGATCAGATTTTTATAATTTTTTGGCAAAATTCTAATTATATTTATCTCAACTGCATTTTAGTTCAATGAGTCGTTCGACCTGTAGGGGGCGCTTTAAGCTTTTTGAAAAGGCTTGACTGTTCAGAAGATTTAGTGCTAGCGCCTCCTGCTGATGTGTAGATGAATGTCATGGTAGATAAAGCTTCAGTCGGATCATCTGGACACCGACTCGACTAGTCTGAGAAGAACTCTGACATTCATCCTACTCAGAGCTAAACCTGCTTTAGAGTCTCTTCTTTGTCGCGACTCGCCAGATCATTTCATGTAAACTTATAACACAACAAACCACCAAAACACAGTCAAATAAACCTCATTTTAAAGCATTTACAGTTTGAAATGATTGCAAACGTCGGTTTCATTTCACTGTGTGAGTCTCGAGTCGGTTACGTGGTTATTTCGGGGGGTCTTGGCGTGAAACGTTCATAAACCCCTGGCCTAGCATCTAAATCTGTCCAAGTCTGTTTCAGCCACTGTATTTAAAGATATTGGCAACATTCTTCAGGCGATAAAAAGCTGCTGAAGTGGCTACTAAAGCTCAAGTCTGAGTCCATTATTACTCCTAAATTTCACACTTGATTTGTAGGTTTTAGAGACTCTTTGGTGTTCAATGTTAGGGTTGGCCCACAGAGACAAACTATAATTCAAAAAGCATCAATGACACTCTTCTAAAAGGGACAATAAGCACAATCACAGCACATGAAATGTACCACTATTTTACTGTTTTAACAAGTCACATTAAACCATAGAATCTCCTTTGTTACCCCCGTCGTCATCTGTGGTAGTCGTGAGCAGAAAACGCCAGGCCGGCTCCTTGTCCTCGCAGCCGCTCGTTTTATTGGATTTCGGGACCGTTCGAAAAGGCTGAGGAAACGCCGATGACATTTAATGGAATTCAGATCTGTGCATTAGAGATGAGCGAGAGCCAAAAGGCGAAAGCGATGAGAGACAGAACACACTTGTAGAGATCCTGCTCGCGCCGTCTTGAATATGATCTTACATATGGTGTGTTTTGATGACAGAAAAAGGTCAGAAAAGTTAGAAAATCAAACAATGAAACAGTTTTTGGTTAACAAAGACGAGGAGATTAACCAATAGAATCAGCAAATGGAAAGTTTAGATTTGACAGGAAAGTTTAGATTTGTTTAGAGACTTAAAGATGCAGAACATTATTTTTATGTCTAAAAATTTGAACAAATCGCAGCAGTCTAAAGATAGTCCATTTATGTTTCGTTATTATTATTCTGTTAGAACAAAAGTACTTTTTTACTATACTATTTTCAGTCATTTTAGTGATTTTATTCTTATTTTTTAAGTTTTAGTCAGCAAAAATATGACTTAAACTGTAAGGAAAATTATTTAGCTGATGGAATTAACACTAGATTATTTAGGTTCACTGTTTTATTTATGTTTGAGTCAAAAAGGTATCACATCACATCATATACTATTATTAATTTATATTTTCAAACTCCTCAAAATTTCATTTATTAATTTTAAAATGTTGTAAAATACACAAATGTATGTTTTTTTTAGGTTTATTTACTGTACAAACTCTAAGTAATGTGGGGGGGAAAAAAACGATCACACTATTTACCAAATGTTTGCCAATGTTTGCTGAAATATCTTAACTATGAATGTTTTATGGACTGTGCGACGCTAAAACCCAATGCACAAAAACGTCCAAGAAAACCTTTAAAAAAATATCATCAATAATTTGTGTGTCTCTTTTCTCAATAGATTCATATTTCAGATGAATTCACAGTTGAGTTGGAGGGATTTGTGGTCCAATTTGCCTTCTAAAATGCACAATGTTTTGCCTGGTTTATGGTTAAATCCAAGTCTAAAGATTAACTCCAAAAACACACTCAGGCAGAAGCAGCGGTCTTGTTGATTTCAGCCTAAAACAACAACAGCAACATTCAGTCCATTTATCGCACTCAAACTGTACGTAAACGTGTGCCAGGGTTGCCAGGTTTCAGGCACCAAACCCACAAATAGTGTCTGAAAAACCATCCAAAACTTTCTCTTTCTCCGTCTGTCCATCCCAGTGATTGTAACACCATTGTTTTTGATTGTCCAGTATATTGGGCCAATACAAAGCAAACAGAAGGGGAGACCAGGCACAGCCCTGTCCCACCCCTCTCTCTAGAGTCAGCGGATCCGTCCCGTGGCCCCAAAACTTTCCCTTTCACACAAACAGAAGCTTCACACGGACTGATGGCTTTAGATATGAGGATTTATCACTAAAACGTAGGACTTTTAACCAGGATTTTTCCAAATTGAATTATACGTTGAAAAATGCTCTGGGCAAACCTGACGCTGCTGAATATTTTATAAGATTTAATGTATGTGTAGTTATTTACACTGGGGGGTTTCATAAAATGGGTGATAAATTTCATTTTTGTTCTCTTAAATATATTTGTATATTTGTTTCCTTGAGGATAAATGTCGTATTTTCTGGGCTATATATTATAGCACCTTTTTTCATAGTTTTGGCCGGGATGTGACTTATACTGCAGAGTGACTTATATATGTTTTTCTTCTTTATTTTGCATTTTTTGACTGGTGCGACTTATAGTCCGGAAAATACAGTGAAAGTGATTCTTGTAATCCAGTTCACGATACACCGCTCACACAAACGCTCCCAGACAGAAGTGCGTTCCCCGTGTGCTCTGACACGCCTGACACACCCGACACGCCTGACACGCCCGACACGCCTGACATGCCCGACACGCCTGACACGCCCGCCTTGTCCCGTGCTTCAGACGTGTTTGAAGCCCTCTCATCCCTCGTTTCTTCTTCTTCTTCTTGCTCCTACAGGCCTTCGCCATCCCTGGACAATACGCGTTCGCACAGCAAGATGTAAGAACGCTTTGACATTGACCCTTTGTGACCCTCTTCCCACCCACTCCTCTCGTCGACATCGGCCCCTGTCTCTCTCCCTCTAATGGCCCTGTGTAAACTCTACAAGTGTCAATCTGTATCATAATCAATCTGTGATCATAATCTGTGATCATAATCTGTATCATAATCTGTGATCATAATCTGTGATCATAATCTGTGATCATAATCTGTGATCATAATCTGTGATCATAATCTGTATCATAATCTGTGATCATAATCTGTGATCATAATCTGTGATCATAACAGTAGAAGTCACATGTAAATGAAGGTAAAGATCTTGTGTTTGTTTGAGAGTTCTTCATTAATAAGTCTAAATGGAAACAGGGGTGGGCAATTATTTTCCTCCGAGGGCCATATTCGAATCCAGGCAAGTAGCGCAGGGCCGGCCCGCCATCGTTGGTGTGGAAAAAAAAAAATCTAAAAAATAAAATATCACTTTTCTGTCAAATATAGGCTATTGAATTTATGATTTAATTCATTTCACGTCATATTTATTAAGGATACAAGTGCAGACAGATGCCTGAGGGCAAAAAAGAAACAAAAAAAAAAGAAATATATTTTTTATATCAAAATAAAATAAAATATTACTTTGGATGTTTGGCGGGCCGGATTATAAAGACAACGGGCCACATGTGGCCCGCGGGCCGCAGTTTGCCCACCCCTGTTCTATGATATGATGTGAGGGCTAACGGTTAATGGCTAACGGCTAATGGCATCAGTGTTGGTCTGATTACTTTGTAAAACTAAACTGATTCTAAAAGTAATCTGATGACTATAGTCTGATTGTAACTCATTAAATTACTTTGTAACTAAAGAGTAAATTTATTACTTTAATCTCTTACTTTATAGTTATTTTCTCTCCGATAATACATTCAATACTCACAGTATTTGTTTGTAGCTTTGTAAACTTTTTATACAAGGTTCTGTACAAACAAATACATGTAAATCTGATCTGAGGATGGAAGAAGAGAACACCAGATCAGATCTCATTCAGAGACGTTTGTGTAAGGGCTCTGTGTTTGTTTGTTTGTTTGTTTGTTTGTTTGTCTGAGACTCCAACTTTTGTATTTTCACTGTGAACGGTCGAACTCATCTGAGTGTGAGTGTGTTCTCTCTCTCCCCCTCTCTCTCTTTCTCTCCCCCTCTCTCTCTCTCTCTCTCCCCTCCCTCTCTCTCTCTCTGTCTGGAATAATCCTCTCTTTTGATTGGTTAGCTCTAACATCCTTCCTACCCTGCAGTTCACCAAGCTTCAGCAGTTGGCCTTGCAGCACCTCCCCCTCCCCTCCCTTGGGCAGAGTCACCCCACCTTCCCCGGTACGTACCCACGCTCCCGGGAACGCCCTCTTCTGCTCCTCATCATCACCACCTTCATCACCTTCACCACCATCACCACCTGCACCACCTGCACCACCTTCACCACCTGCACCACCTGCACCACCTGCACCACCTTCACCACCTACACCACCTGCACCACCTGCACCACCTTCACCACCTACACCACCTGCACCACCTGCACCACCTGCACCACCTTCACCACCTACACCACCTTCATCACCTTCACCACCATCACCACCTGCACCACCTGCACCACCTTCACCACCTGCACCACCTGCACCACCTGCACCACCTTCACCACCTACACCACCTGCACCACCTGCACCACCTTCACCACCTACACCACCTGCATCATCAGCTCTTATAAAAAAAAAAAAACTCTTATATTCTTAATAAAAAGTAAAAAAATATATATTTACAGTTGTTAAATGGACGGAGAATATTGCACCAATATATTGTCTTGATCATGACAATATTGTACATGATCATGTCAGTATTGCACATGATTAAGTCAGTATTGCACATGATTAGGTCAGTATTGCACATGATTATGACAGTATTGCACATGATTATGACAGTATTGCACATAATTATGTCAGTAGTACATGATTATGTCAGTATTGCACATGATTATGTCAGTATTGCACATGATTATGACAGTATTGCACATGATTAGGTCAGTATTGCACATGATTATGACAGTATTGCACATGATTTTGACAGTATTGCACATGATTATGTCAGTATTGCACATGATTATGTCAGTATTGCACATGATTATGACAGTATTGCACATGATTATGACAGTATTGCAAATGATTAGGTCAGTATTGCACATGATTATGACAGTATTGCACATGATTATGTCAGTATTGCACATGATTGATTATGGCAGTATTGCACATGATTATGACAGTATTGCACATGATTAGGTCAGTATTGCACATGATTATGACAGTATTGCACATGATTATGTCAGTATTGCACATGATTGTGACAATATTGCACATGATTATGTCAGTATTGCACATGATTATGTCAGTATTGCACATGATTATGACAGTATTGCACATGGGTATGACAGTATTGCACATGGTTATGACAGTATTGCACATGATTATGACAGTATTGCACATGATTGATTATGACAGTATTGCACATGATTATGACAGTACTGCACATGGTTATGACTGTATTGCACATGATTATGTCAGTATTGCATATTATTATGACATTATTGACGCAGAACCATCTGTGTTTTCCGTCTGAACTGTCAAAACTACACATTTTCCTACAAATCTGCCAATTCAAAAATAAGCAGTTTTATTTAACTTATTTCCCATGGCAACATCCCACGCTCACGTTTACACGCTCAAGGACGACTTTCACACTCACGTCTGTTAAACACAAACGCTCGCCTTTTCACAGTCGTTTGTGCCCATCATTCTTTGCAGAAAGTACATTTACAGAAAGTACATTTACAGAAAGTACATTTACAGAAAGTACATTTACAGAAAGTACATTTACAGAAATTACATTTACAGAAAGTACTTTTACAGAAAGTACATTTACAGGAAGTACATTTACAGAAAGTTCTTTTACAGAAAGTACTTTTACAGAAAGTACTTTTACAGAAAGTACATTTACAGGAAGTACATTTACAGAAAGTACATTTACAGAAAGTACTTTTACAGAAAGTACTTTTACAGGAAGTACATTTACAGAAAGTACATTTACAGAAAGTACATTTACAGAAAATACTTTTACAGAAAGTACATTTACAGAAAGTACATTTACAGAAAGTACATTTACAGAAAGTACATTTACAGAAAATACATTTACAGAAAGTACTTTTACAGAAAGTACTTTTACAGAAAGTAATAATACAATAGTACTTGTAATAATACAAATACTGACGTACTAATTGACCCTTTTCTTCTCATTTCTCAAAAACAAACTTCAGCTTCATTTGCATGTTCTTCCTGTTCCTCCAAATTCAAACCCGATGTGGCCCCGCCCCTTCACCTCCGAAACGTCTCCTGATTTGTCTAACATGTCGGCCCCGCCCTCTGCCTCCTGTCACATACTCCACTAACTCTACTACAAACAAATATATGTACACACAAATATATATGTACAAACAAATATATATGTACACACAAATATATATGTACACACAAATATATATGTACAAACAAATATATATGTACACACAAATATATATGTACACACAGATATATGTGTACGCACAACTAAATGTGTACGCACAACTATATGTGTACAAACAAATATATGTGTGCAAACAAATATATATGTACAAACAAATATATATGCACACACAAATGTATATGTACAAACAAATATACGCACAACTATGTGTACAAACAAATATATATATATACGCATAACTATATGTGTACAAAACCAAATATATATGTATACACAAATATATATGTACAAACAAACAAATATATATGTAACCACAAATATACGGTCTGTGTACACACAGATTTACGGTATGTGTACACACAAATATACGGTCTGTGTACACACAGATTTACGGTATGTGTACACACAAATATACGGTCTGTGTACACACAGATTTACGGTATGTGTACACACAAATATACGGTCTGTGTACACAGGACTGACTCTGTGTTGTGTGTTTAATGTGGAAGCCAACCCAATCTCCACTTTCAGGAAGAATATAAAATGTATTTGGTTTAGATTTAGCATCATGTTTAGCCATGTTTTCTTTGCCATCCCTTCAGTTTGTAATACTTTGATGTTAGGAAAGTAGTGACTGTAATCTGAATTCCAGAGCGGTGAACTCCAGTCAATCCCAATCACATTATGATCGAGTTCAACATTTGTGGATTTATGTTTTGGTTAATTATTTTTAAACCTGTAAACACAAAATGTGAACGCGGCCCATCGGCCACAGTGGATTGGGTTGGCACATTTAGTCATAAGGGCAGTGTATGAGTGTAGTCCGAGTGTAGTCCGAGTGTAGTCTGAGTGTAGTCTGAGTGTAGTCCGAATGTAGTCCGAGTGTAGTCCGAGTGTAGTCAGGGTGTAGTCTGAGTGTAGTCTGAGTGTAGTCCGAATGTAGTCCGAGTGTAGTCCGAGTGTAGTCAGGGTGTAGTCTGAGTGTAGTCTGAGTGTAGTCCGAATGTAGTCCGAGTGTAGTCAGGGTGTAGTCTGAGTGTAGTCCGAATGTAGTCCGAGTGTAGTCCGAGTGTAGTCAGGGTGTAGTCAGAGTGTAGTCTGAGTGTAGTCTGAATGTAGTCCGAGTGTAGTCCGAGTGTAGTCCGAGTGTAGTCCGAATGTAGTCCGAGTGTAGTCAGGGTGTAGTCTGAGTGTAGTCTGAGTGTAGTCTGAATGTAGTCCGAGTGTAGTCCGAGTGTAGTCCGAATGTAGTCCGAGTGTAGTCAGGGTGTAGTCTGAGTGTAGTCTGAGTGTAGTCAGGGTGTAGTCTGAGTGTAGTCTGAGTGTAGTCCGAATGTAGTCCGAGTGTAGTCAGGGTGTAGTCTGAGTGTAGTCTGAGTGTAGTCCGAATGTAGTCCGAGTGTAGTCAGGGTGTAGTCCGAATGTAGTCCGAGTGCAGTCAGGGTGTAGTCCGAGTGTAGTCAGGGTGTAGTCCGAGTGTAGTAAGGGTGTAGTCCGAGTGTAGTCAGGGTGTAGTCAGGGTGTAGTCCGAGTGTAGTCCGAGTGTAGTCTGAGTGTAGTCCAAATGTAGTCCGAGTGTAGTCCGAATGTAGTCCGAGTGTAGTCAGAGTGTAGTCCGAGTGTAGTCAGGGTGTAGTCTGAGTGTAGTCAGGGTGTAGTTCGAGTGTAGTCCGAGTGTAGTCAGAGTGTAGCCCGAGTGTAGTCAGGGTGTAGTCCGAGTGTTGTCAGGGTGTAGTCTGAGTGTAGTTCGAGTGTAGTCCGAGTGCAGTCCGGGTGTAGTCAGGGTGTAGTCCGAGTGTAGTCCGAGTGTAGTCAGGGTGTAGTCAGAGTGCAGTCCGGGTGTAGTCCGGGTGTAGTCAGGGTGTAGTCCGAGTGTAGTCAGGGTGTAGTCCGAGTGTAGTCCGAGTGTAGTCAGGGTGTAGTCAGAGTGTAGTCAGGGTGTAGTCCGAGTGTAGTCAGGGTGTAGTCCGAGTGTAGTCAGGGTGTAGTCCTAGTGTAGTCAGAGTGTAGCCCGAGTGTAGTCAGGGTGTAGTCCGAGTGTTGTCAGGGTGAAGTCCGAGTGTAGTTTGAGTGTAGTCCGAGTGCAGTCCGGGTGTAGTCCGAGTGTAGTCTGAGTGTAGTCCGGGTGTAGTCCGGATGTAGTCCGGGTGTAGTCTGAGCATAGTGCGAATAGAGTCCGAGTTCAGTCCGAGTATAGTCTGAGTGTAGTCCGGGTGTAGTCCGGTTGTAGTCCGAGTGTAGTCCGGGTGTAGTCCGGGTGTAGTGCGAGTAGAGTCCGAGTTCAGTCGGAGTATAGTCGGAGTGTAGTCTGGTTGTAGTCTGATTATATTCTAAGTATAGTCTGAGTATAGTATGATTAAGTATGATTATAGCCTGATTACAATCCTGTTGTAGTGTGGTTATGGTCTGAATGTAGTCTGATTATTGTCTGATTATAGTTGGTTATTGTGTGATTAGCAGAAGGACATTGGCGCAGTCAAAGGGCAGGAGCCTGTGGTGATATTGTGGAAGTGCCAGATACTGTTAGCGCTGTTAGCTGTGTCGTTGTGGTTGTTAGCGCTGTTAGCTGTGTCGTTGTGGTCGTTAGCTTTGTAAGCACCGTTAGTCCTGTCGTTATGGTCGTTAGCGCTGTTAGCTGTGTGGTTGTGGTTGTTAACGCTGTTAGCTGTGCCGTTGTGGTTGTTAGCGTTGTTGCTGACGCTAGCATCTCGTGTCCTACTTTACAGGGTACGATGGCTCTGCCTCCACGAGTTCACAGGAGCTGGTCATCCCTAACGATGTAAGTCACACCACCATCTGCTCTTCATTTACACTCTGACACTTTGACCTCTGGCACTTACTTATGTCCTTAAAACCATCAGTGTCATGTCCGTAAAGACTGACATTCATTCACTTTGTCGTCTGGCAATGGGATCTATATTATAATAATAATTAATCAACTAATTATGTCTCATATTTTCATCTCTGTAATAGTTATCTGGACTAAACTGACTCAAAAATCTATTAGAAAAGACTAAACCAGGACTAAACCAGGACTAAACCAGGACTAAACCAGGACTAAACAAGGACTAACCCAGGACTAAACCAGGTCTAAAGCCTCATATGTATTATACACAAGTCTAAAGTACACAGTTCAGTCCCTTTTGTACTTTCTGCTCACATTCAGGACAGAAAGCTGCTCGGTATCTCTCAGTCACACACACGCCGCGCCCGTCACGCCAAAGCAGCTGTTTTAATATTTAATGTTTGTTTTCAGTTCATCGGCTGCATAATCGGGCGCCAGGGCAGCAAAATCAACGAGATCCGGCAGGCGTCCGGAGCGCACATCAAGATTGCCAGCGCCGCAGACGGCTCCAGCACGCGCCAAGTCACCATCACGGGAACGCCAGGCAGCATCAGCGTGGCCCAGTACCTCATCTCTGCCAGGTGACGCCGCCGCGCACGCTAAAAAGCTGCATTTTACTAAACTAAGAGTAAAATAAATGTAGTGTCGATTTGTCCAGCCACTGAGGCCATGTCCAGGGTCACGCTCAGGGTCACGCTCAGGGTCACGCTCAGGGTCACGCTCAGGGTCACGCTCAGGGTCACGCTCAGGGTCAACACAGAAATGCATCATAATCTGGTTTATTGTAGAGGTTATTACAGCAAACGCACAGGTCTCCATCCGTCCAACTGGTGAAACAACATGTCCATCATGCCTGCTAAGCCACGCCCACCTTGACCTATTCAACCCCGTGACAGATGAAAAATAAGTTAGCATAAAATAATGTAAATAATATGGAGAATAAAGACAAATATACAAAACTAACTTTAGCAAAAAAACAGGTCCAAACCAGGTCCAAACCAGGTCTAAACTAGAACAAAATCTGGACTAAACCAGGTCTAAATCAGGTCTAAACCAGGTCTAACATAAGATGAACTCTCCTTGCATAGTCCTAAATGTGGCTTGGTTTGGTCAGGTTTTAAATGTAGCTTTGACCCGGTTTAGTCCGAGTTTAGACCCAGTTTTGACCTGGAATCATCTTTTCTCCTTCAGAACCGGTTTAGTTTGGGTTTAATCCCGTTACTGATGGAGTTTACGTAGCACACTCCACATCTGATATTCTATTCCACGCTTGCAATACAAACTTCAGTATTAGCTTCATGGGTTAGCATTGTAGCCGTGTTAGCATCTGTGCGCTAGCATCAACCCTGGTCCATCACGACTGTTTTAGACCCCAAAGCTGTAAATTAACATCATTAATTCAAAAGTGGCTAAAGAGTAAGACAAGCATCAGCTAAAGCAACTTAAACGTCGGGTGCACAGGGCGGTGCAGCCCCTCGTTCAGCCAGTAGGGGTCCATAGTCGATGTCAGAGTCTTTCGCTCGGACCCTTCGTTGTGGCTCCTCCCCTCACCTCACCATTTCTCCCCCCTCTGTCCCGCCCGCCCCGCCCACAGTCTGGAGATGGCCAAGTACACCATGGCGGCCGCGTCCTCCGCCGCTCCGGTTGACCTGAACATGGCCTTCGCCCCCTCACCCTCCTCGTCCGTCGCGGGCCCCTCCACCTCCCCCGGCGTCCTGACGGCGGCGCAGCCCGGGCAAGCGCTGGCGAGCCCCCACTACGCCGCGCTGCCCATGTCGTCGCTGCTGGGCATGAAGACGCTACCCGTGCTGACCATGCACCCGTCGGCGCTGGCGCAGGGGCTGGCGCAGGCGTACGCCGCCAAGATGCCCACCGCCGGCGTCAAGAAGTCCGACCGGCAGAAGTTTGCTCCGTATTGACGGGGACGAGGAGTAAATGTGTTTGTCTAGTGAGAACACTTTTACTTCAAAAGAAAGAGAAAGTATTTGGGAAAACTGCTACTTAAGTAAGAGTAACGTCTGGTGTGTAATTTGACGGACAAAGCGTGACATTTTGATCATCGTTAACTGGACCACAGACTCTAAAACAGGAGCAGGATTCGATCAAAAATGTCAAAAAGTTGAAAAATCTCTTATTTTCATCACAATATTCTTTATTTGTGGATCGACAAACATATTTCCAACTTTTATTTGGTTAAATCTCGTTGTACAATAGAAATAATCAGTCGACTTCTGCAACAATAGTTAGTTTTAAGCCAAATTGTTCTGTCTGCATCTTATTGTTCTTAGAAGTTTTAAGCCAATTAAATTATACCGAAAATCTCGTGAGAAACACAAATAAATAACGCGTTTTTCCCTTTTACTCAAGTAACACTGAATGATACATTACTCAAGTAGCAGTAAAGGTACAATTGAATTCAAAGTTACTCAAGTAAATGTAACTTCTCTGGAAAAAAGCGAATGCACTGCTCAAACGGGACCAATAATTGTAATTTAGTTTATTTAGTTTTTTCTGTTCGCGCTTTTTTGTATTTGAAACATTTTTTTGTTGACAATTTTTACTGTTATGACAAACTCCTTTCACCAAAAAGAGTTAAAAAGGTTAAATTTACCTTTCAATAAACTTGTATAGTCATGTAATTACTCAAAAACGCTTCTGATTTTGATTCAGTTCAACAAATTCTGGGGTAAAAAGTGAAATATTGTGAATTTTTTGTGTTGTTTTTTGTTCATTAAATGCTAGCCATAGTTATAGCCACTCCTCGTTCCCATGCCGACCTTTAAAGTGTAATATTTGTACGCGTTTATGTGAATATCTTCCAAACTCAGGCATGTAATTTAGAACTTTTAACAAACGTTTTCTACTGGATCCAGAGCTTTAAAAAAATCCAGGAGAAATATTGAACGTGTGTTTTTTTGTAGACGACAATCGCGCGTTAGTGGAAAACGTTGTCGTGGGAAACGTTTGCGGTTATTTCCTGTTGAACTGATGTGGTAGCACTGGAAGCCATCGCTCTGGGTTTGTACTCTTTTGTATTGAAATAAACTGTGACGCTTTGTGAAATAAACTCTTTGTTTCATTTGGACAGATTTCGCCAACAGCTTGAGCTTGTTTTTCCAAAGCGTTTGGCGCCGACACAGAATTGTTAGCGTTGTTAGCGGCGTTAGCGGCGTTAGCGTCGGCGTGAGCGTCCGGTTTATTCTCGGATCGTTTCTCTTAGGTTTTTAGAAATATGACGCTAATTTTTGTGGGAATGTAAAGTCTTTTTCCTGCCACGCTGGCGTTTTCTCCAACGTGCGATAAATCTAAAGGGAAATGGCGTCGGGGAGTGAGCAACGTGAAAAGTGAGCGCAACGTGAAAAGTGAGCGCAACGTGAAAAGTGAGCGCAACGTGAAAAGTGAGCGCAACGTGAAAAGTGAGCGCAACGTGAAAAGTGAGCGCAACGTGAAAAGTGAGCGCAACGTGAAAAGTGAGAGCAACGTGAAAAGTGAGCGCAACGTGAAAAGTGAGCGCAACGTGAAAAGTGAGCGCAACGTGAAAAGTGAGCGCAACGTGAAAAGTGAGCGCAACGTGAAAAGTGAGCGCAACGTGAAAAGTGAGCGCAACGTGAAAAGTGAGCGCAACGTGAAAAGTGAGAGCAACGTGAAAAGTGAGCGCAACGTGAAAAGTGAGCGCAACGTGAAAAGTGAGCGCAACGTGAAAAGTGAGCGCAACGTGAAAAGTGAGCGCAACGTGAAAAGTGAGCGCAACGTGAAAAGTGAGCGCAACGTGAAAAGTGGCCACAAGGGGGCAGAATCCAGACACTAAAAAGCTTCAGGGATTGGATTTCAGTTCCAATTCTTACTTGATTTCAATACTAATTTTGACGTCATGAAGAGAATTAAAAATGGTCTAATTTCGGTGATGGTTTAGAACAAAAGACGGATATTTTCATTTTCATTTTTTCTTAACATTTCAAAGTAAAATAACTTTAAGAGACGAGAGCGCTGTAGACAACATGAAAATATAAACTAACCCAAAAGGCACAGGACAGAAATCAAATCTTGACAGGTTTTTACCATTTTGACTTTATTTGATGTATTTATACCTGTTTTGTAAATATCAATTATAGTTTGACACAAATCGAGCAGGTATTTGTGGAGAAAATTTAGAAAAGGAAGTGACGTCACACCAATTTTTATTACCGTCACTTTTTTTAAATTCCAGGATATTTTCAAGGTATTTTTGAGCAATAAAAACAGCTGTAATTAAAAAAAATGGCCAAGTCAAAGTATTCTAATAGTGCGGAACATTTCAGGGACAGCAGTGACATATCCACTGAGACCAGCAGGTGGTGCAATAAAAGTAAAACAGATGACATGTTGCTCTTTTGTTCGATTGAAGAGGTTAAAACTTTGCTCCAGACGTTTCTTGGTTGTTTTTTTAAGTTTATACAGTTCGTGATAAAATGACCTGCTTCATCCAGAAGTTATTCTCTCCATGAATTACAGTTACAGTTGAATAGTTTCAGAATATAGTAGTATTTTGTTGTTTGGTTGTATTATTTCAATTGTGGATTAGTTACAATTGACAATTTGACTTGTTGCAGACATTTCCCTGCTTTTATGATCATGAGTTTTGATTTGTTTGATTGATTTACTGATAATTTTTTATTATTACTATTTTATTTATTTATTACTTATTTGTTATTTATTATTATTTAGTTATTTGTATTTATATTTTTTTATTATTTCATGAATTTTTTTCTTTATTTTTTCTTATTTTTTTATTTCTTATGGTATTATTTTTTATTTTATTATTAGGCCCGAGCGCCACAAGCTGGCGAGAGGCCTATTAATCTCGTAAGGCCGTGCGAAGCGCGAAGCGCTCGCCCACTTCCAAACACTCACTAACGCACTCCTTCACTCATGCACGCCCCGTGCATACTAATTAGTAGTAGGAAAATGGAACATTACCGTTGTAAACGGGCGAAGCCCGTGCAAAAGTGCGCACTAAACGAGCACTTTACATTGAGATGACGACCGCGAAGCAAGTACAGTGAACTAGCCCATGCCGAAGGCATGGATCATGCATACTTACTCCTGCTATGACAGAAATAGTCAACAATTTGTGAATGGGCGTAGCCCATTCACAAATTGTTGACAACAGCAGCGCGAAGCGCTGCATTCCTCCAAAAACCCTCCTGGCATCGTCCTGTACGCGAGAATCCATGCCGCAGGCATGGGCCATGCTTGTATCTGCTCAAATCAATGGAAGTCTATGGGGAGTGGGCGGGGCATCCCGACGGAATGGGGAGTGACGAGCGCGTAAGCGCTCGTAATGATGATTCCACCCCATGGCGGCATGGGGAAGGCTTAGAGCTTTCAAACGATGTATAATTTGTTGTTATAGTGGAAACGGCTATATTGTTTTTGCTAAAAATATTATTATTTTTATTTTTCTTGTTCTTCTGCTTTTTGAGCTCTAATTTGACCCCCTGAACATGCTCAAAAACTCACCAAACTTTGCCCAAAATTCAGAATCGGCGAAAAATTTGATTTCTTCTGGGCCATTTTTTTTTTCGTTAAAAAATGGCGCGACAGCGCCACCGACAAAAGTCAAAATACATTGCGCCTATGGGAGACGCCCCGAGGTCAACTTTGTCGTAAAGCTACGAAATTCGGGACACGCATTCCTCTCGTGAGGACAAAAAAAAAATATTATTGTGGCCACGCCCCCAGACTTACCCTATGGCCGCCATCTTCCTTTGAAAATGAAAACAAGCTGAGTTAGCCATTTTGTTTACGTCAAACTTTGACGAACTCCTCCTAGGGCGTTTTGCCCACCGACTTCAAAATCGGCGGACGTCCTCTGGACAAGTGGGACATCTAAAGTTATCCAATTTTTTGAGATACCTTTTACGGTCTGTGTGCGGCGCAGCCGCAAAGTTGGACAACTTATTTTGGAATATTGCAGATCTAAAAATTGTTCCCATTTGATCAAAACCAGTCCGATTAGGACCAAATTTGAATCAGTTGTTAAACTTTCTAGTTTGGACCAGTTTAGGCTGACAAAATTGAAATGGGCGCGATAGCGCCCCCTACAGAGTGACCTTTAAATTAACATTGAAGGTCAAAAATTAGTTTTACCAAAATTGTCTAAACTTTACCCAAAATTCTACTTTGCCGTCCCAATCACAAAAGCCAATCACAAAAATGCCTAATTTTTTACGGCGTAGTCGTAGCGATGACAGAAACCTCCCATGTTATCCCTATGGGAAAACCACAAAATCTCTCAAATTACCACATTTTTATGTTTTACACTTTAACTAAGTCCTCCTAGTGCGTTTTGCCCACCAACCTCAAAATTGGTGTACGTCCTCTAGACAAGTGGTGCATCTAAAGTTATCCAAATTTTAAGGATAACTTTTACGGTCTCTGTGCGACGGAGCCGCAAACGTTTCCCAGAATTCTGACTATTTGGCCTTCAGAGTGGTCTATAAACAATAGAGTTTTTCCAAATGACATGATATTTTGAACAAAATTCTAATTTGCCATCCTGATCATAAAAGTATGAGAGCCAAAGTCATATTTTGTACGGCGTAACCGTAGCGTTGACAGAAACATCCCATGTTATCCTTATGGGAAAATCGTAGAATCGCTCAAATCACCACATTTTTACGCTTCACACTTTAACAAACTCCTCCTAGGGTGATTGTCCGATCAAGTTCATATTTGGAGAATATCATCTACACAAGCGGGGCATCAAAACTTATCCATATTTTGATTCTAAGTGCTACGGTCTCTGTGTGGCGGACCCGCAAATATATGTCAGAAATGGGAAAACAGCGAAATCTCTAAAATCACCACATTTTTACGCTTCACACTTTAATGAACTCCTCCTAGGGCGATTGCCCGATCAAGCTCATATTTGGGGAAATCATCTACACAAACGGGGCATCAAAAGTTAGTCATATTTTGATTTTAAGTGGTACGGTCTCTGTGCCGTGGAGCTGCAAATATACTGTCACAAATGGGAAAAACGCCAAATCCTTGAAATGTTCACATTTACGCTTCACACTTTAACAAACTCCTCCTAGGGCAATAGCTCGAGCAAGCTTTACTTTGGGAAATATCATCTACACAAGCGGGGCATCAAAAGTTATCCATATTTTTATTCCAAGTGCTAAGGTCTCTGTGCGGCGGCGCAGCAAATTTGACTGACACTTGTGTTGATTTGCACTGGATTGGCCATGTCCAATGTGTCCCCGTCTGTCAAGTTCTTTTTTAATTCAACACACAATAAGGGCGCCATCTTTATCAAGTCGAAAGCGCAGAGTCGGAAGGCCGGCGGCCCGCGAGGGCCGTTGGATGCCGCTTGCGGCTTTAATTCTTTCTTTCTTTCTTCTCGGGACCAACCCCCCTATTTTTCACCCAGTGAACATTGACGAAAAGTCACAAAAATGTTCACACCTCTAAAAATCGTGCCTCTCTACATTCTGGCTATTTCCCTTTTCTAAAATTAAAAAAATTGGCGCGTCAGCGCCCCCAAATGTACCAAAAATGCATTGAGAGATGGGAAATGACCCAAAAAAAATCTGATCGTAGAATCATGAAATTTGGCGCAGAGGTAGATGGTGACAAGAGAAGTAAAAAATATTATTACGGCAACGCCGTCCGCCCAACCAAATGTCGGCCATATTGCTTCAAAAATGGCTAAACATGACTTCGGAGTTTTTCCAAACGTCGTACTTTTACGAACTCCTCCCAGGGCGTTGGCCCTAAAAAGCTGAAATTTGGTGAAAATGCTACTGAGGAGTGGGACATCAAAATTTATCCAAATTACATTGATACCTGTCACGGTCTCTGTGCGGCGAAGTCGCAAACTGTAGCAAGAATTTCAGAAATCTCCCAAATTTAAAATTTCTGCCGTTTGCGCAGATAAAGTCCGAATTGTGTCAAATTAGAATCAGTTTTTAAACTCTTTGCCCTAAACCTACTTGAAGTGAAATAAATTCATTTGGAGCCACAGCGCCCCCTACAGATCTTATATGGAGGTTAAATATTTAGTTTTGCAAAATTATATGAAATTTGACACACAACTCAATTTTAGCATCCCCATCAAAAAAGTCAATGAGACCCATGTCATAATAGTTATGGCGTTGCCGTAACGATGACCGAAACCTCCCATGTTATTCCAATGGGGAAATCGCCAGAACATGTTTACACTTTAGACTTTCACAAACTCCTCTTAGGGCGTTAGACATATTAACCTGAAATTTGGTGAGACTCATCTTCAGGTGTGGACCATCAAAAGTTATCCACATTTTTATTCAAAGAGTCACGGTGTCTGTGCGGCAAAGCCGCACATTTTGCCAAGAATTCAAAATAGAATAGCTTTCTGATGGTAAAACAAAGGGGAGAAGATGTGACAGCGTCACAGATTCAGCAGTAGGCGTAATAAAAGGACAATTGGGGCGCGTTAGCGCCCCCTCCTCTTGTGGCGTGGCGGCGGCGTGGCGAGGGCCGATCATTGCCGCTTGCGGCTATATTTGTTGTTATTATTATTATTTGTATTATTTCATTATATTATTTTATTTTATTTTAAATTTCTGACCGGTGTGTTTTCACCGTTGTGAGACGCTTCATCCGCTCAGAGACGTTTCATCCGCTCAGAGACGTTTCATCCGCTCAGAGACGCTTCATCCGCTCAGAGACGTTTCATCTGCTGACATTTCATCCGCTCAGAGACGTTTCATCCGCTGACATTTCATCCGCTCAGAGACGTTTCATCCGCTCAGAGACGTTTCATCCGCTCAGAGACGCTTCATCCGCTCAGAGACGCTTCATCTGCTGACATTTCATCCGCTCAGAGACGTTTCATCCGCTGACATTTCATCCGCTCAGAGACGTTTCATCCGCTCAGAGATGTTTCATCTGCTGACATTTCATCCGCTCAGAGACGTTTCATCCGCTGACATTTCATCCGCTCAGAGACGTTTCATCCGCTCAGAGACGTTTCATCCGCTCAGAGACGTTTCATCCGCTCAGAGCTCATCACGAGCCTCTGATCTCGTCCTAAACGCTCGCCACGTTCCGCAAACTCAAGTGGGCGGAGCAGACAATGAGCAATTATCGTCATTCACGAAGCAGCTGTGCAGCTGCTGATGTCTAGACTCTGTACGTAAGCGCTTCATGTTCCCTGTGCGCGTGTGACTGGAGCGCAGCGCCACCATCTGGACACTTTACGGTGGTCTTTAAGTGTGAAGTGAACAGACTTTCATCCACCGTCCTGAACAATCCCTCCCACGCAATCGTCTGCAGCTCCTCCCCCAGTCATTGATATCACCTCAACCCGCTCAGACCCGCTCAGACCCGCTCAGACTCGCTCAGACCCGCTCAGACCCACTCAGACTCGCTTAGACCCGCTCAGACCCGCTCAGACTCGCTCAGACCCGCTCAGACTCGCTCAGACCCACTCAGACTCGCTTAGACCCGCTCAGACCCGCTCAGACCCGCTCAGATTCGCTTAGACCCGCTCAGACCCGCTCAGACTCGCTCAGACTCGCTCAGACCCGCTCAGACCCGCTCAGACTCGCTCAGACTCGCTCAGACCCGCTCAGACCCGCTCAGACTCGCTCAGACCCGCTCAAACCCGCTCAGATCCGCTCAGACCCGCACCCACACCCTCCTCTGCGGCTCCTCCACGTCGACATCGACACCGTGAATCGCACCTTTAACCTCTGAACTCAGAGCTCGATCTCGTCTTTTTTTTTGACTCCTCCCCAACAGCCTGTGACTCCTCCCCAACAGCCTGTGACTCCTCCCCAACAGCCTGTGACTCCTCCCCAACAGCCTGTGACTCCTCCCCAACAGCCTGTGACTCCTCCCCAACAGCCCGTGACTCCTCCCCAACAGCCTGTGACTCCTCCCCAACAGCCTGTGACTCCTCCCCAACAGCCCGTGACTCCTCCCCAACAGCCTGTGACTCCTCCCCAACAGCCTGTGACTCCTCCCCAACAGCCTGTGACTCCTCCCCAACAGCCCGTGACTCCTCCCCAACAGCCTGTGACTCCTCCCCAACAGCCTGTGACTCCTCCCCAACAGCCTGTGACTCCTCCCCAACAGCCCGTGACTCCTCCCCAACAGCCTGTGACTCCTCCCCAACAGCCTGTGACTCCTCCCCAACAGCCTGTGACTCCTCCCCAACAGCCTGTGGCGCCGACAACGTGTGGAGCCTTAAATATACTGTTGTGCGTAGTCACGGCAACCGACCAGAAACGACTGTGATCAGGTTCATTTGAGCCACTTTCCTTTTCTTCTTCTAGAATCAGCTTCCATTGAATCGACTGTGACTCTGAGTGACCACGCCCACAATGCACCCGCCACGCCCACAATGCACCCGCCACGCCCACAATGCACCCGCCACGCCCACAATGCACCCGCCACGCCCACAATGCACCCGCCACGCCCACAATGCACCCGCCACGCCTACAATGCACCCGCCACGCCCACAATGCACCCGCCACGCCTACAATGCACCCGCCACGCCCACAATGCACCCGCCACGCCCACAATGCACCCGCCACGCCCACAATGCACCCGCCACGCCTACAATGCACCCGCCACGCCCACAATGCACCCGCCATGCCCACAATGCACCCGCCACGCCTACAATGCACCCGCCACAGCCACAATGCACCCGCCACGCCCACAATGCACCCGCCACGCCCACAATGCACCCGCCACGCCCACAATGCACCCGCCACGCCCACAATGCACCCGCCACAGCCACAATGCACCCGCCACGCCCACAATGCACCCGCCACGCCCACAATGCACCCGCCACGCCCACAATGCACCCGCCACGCCCACAATGCACCCGCCACGCCCACAATGCACCCGCCACAGCCACAATGCACCCGCCACGCCTACAATGCACCCGCCACGCCTACAATGCACCCGCCGCGCCCACAATGCACCCGCCACGCCTACAATGCACCCGCCACGCCTACAATGCACCCGCCACAGCCACAATGCACCCGCCACGCCTACAATGCACCCGCCACGCCCACAATGCACCCGCCACGCCCACAATGCACCCGCCACGCCCACAATGCACCCGCCACGCCCACAATGCACCCGCCACAGCCACATTGCACCCGCCACGCCTACAATGCACCCGCCACGCCTACAATGCACCCGCCGCGCCCACAATGCACCCGCCACGCCTACAATGCACCCGCCACGCCCACAATGCACCCGCCACGCCCACAATGCACCCGCCACGCCCACAATGCACCCGCCACGCCCACAATGCACCCGCCACGCCTACAATGCACCCGCCACGCCCACAATGCACCCGCCACGCCCACAATGCCTAAAATAAGATTTTTAACAGAGACTTTTGATGAGGACCAAACAATCCTTTTCCAAATATTAGTATTACTTTTACTATTACTATTACTTTTACTAATACTATTGCTTTTACTATTACTTTTAATATTACTTTTACTATTACTTTCACTATTACTTTCACTATTACTTTTACTATTACTATTACTATTAATTTTAGGAGCCGCAGTATTACTGCTCCGGCTGGTGCCGGTGGGGGAGGAGCCACAGACTCAGACACAATCCCAGTGTTTACAGCAGAACGCTTTCCATCCCAGACGCTTCATTTACTGTCTCTTTCCTGCTCTTTGTGTTCAGCTTTAGAAAAGACTCAAACAGTTTTTAGGCTGTAACGTGTGTTTTCTGCTGCTCAGGGCGACGCAGCGACTCAGAGGAGAATCTACACCGTAAAATAAGACGTTATAAGTGCTGAAGATGTTTGTAAAATATGTTTTATTTTCATTAATTTTGATGAACAAATGAACTTAAAAACGGAACAACACGGAGAGTGAACACATGAAGAACACATGAAATAAACATGATCAAATTTGTTCATTAGATCTCCATTAACCGTCGCCTTGACAACAATCACATTCACTACAGACACTTAAATAATACATACATTAAAATGCACAACAGCATCATGATGTTTCACCTCAGTCTTTTTCAAAACATACAATAAAAACACTTTTAATTGGATGAAAAATATTGCTATTTTCAATAGCAATATTTTTAGCCTCATATTAGAGCTGCTTTAGCCTCATGTTAGAGCTGCTTTAGCCTCATATTAGAGCTGCTTTAGCCTCATATTAGAGCTGCTTTAGCCTCATGTTAGAGCTGCTTTAGCCTCATGTTAGAGCTGCTTTAGCCTCATATTAGAGCTGCTTTAGCCTCATATTAGAGCTGCTTTAGCCTCATATTAGAGCTGCTTTAGCCTCATATTAGAGCTGCTTTAGCCTCATGTTAGAGCTGCTTTAGCCTCATGTTAGAGCTGCTTTAGCCTCATGTTAGAGCTGCTTTAGCCTCATGTTAGAGCTGCTTTAGCCTCATATTAGAGCTGTTTTAGCCTCATGTTAGAGCTGCTTTAGCCTCATGTTAGAGCTGCTTTAGCCTCATGTTAGAGCTGCTTTAGCCTCATGTTAGAGCTGCTTTAGCCTCATGTTAGAGCTGCTTTAGCCTCATATTAGAGCTGCTTTAGCCTCATATTAGAGCTGCTTTAGCCTCATATTAGAGCTGCTTTAGCCTCATGTTAGAGCTGCTTTAGCCTCATATTAGAGCTGCTTTAGCCTCATATTAGAGCTGCTTTAGCCTCATGTTAGAGCTGCTTTAGCCTCATATTAGAGCTGTTTTAGCCTCATGTTAGAGCTGCTTTAGCCTCATGTTAGAGCTGTTTTAGCCTCATGTTAGAGCTGCTTTAGCCTCATATTAGAGCTGCTTTAGCCTCATGTTAGAGCTGCTTTAGCCCCATGTTAGAGCTGCTTTAGCCTCATATTAGAGCTGCTTTAGCCTCATGTTAGAACTGCTTTAGCCTCATGTTAGAGCTGCTTTAGCCTCATATTAGAGCTGCTTTAGCCTCTTAGAGCTGCTTTAGCCTCATATTAGAGCTGCTTTACCCTCATGTTAGAGCTGCTTTAGCCTCATGTTAGAGCTGCTTTAGCCTCATATTAGAGCTGCTTTAGCCTCATGTTAGAGCTGCTTTAGCCTCATGTTAGAGCTGCTTTAGCCTCATGTTAGAGCTGCTTTAGCCTCATATTAGAGCTGCTTTAGCCTTATGTTAGAGCTGCTTTAGCCTCATATTAGAGCTGCTTTAGCCTCATGTTAGAACTGCTTTAGCCTCATGTTAGAGCTGCTTTAGCCTCATATTAGAGCTGCTTTAGCCTCATGTTAGAGCTGCTTTAGCCTCATGTTAGAGCAGCTTTAGCCTCATGTTAGAGCTGCTTTAGCCTCATGTTAGAGCTGCTTTAGCCTCATGTTAGAGCTGCTTTAGCCTCATGTTAGAGCTGCTTTAGCCTCATATTAGAGCTGCTTTAGCCTCATGTTAGAGCTGCTTTAGCCTCATGTTAGAGCTGCTTTAGCCTCATATTAGAGCTGCTTTAGCCTCATATTAGAGCTGCTTTAGCCTCATATTAGAGCTGCTTTAGCCTCATGTTAGAGCTGCTTTAGCCTCATGTTAGAGCTGCTTTAGCCTCATGTTAGAGCTGCTTTAGCCTCATATTAGAGCTGCTTTAGCCTCATGTTAGAGCTGCTTTAGCCTCATATTAGAGCTGCTTTAGCCTCATGTTAGAGCTGCTTTAGCCTCATGTTAGAGCTGCTTTAGCCTCATGTTAGAGCTGCTTTAGCCTCATATTAGAGCTGCTTTAGCCTCATATTAGACCTGTTTTAGCCTCATATTAGAGCTGCTTTAGCCTCATATTAGAGCTGCTTTAGCCTCATATTAGAGCTGCTTTAGCCTCATGTTAGAGCTGCTTTAGCCTCATATTAGAGCTGCTTTAGCCTCATGTTAGAGCTGCTTTAGCCTCATATTAGAGCTGCTTTAGCCTCATGTTAGAGCTGCTTTAGCCTCATGTTAGAGCTGCTTTAGCCTCATATTAGAGCTGCTTTAGCCTCATATTAGAGCTGCTTTAGCCTCAAGTTAGAGCTGCTTTAGCCTCATATTAGAGCTGCTTTAGCCACATGTTAGAGCTGCTTTAGCCTCATGTTAGAGCTGCTTTAGCCTCATGTTAGAGCTGCTTTAGCCTCATGTTAGAGCTGCTTTAGCCTCATATTAGAGCTGTTTTAGCCTCATGTTAGAGCTGCTTTAGCCTCATGTTAGAGCTGCTTTAGCCTCATATTAGAGCTGCTTTAGCCTCATGTTAGAGCTGCTTTAGCCTCATATTAGAGCTGCTTTAGCCTCATGTTAGAGCTGCTTTAGCCTCATATTAGAGCTGCTTTAGCCTCATGTTAGAGCTGCTTTAGCCTCATATTAGAGCTGTTTTAGCCTCATATTAGAGCTGCTTTAGCCTCATATTAGAGCTGCTTTAGCCTCATGTTAGAACTGCTTTAGCCTCTTAGAGCTGCTTTAGCCTCATATTAGAGCTGCTTTAGCCTCATATTAGAGCTGCTTTAGCCTCATGTTAGAGCTGCTTTAGCCTCATGTTAGAGCTGCTTTAGCCTCATATTAGAGCTGCTTTAGCCTCATGTTAGAGCTGCTTTAGCCTCATATTAGAGCTGATTAAGCCTCATGTTAGAGCTGCTTTAGCCTCATATTAGAGCTGCTTTAGCCTCATATTAGAGCTGTTTTAGCCTCATATTAGAGCTGCTTTAGCCTCATGTTAGAGCTGCTTTAGCCTCATGTTAGAGCAGCTTTAGCCTCATGTTAGAGCTGGTTTAGCCTCATATTAGAGCTGCTTTAGCCTCATATTAGAGCTGTTTTAGCCTCATGTTAGAGCTGCTTTAGCCTCATGTTAGAGCTGCTTTAGCCTCATGTTAGAGCTGCTTTAGCCTCATATTAGAGCTGCTTTAGCCTCATGTTAGAGCTGCTTTAGCCTCATGTTAGAGCTGCTTTAGCCTCATATTAGAGCTGCTTTAGCCTCATATTAGAGCTGCTTTAGCCTCATATTAGAGCAGCTTTAGCCTCATGTTAGAGCTGCTTTAGCCTCATGTTATAGCTGCTTTAGCCTCATATTAGAGCTGCTTTAGCCTCATATTAGAGCTGCTTTAGCCTCATGTTAGAGCTGCTTTAGCCTCATGTTAGAGCTGCTTTAGCCTCATGTTAGAGCTGCTTTAGCCTCATATTAGAGCTGCTTTAGCCTCATATTAGACCTGTTTCAGCCTCATGTTAGAGCTGCTTTAGCCTCATATTAGAGCTGCTTTAGCCTCATATTAGAGCTGCTTTAGCCTCATGTTAGAGCTGCTTTAGCCTCATGTTAGAGCTGCTTTAGCCTCATATTAGAGCTGCTTTAGCCTCATATTAGAGCTGCTTTAGCCTCATGTTAGAGCTGCTTTAGCCTCATATTAGAGCTGCTTTAGCCTCATGTTAGAGCTGCTTTAGCTTCATATTAGAGCTGCTTTAGCCTCATATTAGAGCTGCTTTAGCCTCATGTTAGAGCTGCTTTAGCCTCATGTTAGAGCTGCTTTAGCCTCATGTTAGAGCTGCTTTAGCCTCATGTTAGAGCTGCTTTAGCCTCATGTTAGAGCTGCTTTAGCCTCATATTAGAGCTGCTTTAGCCTCATATTAGACCTGTTTCAGCCTCATATTAGAGCTGCTTTAGCCTCATATTAGAGCTGCTTTAGCCTCATATTAGAGCTGCTTTAGCCTCATGTTAGAGCTGCTTTAGCCTCATGTTAGAGCTGCTTTAGCCTCATATTAGAGCTGCTTTAGCCTCATATTAGAGCTGCTTTAGCCTCATGTTAGAGCTGCTTTAGCCTCATGTTAGAGCTGCTTTAGCCTCATATTAGAGCTGCTTTAGCCTCATATTAGAGCTGCTTTAGCCTCATGTTAGAGCTGTTTTAGCCTCATGTTAGAGCTGCTTTAGCCTCATGTTAGAGCTGCTTTAGCCTCATGTTAGAGCTCCTTTAGCCTCATATTAGAGCTGCTTTAGCCTCATATTAGAGCTGCTTTAGCCTCATGTTAGAGCTGCTTTAGCCTCATGTTAGAGCTGCTTTAGCCTCATGTTAGAGCTGCTTTAGCCTCATGTTAGAGCTGCTTTAGCCTCATATTAGAGTTGCTTTAGCCTCATATTAGAGCTGCTTTGGCCTCATGTTAGAGCTGCTTTAGCCTCATATTAGAGCTGCTTCAGCCTCATGTTAGAGCTGCTTTAGCCTCATATTAGAGCTGCTTTAGCCTCATATTAGAGCTGCTTTAGCCTCATGTTAGAGCTGCTTTAGCCTCATATTAGAGCTGTTTTAGCCTCATGTTAGAGCTGCTTTAGCCTCATGTTAGAGCTGTTTTAGCCTCATGTTAGAGCTGCTTTAGCCTCATATTAGAGCTGCTTTAGCCTCATGTTAGAGCTGCTTTAGCCTCATATTAGAGCTGCTTTAGCCTCATGTTAGAGCTGCTTTAGCTTCATATTAGAGCTGCTTTAGCCTCATATTAGAGCTGCTTTAGCCTCATGTTAGAGCTGCTTTAGCCTCATGTTAGAGCTGCTTTAGCCTCATGTTAGAGCTGCTTTAGCCTCATGTTAGAGCTGCTTTAGCCTCATATTAGAGCTGCTTTAGCCTCATGTTAGAGCTGCTTTAGCCTCATATTAGAGCTGTTTTAGCCTCATATTAGAGCTGCTTTAGCCTCATATTAGAGCTGCTTTAGCCTCATGTTAGAGCTGCTTTAGCCTCATATTAGAGCTGCTTTAGCCTCATGTTAGAGCTGCTTTAGCCTCATGTTAGAGCTGCTTTAGCCTCATGTTAGAGCTGCTTTAGCCTCATATTAGAGTTGCTTTAGCCTCATATTAGAGCTGCTTTAGCCTCATGTTAGAGCTGCTTTGGCCTCATATTAGAGCTGCTTTAGCCTCATATTAGAGCTGCTTCAGCCTCATGTTAGAGCTGCTTTAGCCTCATATTAGAGCTGCTTTAGCCTCATATTAGAGCTGATTAAGCCTCATGTTAGAGCTGCTTTAGCCTCATGTTAGAGCTGCTTAAGCCTCATATTAGAGCTGTTTTAGCCTCATATTAGAGCTGCTTTAGCCTCATGTTAGAGCTGCTTTAGCCTCATGTTAGAGCTGCTTTAGCCTCATATTAGAGCTGCTTTAGCCTCATATTAGAGCTGCTTTAGCCTCATGTTAGAGCTGCTTTAGCCTCATGTTAGAGCTGCTTTAGCCTCATGTTAGAGCTGCTTTAGCCTCATGTTAGAGCTGCTTTAGCCTCATGTTAGAGCTGCTTTAGCCTCATATTAGAGTTGCTTTAGCCTCATATTAGAGCTGCTTTAGCCTCATGTTAGAGCTGCTTTGGCCTCATATTAGAGCTGCTTTAGCCTCATATTAGAGCTGCTTCAGCCTCATATTAGAGCTGCTTTAGCCTCATGTTAGAGCTGCTTTAGCCTCATGTTAGAGCTGCTTTAGCCTCATATTAGAGCTGCTTTAGCCTCATATTAGAGCTGCTTTAGCCTCATGTTAGAGCTGCTTTAGCCTCATGTTAGAGCTGCTTTAGCCTCATATTAGAGCTGCTTTAGCCTCATATTAGAGCTGCTTTAGCCTCATGTTAGAGCTGTTTTAGCCTCATGTTAGAGCTGCTTTAGCCTCATGTTAGAGCTGCTTTAGCCTCATGTTAGAGCTCCTTTAGCCTCATATTAGAGCTGCTTTAGCCTCATATTAGAGCTGCTTTAGCCTCATGTTAGAGCTGCTTTAGCCTCATGCTAGAGCTGCTTTAGCCTCATGTTAGAGCTGCTTTGGCCTCATATTAGAGCTGCTTTAGCCTCATATTAGAGTTGCTTTAGCCTCATATTAGAGCTGCTTTGGCCTCATGTTAGAGCTGCTTTAGCCTCATATTAGAGCTGCTTCAGCCTCATGTTAGAGCTGCTTTAGCCTCATATTAGAGCTGCTTTAGCCTCATATTAGAGCTGCTTTAGCCTCATGTTAGAGCTGCTTTAGCCTCATATTAGAGCTGTTTTAGCCTCATGTTAGAGCTGCTTTAGCCTCATGTTAGAGCTGTTTTAGCCTCATGTTAGAGCTGCTTTAGCCTCATATTAGAGCTGCTTTAGCCTCATGTTAGAGCTGCTTTAGCCTCATATTAGAGCTGCTTTAGCCTCATGTTAGAGCTGCTTTAGCTTCATATTAGAGCTGCTTTAGCCTCATATTAGAGCTGCTTTAGCCTCATGTTAGAGCTGCTTTAGCCTCATGTTAGAGCTGCTTTAGCCTCATGTTAGAGCTGCTTTAGCCTCATGTTAGAGCTGCTTTAGCCTCATATTAGAGCTGCTTTAGCCTCATGTTAGAGCTGCTTTAGCCTCATATTAGAGCTGTTTTAGCCTCATATTAGAGCTGCTTTAGCCTCATATTAGAGCTGCTTTAGCCTCATGTTAGAGCTGCTTTAGCCTCTTATTAGAGCTGCTTTAGCCTCATGTTAGAGCTGCTTTAGCCTCATGTTAGAGCTGCTTTAGCCTCATGTTAGAGCTGCTTTAGCCTCATATTAGAGTTGCTTTAGCCTCATATTAGAGCTGCTTTAGCCTCATGTTAGAGCTGCTTTGGCCTCATATTAGAGCTGCTTTAGCCTCATATTAGAGCTGCTTCAGCCTCATGTTAGAGCTGCTTTAGCCTCATATTAGAGCTGCTTTAGCCTCATATTAGAGCTGATTAAGCCTCATGTTAGAGCTGCTTTAGCCTCATATTAGAGCTGCTTAAGCCTCATATTAGAGCTGTTTTAGCCTCATATTAGAGCTGCTTTAGCCTCATGTTAGAGCTGCTTTAGCCTCATGTTAGAGCTGCTTTAGCCTCATATTAGAGCTGCTTTAGCCTCATATTAGAGCTGCTTTAGCCTCATGTTAGAGCTGCTTTAGCCTCATGTTAGAGCTGCTTTAGCCTCATGTTAGAGCTGCTTTAGCCTCATGTTAGAGCTGCTTTAGCCTCATGTTAGAGCTGCTTTAGCCTCATATTAGAGTTGCTTTAGCCTCATATTAGAGCTGCTTTAGCCTCATGTTAGAGCTGCTTTGGCCTCATATTAGAGCTGCTTTAGCCTCATATTAGAGCTGCTTCAGCCTCATGTTAGAGCTGCTTTAGCCTCATATTAGAGCTGCTTTAGCCTCATATTAGAGCTGCTTTAGCCTCATGTTAGAGCTGCTTTAGCCTTATATTAGAGCTGCTTTAGCCTCATGTTAGAGCTGCTTTAGCCTCATGTTAGAGCTGCTTTAGCCTCATATTAGAGCTGCTTTAGCCTCATATTAGAGCTGCTTTAGCCTCATGTTAGAGCTGCTTTAGCCTCATGTTAGAGCTGCTTTAGCCTCATATTAGAGCTGCTTTAGCCTCATGTTAGAGCTGCTTTAGCCTCATGTTAGAGCTGCTTTAGCCTCATATTAGAGCTGCTTTAGCCTCATGTTAGAGCTGCTTTAGCCTCATATTAGAGCTGTTTTAGCCTCATGTTAGAGCTGCTTTAGCCTCATGTTAGAGCTGTTTTAGCCTCATGTTAGAGCTGCTTTAGCCTCATATTAGAGCTGCTTTAGCCTCATGTTAGAGCTGCTTTAGCCTCATGTTAGAGCTGCTTTAGCCTCATGTTAGAGCTGCTTTAGCCTCATATTAGAGCTGCTTTAGCCTCATATTAGAGCTGTTTTAGCCTCATATTAGAGCTGCTTTAGCCTCATATTAGAGCTGCTTTAGCCTCATGTTAGAACTGCTTTAGCCTCATGTTAGAGCTGCTTTAGCCTCATATTAGAGCTGCTTTAGCCTCTTAGAGCTGCTTTAGCCTCATATTAGAGCTGCTTTAGCCTCATGTTAGAGCTGCTTTAGCCTCATGTTAGAGCTGCTTTAGCCTCATATTAGAGCTGCTTTAGCCTCATGTTAGAGCTGCTTTAGCCTCATGTTAGAGCTGCTTTAGCCTCATATTAGAGCTGCTTTAGCCTCATGTTAGAGCTGCTTTAGCCTCATATTAGAGCTGCTTTAGCCTCATGTTAGAACTGCTTTAGCCTCATGTTAGAGCTGCTTTAGCCTCATATTAGAGCTGCTTTAGCCTCATGTTAGAGCTGCTTTAGCCTCATGTTAGAGCTGCTTTAGCCTCATGTTAGAGCTGCTTTAGCCTCATATTAGAGCTGCTTTAGCCTCATATTAGAGCTGCTTTAGCCTCATGTTAGAGCTGCTTTAGCCTCATATTAGAGCTGCTTTAGCCTCATATTAGAGCTGCTTTAGCCTCATGTTAGAGCTGCTTTAGCCTCATGTTAGAGCTGCTTTAGCCTCATGTTAGAGCTGCTTTAGCCTCATATTAGAGCTGCTTTAGCCTCATGTTAGAGCTGCTTTAGCCTCATGTTAGAGCTGCTTTAGCCTCATATTAGAGCTGCTTTAGCCTCATGTTAGAGCTGCTTTAGCCTCATATTAGAGCTGCTTTAGCCTCATGTTAGAGCTGCTTTAGCCTTATATTAGAGCTGCTTTAGCCTCATATTAGAGCTGCTTTAGCCTCATGTTAGAGCTGCTTTAGCCTCATGTTAGAGCTGTTTTAGCCTCATATTAGAGCTGCTTTAGCCTCATATTAGAGCTGCTTTAGCCTCATATTAGAGCTGCTTTAACCTCATGTTAGAGCTGTTTTAGCCTCATATTAGAGCTGTTTTAGCCTCATGTTAGAGCTGTTGTAGCCTCATGTTAGAGCTGCTTTAGCCTCATATTAGAGCTGCTTTAGCCTCATATTAGAGCTGCTTTAGCCTCATGTTAGAGCTGCTTTAGCCTCATGTTAGAGCTGCTTTAGCCTCATGTTAGAGCTGCTTTAGCCTCATGTTAGAGCTGCTTTAGCCTCATATTAGAGCTGCTTTAGCCTCATATTAGAGCTGCTTTAGCCTCATATTAGAGCTGCTTTAGCCTCATGTTAGAGCTGCTTTAGCCTCATATTAGAGCTGCTTTAGCCTCATATTAGAGCTGCTTTAGCCTCATGTTAGAGCTGCTTTAGCTTCATATTAGAGCTGCTTTAGCCTCATATTAGAGCTGCTTTAGCCTCATATTAGAGCTGCTTTAGCCTCATATTAGAGCTGCTTTAGCCTCATGTTAGAGCTGCTTTAGCCTCATGTTAGAGCTGCTTTAGCCTCATGTTAGAGCTGCTTTAGCCTCATATTAGAGCTGCTTTAGCCTCATGTTAGAGCTGCTTTAGCCTCATGTTAGAGCTGCTTTAGCCTCATATTAGAGCTGCTTTAGCCTCATGTTAGAGCTGCTTTAGCCTCATATTAGAGCTGCTTTAGCCTCATGTTAGAGCTGCTTTAGCCTTATATTAGAGCTGCTTTAGCCTCATATTAGAGCTGCTTTAGCCTCATGTTAGAGCGCCTCATATTAGAGCTGCTTTAGCCTCATGTTAGAGCTGCTTTGGCCTCATATTAGAGCTGCTTTAGCCTCATATTAGAGCTGCTTCAGCCTCATGTTAGAGCTGCTTTAGCCTCATATTAGAGCTGCTTTAGCCTCATATTAGAGCTGCTTTAGCCTCATGTTAGAGCTGCTTTAGCCTCATATTAGAGCTGCTTTAGCCTCATGTTAGAGCTGCTTTAGCCTCATGTTAGAGCTGCTTTAGCCTCATGTTAGAGCTGCTTTAGCCTCATATTAGAGCTGCTTTAGCCTCATGTTAGAGCTGCTTTAGCCTCATATTAGAGCTGCTTTAGCCTCATATTAGAGCTGCTTTAGCCTCATGTTAGAGCTGCTTTAGCCTCATATTAGAGCTGCTTTAGCCTCATGTTAGAGCTGCTTTAGCCTCATGTTAGAGCTGCTTTAGCCTCATATTAGAGCTGCTTTAGCCTCATATTAGAGCTGCTTTAGCCTCATGTTAGAGCTGCTTTAGCCTCATATTAGAGCTGCTTTAGCCTCATGTTAGAGCTGCTTTAGCCTCATATTAGAGCTGCTTTAGCCTCATATTAGAGCTGCTTTAGCCTCATGTTAGAGCTGCTTTAGCCTCATATTAGAGCTGCTTTAGCCTCATGTTAGAGCTGCTTTAGCCTCATATTAGAGCTGCTTTAGCCTCATGTTAGAGCTGCTTTAGCCTCATGTTAGAGCTGCTTTAGCCTCATATTAGAGCTGCTTTAGCCTCATGTTAGAGCTGCTTTAGCCTCATATTAGAGCTGCTTTAGCCTCATGTTAGAGCTGCTTTAGCCTCATATTAGAGCTGCTTTAGCCTCATGTTAGAGCTGCTTTAGCCTCATGTTAGAGCTGCTTTAGCCTCATGTTAGAGCTGCTTTAGCCTCATGTTAGAGCTGCTTTAGCCTCATATTAGAGCTGCTTTAGCCTCATGTTAGAGCTGCTTTAGCCTCATGTTAGAGCTGCTTTAGCCTCATATTAGAGCTGCTTTAGCCTCATGTTAGAGCTGCTTTAGCCTCATGTTAGAGCTGCTTTAGCCTCATGTTAGAGCTGCTTTAGCCTCATGTTAGAGCTGCTTTAGCCTCATGTTAGAGCTGCTTTAGCCTCATATTAGAGCTGCTTTAGCCTCATATTAGAGCTGCTTTAGCCTCATGTTAGAGCTGCTTTAGCCTCATATTAGAGCTGTTTTAGCCTCATATTAGAGCTGTTTTAGCCTCATATTAGAGCTGCTTTAGCCTCATATTAGAGCTGCTTTAGCCTCATGTTAGAGCTGCTTTAGCCTCATGTTAGAGCTGCTTTAGCCTCATATTAGAGCTGCTTTAGCCTCATGTTAGAGCTGCTTTAGCCTCATATTAGAGCTGCTTTAGCCTCATATTAGAGCTGCTTTAGCCTCATGTTAGAGCTGCTTTAGCCTCATGTTAGAGCTGCTTTAGCCTCATGTTAGAGCTGCTTTAGCCTCATGTTAGAGCTGCTTTAGCCTCATATTAGAGCTGCTTTAGCCTCATGTTAGAGCTGCTTTAGCCTCATATTAGAGCTGTTTTAGCCTCATATTAGAGCTGCTTTAGCCTCATATTAGAGCTGCTTTAGCCTCATGTTAGAGCTGCTTTAGCCTCATATTAGAGCTGCTTTAGCCTCATGTTAGAGCTGCTTTAGCCTCATGTTAGAGCTGCTTTAGCCTCATGTTAGAGCTGCTTTAGCCTCATGTTAGAGCTGCTTTAGCCTCATATTAGAGCTGCTTTAGCCTCATGTTAGAGCTGCTTTAGCCTCATGTTAGAGCTGCTTTAGCCTCATATTAGAGCTGCTTTAGCCTCATGTTAGAGCTGCTTTAGCCTCATATTAGAGCTCCTTTAGCCTCATGTTAGAGCTGCTTTAGCCTCATATTAGAGCTGCTTTAGCCTCATATTAGAGCTGTTTTAGCCTCATATTAGAGCTGCTTTAGCCTCTTTTTAGAGCTGCTTTAGCCTCATATTAGAGCTGCTTTAGCCTCATGTTAGAGCTGCTTTAGCCTCATGTTAGAGCTGCTTTAGCCTCATATTAGAGCTGCTTTAGCCTCATGTTAGAGCTGCTTTAGCCTCATGTTAGAGCTGCTTTAGCCTCATGTTAGAGCTGCTTTAGCCTCATGTTAGAGCTGCTTTAGCCTCATGTTAGAGCTGCTTTAGACTCATATTAGAGCTGCTTTAGCCTCATATTAGAGCTCATGTTAGAGCTGCTTTAGCCTCATATTAGAGCTGTTTTAGCCTCATATTAGAGCTGTTTTAGCCTCATATTAGAGCTGCTTTAGCCTCATATTAGAGCTGCTTTAGCCTCATGTTAGAGCTGCTTTAGCCTCATGTTAGAGCTGCTTTAGCCTCATATTAGAGCTGCTTTAGCCTCATGTTAGAGCTGCTTTAGCCTCATATTAGAGCTGCTTTAGCCTCATATTAGAGCTGCTTTAGCCTCATGTTAGAGCTGCTTTAGCCTCATGTTAGAGCTGCTTTAGCCTCATGTTAGAGCTGCTTTAGCCTCATGTTAGAGCTGCTTTAGCCTCATATTAGAGCTGCTTTAGCCTCATGTTAGAGCTGCTTTAGCCTCATATTAGAGCTGTTTTAGCCTCATATTAGAGCTGCTTTAGCCTCATATTAGAGCTGCTTTAGCCTCATGTTAGAGCTGCTTTAGCCTCATATTAGAGCTGCTTTAGCCTCATGTTAGAGCTGCTTTAGCCTCATGTTAGAGCTGCTTTAGCCTCATGTTAGAGCTGCTTTAGCCTCATGTTAGAGCTGCTTTAGCCTCATGTTAGAGCTGCTTTAGCCTCATATTAGAGCTGCTTTAGCCTCATGTTAGAGCTGCTTTAGCCTCATGTTAGAGCTGCTTTAGCCTCATATTAGAGCTGCTTTAGCCTCATGTTAGAGCTGCTTTAGCCTCATATTAGAGCTCCTTTAGCCTCATGTTAGAGCTGCTTTAGCCTCATATTAGAGCTGCTTTAGCCTCATATTAGAGCTGTTTTAGCCTCATATTAGAGCTGCTTTAGCCTCTTTTTAGAGCTGCTTTAGCCTCATGTTAGAGCTGCTTTAGCCTCATGTTAGAGCTGCTTTAGCCTCATGTTAGAGCTGCTTTAGCCTCATGTTAGAGCTGTTTTAGCCTCATGTTAGAGCTGCTTTAGCCTCATATTAGAGCTGCTTTAGCCTCATGTTAGAGCTGCTTTAGCCTCATATTAGAGCTGCTTTAGCCTCATATTAGAGCTGCTTTAGCCTCATGTTAGAGCTGCTTTAGCCTCATGTTAGAGCTGCTTTAGCCTCATGTTAGAGCTGCTTTAGCCTCATATTAGAGCTGCTTTAGCCTCATATTAGAGCTGTTTTAGCCTCATGTTAGAGCTGCTTTAGCCTCATATTAGAGCTGCTTTAGCCTCATGTTAGAGCTGCTTTAGCCTCATATTAGAGCTGCTTTAGCCTCATATTAGAGCTGCTTTAGCCTCATGTTAGAGCTGCTTTAGCCTCATGTTAGAACTGCTTTAGCCTCATACTAGAGCTGCTTTAGCCTCATGTTAGAGCTGCTTTAGCTTCATATTAGAGCTGCTTTAGCCTCATGTTAGAACTGCTTTAGCCTCATACTAGAGCTGCTTTAGCCTCATGTTAGAACTGCTTTAGCCTCATACTAGAGCTGCTTTAGCCTCATGTTAGAGCTGCTTTAGCCTCATGTTAGAACTGCTTTAGCCTCATATTAGAGCTGCTTTAGCCTCATGTTAGAACTGCTTTAGCCTCATGTTAGAGCTGCTTTAGCCTCTTTTTAGAGCTTTAGGTGATGATGTCTTGCCCGTGTTGTCGAGGCTGAAGTGAACTGACAGCAGGATCAATATGGCCGACTCAGAGTTGGCGTCTGCTTCTCGTCCACAACAGCAGCAGGTGAAGTCAGAAAGTCAGCTGAGGTCATCGCTCTGACATAAGACAAAGAGCGACTAAACAGGACGAGGGACAAGAGGGACAAGAGGGACAAGAGGTCGAAGAGGGACAAGAGGGACAAGAGGTCGAAGAGGGACAAGAGGCTCTTTCTCACCAGTCTAACCTCCTCAGCCACGTCATGCAGTCAGAAGGAGAGCTCTACTGTACATGTCTCCTCAGGTGTCCTAACGTCTCCTCATGTGTCCTCACGCTTCCTCATCCCTCCTCAGGCTTCATCAGGCTTCCTCAGGTGTCCTAATGTCTCCTCAGGCGTCCTCATGTCTCCTTAGGCTTCTTCAGGCTTCCTCAGGTGTCCTAACGTCTCCTCAGGCGTCCTCATGTCTCCTTACACTTCTTCAGGCTTCCTCAGGTGTCCTAACGTCTCCTCAGGCTTCCTCATGTCTCCTTAGACTTCTTCAGGCTTCCTCAGGTATCCTAACGTCTCCTCAGGCTTCCTCATGTCTCCTTAGACTTCTTCAGGCTTCCTCAGGTGTCCTAACGTCTCCTCAGGCTTCCTCATGTCTCCTTAGACTTCTTCAGGCTTCCTCAGGTATCCTAACGTCTCCTCAGGCTTCCTCATGTCTCCTTAGACTTCTTCAGGCTTCCTCAGGTGTCCTAACGTCTCCTCAGGCTTCCTCATGTCTCCTTAGACTTCTTCAGGCTTCCTCAGGTATCCTAACGTCTCCTCAGGCTTCCTCATGTCTCCTTAGACTTCTTCAGGCTTCCTCAGGTGTCCTAACGTCTCCTCAGGCTTCCTCATGTCTCCTTAGGCTTCTTCAGGCTTCCTCAGGTGTCCTAACGTCTCCTCAGGCATCCTCATGTCTCCTTAGGCTTCTTCAGGCTTCCTCAGGTGTCCTAACGTCTCCTCAGGCTTCCTCATGTCTCCTTAGACTTCTTCAGGCTTCCTCAGGTGTCCTAACGTCTCCTCAGGCGCCCTCATGTCTCCTTAGACTTCTTCAGGCTTCCTCAGGTGTCCTAACGTCTCCTCAGGCGTCCTCATGTCTCCTTAGGCTTCTTCAGGCTTCCTCAGGTGTCCTAACGTCTCCTCAGGCTTCCTCATGTCTCCTTAGACTTCTTCAGGCCTCCTCAGGTGTCCTAACGTCTCCTCAGGCTTCCTCATGTCTCCTTAGACTTCTTCAGGCTTCCTCAGGTGTCCTAACGTCTCCTCAGGCGTCCTCATGTCTCCTTACACTTCTTCAGGCTTCCTCAGGTATCCTAACGTCTCCTCAGGCTTCCTCATGTCTACTTAGACTTCTTCAGGCTTCCTCAGGTGTCCTAACGTCTCCTCAGGCGCCCTCATGTCTCCTTAGACTTCTTCAGGCTTCCTCAGGTGTCCTAACGTCTCCTCAGGCGTCCTCATGTCTCCTTAGGCTTCTTCAGGCTTCCTCAGGTGTCCTAACGTCTCCTCAGGCGCCCTCATGTCTCCTTAGACTTCTTCAGGCTTCCTCAGGTGTCCTAACGTCTCCTCAGGCTTCCTCATGTCTCCTTAGACTTCTTCAGGCTTCCTCAGGTGTCCTAACGTCTCCTCAGGCTTCCTCATGTCTCCTTAGACTTCTTCAGGCCTCCTCAGGTGTCCTAACGTCTCCTCAGGCTTCCTCATGTCTCCTTAGACTTCTTCAGGCTTCCTCAGGTGTCCTAACGTCTCCTCAGGCGTCCTCATGTCTCCTTAGACTTCTTCAGGCTTCCTCAGGTGTCCTCGTTACACTTTCGTGCAGCGCGGCGACGGCTGCAGTGATTTTGTGATTCACTGAACTGACAATGTACGTATGATGCAGTACTTTTCTACAACAGCAGGCGGCACTAGTGGCTAAACTGTGCGAGAAAACCAAAGAAGATTTACATGCGGCTAAAATTAACGTGCGTAAACTGCAGCGCAATCACGTCGCAGGTAAAAGATCCATGAGTTGTTTGATTAAAAGTGAAGATGGGATTAATTCCGATGTAAAAGAAAGATGAAAAGCCGCTCAGACACAGTGAGAAGAAGTAAACTCCACAGTCAAAGCTCTGGACCTGCTCAAACCCTCCGCTATGCGGCGGGAATAATAACACGTGCTTTCGTATGCATGTATTCACGCCGTTACCACTGCAGCTCCAGACACGAGGCGCCAAGGAATCTCTCCAAAATCCACAAAGTTTCCACCTAAAACTCTGTGGAATAAAGACACTGGTTTGAGCAGGAACTGCACAAACAAACGAGCGGCTTTTAAAGCGGACGTATTCTGCATTTCTCTGGCTTTAATTGGCCTTCGATCACGTCGGATTCACACCAATGTCTAGACTTGGAAATCACATTATACAAACCAAACCGCGGCTCAAGTGACTGCAAAAAGAGTCTCGTGACTGCAAAAAGAGTCTCGTGACTGCAAAAAGAGTCTCGTGACTGCAAAAAGAGTCTCGTGACTGCAAAAAGAGTCTCGTGACTGCAAAAAGAGTCTCGTGACCGCTAAAAGAGTCTCGTGACTGCTAAAAGAGTCTCTTGACTGCTAAAAGAGTCTCGTGACTGCAAAAAGAGTCTCGTGACTGCAAAAAGAGTCTCGTGACTGCTAAAAGAGTCTCGTGACTGCAAAAAGAGTCTCGTGACTGCAAAAAGAGTCTCGTGACTGCAAAAAGAGTCTCGTGACTGCAAAAAGAGTCTCGTGACTGCTAAAAGAGTCTCTTGACTGCTAAGAGTCTTGTGACTGCTAAAAGAGTCTCGAGACTGCTAAAAGAGTCTCGTGACCGCTAAAAGAGTCTTGTGACTGCTAAAAGAGTCTCTTGACTGCTAAAAGAGTCTCGTGACTGCAAAAAGAGTCTCGTGACTGCAAAAAGAGTCTTGTGACTGCTAAAAGAGTCTCTTGACTGCTAAAAGAGTCTCGTGACTGCTAAAAGAGTCTCTTGACTGCTAAAAGAGTCTCGTGACTGCAAAAAGAGTCTCGTGACTGCAAAAAGAGTCTTGTGACTGCTAAAAGAGTCTCGTGACTGCAAAAAGAGTCTCGTGACTGCAAAAAGAGTCTCGTGACTGCAAAAAGAGTCTTGTGACTGCTAAAAGAGTCTCTTGACTGCTAAGAGTCTTGTGACTGCTAAAAGAGTCTCGAGACTGCTAAAAGAGTCTCGTGACCGCTAAAAGAGTCTTGTGACTGCTAAAAAAGTCTCGAGACTGCTAAAAGAGTCTCGTGACCGCTAAAAGAGTCTCGTGACTGCTAAAAGAGTCTCGTGACTGCTAAAAGAGTCTAGCGACCGCTAAAAGAGTCTTGTGACTGCTAAAAGAGTCTCGTGACTGCTAAAAGAGTCTCGTGACTGCTAAAACAGTCTCGTGACCGCTAAAAGAGTCTCGTGACCGCTAAAAAAGTCTCGTGACTGCAAAAAGAGTCTCGTGACTGCAAAAAGAGTCTCGTGACTGCAAAAAGAGTCTCGTGACTGCAAAAAGAGTCTTGTGACTGCAAAAAGAGTCTCGTGACTGCTAAAAGAGTCTCGAGACTGCTAAAAGAGTCTCGTGACCGCTAAAAGAGTCTCGTGACCGCTAAAAGAGTCTTGTGACCACTAAAAGAGTCTCGTGACTGCTAAAAGAGTCTAGCGACCGCTAAAAGAGTCTCGTGACTGCTAAAACAGTCTCGTGACCGCTAAAAGAGTCTCGCGACTGCTAAAAGAGTCTCGTGGCTGCTAAAAGATAAAAGAGTCTCGCGACTGCTAAAAGAGTCTCGCGACTGCTAAAAGAGTCTCGCGACTGCTAAAAGAGTCTCGAGACTGCTAAGAGTCTTGTGACTGCTAAACGAGTCTCGAGACTGCTAAAAGAGTCTTGAGACTGCTAAAAGAGTCTCGAGACCGCTAAAAGAGTCTCGTGACCGCTAAAAGAGTCTCGTTACCGCTAAAAGAGTCTCGTGACTGCTAAAAGAGTCTCGTGACCGCTAAAAAAGTCTCGTGACTGCAAAAAGAGTCTCGTGACTGCAAAAAGAGTCTCGTGACTGCAAAAAGAGTCTCGTGACTGCAAAAAGAGTCTTGTGACTGCAAAAAGAGTCTCGTGACTGCTAAAAGAGTCTCGAGACTGCTAAAAGAGTCTCGTGACCGCTAAAAGAGTCTCGTGACCGCTAAAAGAGTCTCGTGGCTGCTAAAAGATAAAAGAGTCTCGCGACTGCAAAAAGAGTCTTGTGACCACTAAAAGAGTCTCGTGACTGCTAAAAGAGTCTAGCGACCGCTAAAAGAGTCTCGTGACTGCTAAAACAGTCTCGTGACCGCTAAAAGAGTCTCGCGACTGCTAAAAGAGTCTCGTGGCTGCTAAAAGATAAAAGAGTCTCGCGACTGCTAAAAGAGTCTCGCGACTGCTAAAAGAGTCTCGAGACTGCTAAGAGTCTTGTGACTGCTAAACGAGTCTCGAGACTGCTAAAAGAGTCTTGAGACCGCTAAAAGAGTCTCGTGACCGCTAAAAGAGTCTCGTGCCCGCTAAAAAAGTCTCGAGACTGCTAAAAGAGTCTCGAGACCGCTAAAAGAGTCTCGTGACCGCTAAAAGAGTCTCGTTACCGCTAAAAGAGTCTCGTGACTGCTAAAAGAGTCTCGTGACCGCTAAAAAAGTCTCGTGCCCGCTAAAAAAGTCTTGTGACTGCTAAAAGAGTCTCGTGACTGCTAAAAGATAAGAGTCTCGCGACTGCTAAAAGAGTCTCGCGACTGCTAAAAGAGTCTCGTGACCGCTAAAAGAGTCTCGTGCCCGCTAAAAAAGTCTCGAGACTGCTAAAAGAGTCTCGAGACCGCTAAAAGAGTCTCGTGACCGCTAAAAGAGTCTCGAGACTGCTAAAAGAGTCTCGTGACTGCTAAAAGAGTCTTGTGACCGCTAAAAGAGTCTCGTGACCGCTAAAAGAGTCTCGTTACCGCTAAAAGAGTCTCGTGACTGCTAAAAGACTCTCGTGACCGCTAAAAGAGTCTCGTGACTGCTAAAAGAGTCTCGAGACCGCTAAAAGAGTCTCGTGACTGCTAAAAGAGTTTTGAGACTGCTAAAAGAGTCTCTTGACTGCTAAAAGAGTCTCGAGACTGCTAAAAGAGTCTCCTGACTGCTAAAAGAGTCTCGTGACCGCTAAAAGAGTCTGGTGACCGCTAAAAGAGTCTCGTGACCGCTAAAAGAGTCTTGTGACCGCTAAAAGAGTATCGTGACTGCTAAAAGAGTATCGTGACTGCTAAAAAAGTCTCTTGTGACTGCTAAAAGAGTCTCGTGACTGCTAAAAGAGTCTTGTGACTGCTTAAAGAGTCTCGTGACTGCTAAAAGAGTCTCTTGACTGCTAAAAGAGTCTCGAGACTGCTAAAAGAGTCTCGTGACTGCTAAAAGAGTCTCGTGACTGCTAAAAGAGTCTCGTGACTGCTAAAAGAGTATCGTGACTGCTAAAAAAGTCTCTTGTGACTGCTAAAAGAGTCTCGTGACTGCTAAAAGAGTCTTGTGACTGCTTAAAGAGTCTCGTGACTGCTAAAAGAGTATCGTGACTGCTAAAAGAGTCTCTTGTGACTGCTAAAAGAGTCTCGTGACTGCTAAAAGAGTCTCGTGACTGCTAAAAGAGTCTCGTGACTGCTAAAAGAGTATCGTGACTGCTAAAAGAGTCTCTTGTGACTGCTAAAAGAGTCTCGTGACTGCTAAAAGAGTCTCTTGACTGCTAAAAGAGTCTTGTGACTGCTAAAAGAGTCTCTTGACTGCTAAAAGAGTATCGTGACTGCTAAAATAGTCTTGTGACTGCTAAAAGAGTCTCTTGACTGCTAAAAGAGTATCGTGACTGCTAAAAAAGTCTCTTGTGACTGCTAAAAGAGTCTCGTGACTGCTAAAAGAGTCTTGTGACTGCTTAAAGAGTCTCGTGACTGCTAAAAGAGTCTCTTGACTGCTAAAAGAGTCTCGAGACTGCTAAAAGAGTCTTGTGACCGCTAAAAGAGTCTCGTGACTGCTAAAAGAGTCTCGTGACTGCTAAAAGAGTATCGTGACTGCTAAAAGAGTCTCTTGTGACTGCTAAAAGAGTCTCGTGACTGCTAAAAGAGTCTCTTGACTGCTAAAAGAGTCTTGTGACTGCTAAAAGAGTCTCTTGACTGCTAAAAGAGTATCGTGACTGCTAAAAGAGTCTCTTGTGACTGCTAAAAGAGTCTCGTGACTGCTAAAAGAGTCTTGTGACTGCTTAAAGAGTGTCGTGACTGTTAAAAGACTCTCTTGACTGCTAAAAGAGTCTCGAGACTGCTAAAAGAGTCTCGTGACCGCTAAAAGATTCTCGTGACTGCTAAAAGAGTCTCGTGACTGCTAAAAGAGTCTCGCGACTGCTAAAAGAGTCTCGAGACTGCTAAGAGTCCTGTGACTGCTAAAAGAGTCTCGAGACTGCTAAAAGAGTCTCGTGACCGCTAAAAGAGTCTCGTGACCGCTAAAAGAGTCTCGTGCCCGCTAAAAAAGTCTTGTGACTGCTAAAAGAGTCTCGTGACTGCTAAAAGATAAGAGTCTCGCGACTGCTAAAAGAGTCTCGCGACTGCTAAAAGAGTCTCGAGACTGCTAAGAGTCTCGTGACTGCTAAACGAGTCTCGAGACTGCTAAAAGAGTCTCGAGACCGCTAAAAGAGTCTCGTTACCGCTAAAAGAGTCTCGGGACTGCTAAAAGAGTCTCGTGACCGCTAAAAGAGTCTCGTGACCGCTAAAAGAGTCTCGTGACCGCTAAAAGAGTCTCGTGCCCGCTAAAAGAGTCTCGTGACCGCTAAAAGAGTCTCGTTACCGCTAAAAGAGTCTCGTGACTGCTAAAAGAGTCTCGTGACCGCTAAAAGAGTCTCGTGACTGCTAAAAGAGTCTCGAGACCGCTAAAAGAGTCTTGTGACTGCTAAAAGAGTCTCGTGACTGCTAAAAGAGTCTCTTGACTGCTAAAAGAGTCTTGTGACTGCTAAAAGAGTCTCTTGACTGCTAAAAGAGTATCGTGACTGCTAAAATAGTCTTGTGACTGCTAAAAGAGTCTCTTGACTGCTAAAAGAGTA
The DNA here is from genome assembly GCF_026437365.1 of Eucyclogobius newberryi. Classification (NCBI taxonomy): domain Eukaryota; kingdom Metazoa; phylum Chordata; class Actinopteri; order Gobiiformes; family Gobiidae; genus Eucyclogobius; species Eucyclogobius newberryi. The sequence continues at coordinate 30,990,022 of NW_027316500.1, read as the reverse complement.
TCGTGACTGCTAAAAAAGTCTCTTGTGACTGCTAAAAGAGTCTCGTGACTGCTAAAAGAGTCTTGTGACTGCTTAAAGAGTCTCGTGACTGCTAAAAGAGTCTCTTGACTGCTAAAAGAGTCTCGAGACTGCTAAAAGAGTCTTGTGACCGCTAAAAGAGTCTCGTGACTGCTAAAAGAGTCTCGTGACTGCTAAAAGAGTATCGTGACTGCTAAAAGAGTCTCTTGTGACTGCTAAAAGAGTCTCGTGACTGCTAAAAGAGTCTCTTGACTGCTAAAAGAGTCTTGTGACTGCTAAAAGAGTCTCTTGACTGCTAAAAGAGTATCGTGACTGCTAAAAGAGTCTCTTGTGACTGCTAAAAGAGTCTCGTGACTGCTAAAAGAGTCTTGTGACTGCTTAAAGAGTGTCGTGACTGTTAAAAGACTCTCTTGACTGCTAAAAGAGTCTCGAGACTGCTAAAAGAGTCTCGTGACCGCTAAAAGATTCTCGTGACTGCTAAAAGAGTCTCGTGACTGCTAAAAGAGTCTCGCGACTGCTAAAAGAGTCTCGAGACTGCTAAGAGTCCTGTGACTGCTAAAAGAGTCTCGAGACTGCTAAAAGAGTCTCGTGACCGCTAAAAGAGTCTCGTGACCGCTAAAAGAGTCTCGTGCCCGCTAAAAAAGTCTTGTGACTGCTAAAAGAGTCTCGTGACTGCTAAAAGATAAGAGTCTCGCGACTGCTAAAAGAGTCTCGCGACTGCTAAAAGAGTCTCGAGACTGCTAAGAGTCTCGTGACTGCTAAACGAGTCTCGAGACTGCTAAAAGAGTCTCGAGACCGCTAAAAGAGTCTCGTTACCGCTAAAAGAGTCTCGGGACTGCTAAAAGAGTCTCGTGACCGCTAAAAGAGTCTCGTGACCGCTAAAAGAGTCTCGTGACCGCTAAAAGAGTCTCGTGCCCGCTAAAAGAGTCTCGTGACCGCTAAAAGAGTCTCGTTACCGCTAAAAGAGTCTCGTGACTGCTAAAAGAGTCTCGTGACCGCTAAAAGAGTCTCGTGACTGCTAAAAGAGTCTCGAGACCGCTAAAAGAGTCTTGTGACTGCTAAAAGAGTTTCGAGACTGCTAAAAGAGTCTCTTGACTGCTAAAAGAGTCTCTTGACTGCTAAAAGAGTCTCGTGACTGCTAAAAGAGTCTTGTGACTGCTAAAAGAGTCTCGTGACTGCTAAAAGAGTTTCGTGACCGCTAAAAGAGTCTCGTGACCGCTAAAAGAGTCTCGTGACCGCTAAAAGAGTCTCGTGACCGCTAAAAGAGTCTCGTGACCGCTAAAAGAGTCTTGTGACTGCTAAAAGAGTCTCTTGACTGCTAAAAGAGTATCGTGACTGCTAAAAGAGTCTCTTGTGACTGCTAAAAGAGTCTCGTGACTGCTAAAAGAGTCTTGTGACTGCTTAAAGAGTCTCGTGACTGCTAAAAGAGTCTCTTGACTGCTAAAAGAGTCTCGAGACTGCTAAAAGAGTCTCGTGACCGCTAAAAGAGTCTCGTGACTGCTAAAAGAGTCTCGTGACTGCTAAAAGAGTATCGTGACTGCTAAAAGAGTCTCTTGTGACTGCTAAAAGAGTCTCGTGACTGCTAAAAGAGTCTCTTGACTGCTAAAAGAGTCTTGTGACTGCTAAAAGAGTCTCTTGACTGCTAAAAGAGTATCGTGACTGCTAAAAGAGTCTCTTGTGACTGCTAAAAGAGTCTCGTGACTGCTAAAAGAGTCTTGTGACTGCTTAAAGAGTCTCGTGACTGCTAAAAGAGTCTCTTGACTGCTAAAAGAGTCTCGAGACTGCTAAAAGAGTCTCGTGACCGCTAAAAGATTCTCGTGACTGCTAAAAGAGTCTCGTGACTGCTAAAAGAGTCTTGTGACCGCTAAAAGAGTCTCGTGACCGCTAAAAGAGTCTCGTGACCGCTAAAAGAGTCTCTTGACTGCTAAAAGAGTCTCGTGACTGCTAAAAGAGTCTCTTGACTGCTAAAAGAGTCTTGTGACTGCTAAAAGAGTCTTGCGACTGCTCAAAGAGTCTCGTGACTGCTAAAAGAGTCTTGTGACTGCTAAAAGAGTCTTGTGACTGCTTAAAGAGACTTGTGACTGCTCAAAGAGTCTCGTGACTGCTAAAAGAGTCTCGTGACTGCTAAAAGAGTCTTTCGACTGCTCAAAGAGTCTCGTGACTGCTAAAAGAGTCTTGTGACTGCTTAAAGAGACTTGTGACTGCTAAAAGAGCCGGGGAACTGCGCAGGAGAAGTCTGGATGACGCGACGATCGGGTGGAAGTTCAAACGGAGTGTTTTGTGAGCGCTCAGAGAACACGACCTCTTAAACAGCACGATTGAAACGAGCACGAATGAGGCAAAAACACAACTCTAACTGTGTTTTTGACGAGGGAACAACAATATAACGTTTGTTCTATCGAGATCTTATCGTTTTTAATCATCAACGATCCACTTTTATCAGGTTAAAAGCTCAATAAAGTCAAATGTGGGTTATTTAAAGGTCCAGAGAGAGTCCTGAGACAAATCCCCCAGACATTTAATATCGTGAACGTCCAAAGCGAGACAATACAGGCAAAATGTTTCTTTTATTATATCATTTCATTTGTAGATTTCTCTGGGATGTTGTGACTTCAACGTTTGTCTTCTCAAAATGCAATTTTCTTCCACAAAGACTGAAAGAAAACTCAGCCTTTGAAGTCGCTCTTACTCACACCAGACTAAACAATCGTGGATAAAACAGGGATTGTGACGGATCGTACGGATGGATTTGAACATAAGTTTGATTTAGTCACGTTTTGACACCATAAAACAAGGTGAAAAGTTAAGTATCCCGGCAGATGTCAAAGCAACAAATCTAAACTTGGATCTTTCCATTTTTTCAGCTTCCTACGTCCAAATCTGAACATTTTTCCCGCTTTTGCACCTTTATCCCCGTAATGGAAAACTAGAAATACGTTTCTGTGTCATATCGAAGTGCGTAAACTGCAGAAAAGCTTTCCAATCGAGCTCTAACCGTAAGATGTTCCTTTTTTCACCTGCCGTGTCTCGTTCTGCTCCAGTTTCGAGAGGTTCGTCCGCGGTGAAGAGCGTCCACCTTGAGACGGGTCAAACTCTTTCACCTCTGCAGCATAAACGGGAGAGACTGAATATTCAAGACGAGCGCGGGATGTCGAGTCCGGGAGGAGAACGGGTTCAGCCGGAGCGCTCGTCTCAGGCGTGCGGCGCTTGGAGGAAGGTCGGACGAGTCAAGGATCCGGCTCGGAAAGACAGCGACGGCAACGAGTATTCAGTTTGACCATTGCTACTGTCAAAACAAGATGCTTCACTTCACTTTACTGACATTTAACGGTGCAAAATGTAGCCTGCGCTGCTTTCTCGTTGCCGTGGCGACGCCGCTTTGCCCAGGCTTTATTGCATGAAACGTGTCAATCTCGTGTGTTTTCAGTGCTTTTAATCGCTCTAAAATACCTCGAAATCTCTGCCCCGTGACATGGCCCGTCGGCATCGCCTGCTTCTCTGCATGGATACGTTTAATGCCATAGCAACGGTCGAGAAAACACAGCAACGTCCGCGGAGACGAGCAAGAAAAGTCCCACAGTGCGGCTTTAAAATGATGTGGGGAAACACGCAAAGTTTATCCGGCGACTCCCGTTTGTGAGCGGAATGACGCGACGATAGCGACGACAGCGACGGGCTCTTTAGAAACACTTCCTGAAGATGAGAACCACATCATGACATCAGCAGGTGGAACGGAGGATTTCGAGTCGATGGGATTACACTGAAGTCGATGTGCGGAGCCTTTAACTGAACCACTGACAAAACATAACTCTGAAAAGCAACATTTTACATTTAAAGGGCATTCACCGTGTTTATTTATGGACTTAAAGCAGAACTAAGCAACATTTTGACCTCATTGTACTTCTTTAAGTCCCTGTGATGGTTAAGTGTGTATTGTCAGGGCGTTTGAAGTGTCCGTCGCCCCCTGCTGTCTCCCGGCGGTAAACCACCATGTAACATCTGCCGACATCCACTCGATAACGACTCTACTGAGAAACCCTCGACCTTTTTTATATTCAGCGAAAAAGTTTTTGTACTGTTTTATGATAAAGAAAGAAAGGAAAAAACTGTGGGAAAGAGGACAAATGTCTGTTCTGTTGACAATAAACCCTTTCTGATTCTGAAAATGTGCATGTCAATGCGCTGCCACAAGGGGGAGCTCTATCCCCAAACTTACTTAGACCTCTAGATTGACGTCTACTTTTGACGTCACAATCGGAGGGAAATAGAAACGGCGTAATTCCTGAGGCTCAGAGCAAGACGACCTTGTAAACAGGATCAAAGAAAAGTGAGAATGAAGCTAAAAACAATATAATAAATATTAAAAAAACATCTGTCCATCATAATGTTTCAGTTTCTGCTTCTTTGAGGCTGTTTTTCTTTTCTTGACCCGTCCTGGATTCCTGGCCTCATTTCGGGGCCGTCCCGCTGTGACCCGGGTCCTGGACTAAACCAGGGGGTCCACTTCTGCCCCGTCGCCGGACTAAAAGGGTACAGAGAGCCACGAGGGACATTTCACGCAGAGGCGGCGCCGAATCGATGCCTAATGGTCCCGTGGCCCAGTTACCGCGGCAACTTTACCATTCATCAGACGATATCGGTGTTTGGACGTCACGTGTGAGCGAGGTGAGGTCAACCGCTTTTAATATGATTTAATACAACAAGGAAAACAGGACAAACCAGGACTAAACTAGGTCTAAACCAGGTCTAAACCAGGACTAAACCTGAACTAAACCAGGTCTAAACCAGGTCTAAACCAGGACTAAACCAGGACTAAACCTGAACTAAACCAGGGCTAAACCAGGTCTAAACCAGGACTAAACCAGGTCCAAACCAGGTCTAAACCAGGTCCAAACCAGGTCTAAACCAGGTCTAAACCAGGACTAAACCTGAACTAAACCAGGGCTAAACCAGGTCTAAACCAGGACTAAACCAGGTCCAAACCAGGTCTAAACCAGGTCTAAACCAGGACTAAACCAGGACTAAACCTGAACTAAACCAGGGCTAAACCAGGTCTAAACCAGGTCTAAACCAGGACTAAACCAGGCCTAAACCTGAACTAAACCAGGGCTAAACCAGGTCTAAACCAGGACTAAACCAGGTCTAAACCAGGTCTAAACCAGGTCTAAACCAGGACTAAACCTGAACTAAACCAGGGCTAAACCAGGTCTAAACCAGGACTAAACCAGGTCCAAACCAGGTCTAAACCAGGTCTAAACCAGGACTAAACCAGGACTAAACCTGAACTAAACCAGGGCTAAACCAGGTCTAAACCAGGTCTAAACCAGGACTAAACCAGGTCTAAACCAGGTCTAAACCAGGTCTAAACCAGGACTAAACCAGGACTAAACCAGGACTAAACCAGGTCTAAACCAGGTCTAAACCAGGACTAAACCAGGTCTAAACCAGGACTAAACCAGGACTAAACCAGGACAAAACAAGGTCTAAACCAGGACTGAACCAGGACCAAATAAGGTCTAAACCAGGACTAAACTAGGTCTAAACCAGGTCTAAACCAGGACTAAACCTGAACTAAACCAGGGCTAAACCAGGTCTAAACCAGGACTAAACCAGGTCTAAACCAGGTCTAAACCAGGACTAAACCAGGTCTAAACCAGGACTAAACCAGGTCTAAACCAGGTCTAAACCATGTCTAAACCAGGACTAAACCAGGACTAAACCAGGTCTAAACCAGGACTAAACCAGGTCTAAACCAGGTCTAAACCAGGACTAAACCAGGACTAAACCAGGACAAAACAAGGTCTAAACCAGGACTAAACCAGGACTAAACCAGGACTAAACCAGGACTAAACCAGGTCTAAACCAGGACTAAACCAGGTCTAAACCAGGTCTACACCATGTCTAAACCAGGACTAAACCAGGACTAAACCAGGTCTAAACCAGGACTAAACCAGGTCTAAACCAGGTCTAAACCAGGACTAAACCAGGACTAAACCAGGACAAAACAAGGTCTAAACCAGGACTAAACCAGGACTAAACCAGGACTAAACCAGGACTAAACCAGGACTAAACCAGGTCTAAACCAGGTCTAAACCAGGACTAAACCAGGACTAAACTAGGTCCAAACCAGGACTAAACCAGGACAAAACAAGGTCTAAACCAGAACTAAACCAGGACTAAACCAGGAATAGGCCTGGATTAAACAAGGACTAACCCAGGACAAAACCAAACAAAGATAAAACGAAAGATTCATATGTTTGGGTTTCCACCTGATTGTTTCCGTGGAGATGAAATGGCATCGCCTAGAATGTTCTACAATGTTTTTCTCAAAGCCTAAAATGTTTAAAATTCAATTATATTGTATTCATTACATATTAGAGATTCTTTATGAAGTTAAAAATAATATAATTCCAAAAGCAATTTAAGCGTTGTTCAGTATGATTTACGAGGTTTATTCACTAAAGTAAGGCTCAACTCTCCACAGATCAGATTTGTATCTTGGCCTGTTGGCGCCCCCTGCCTGTCTAGAGCCATACATCTCATAACATAATGTGGATTCATCTTCTTCTGCTTCTTCTTCTTCTTCTTCTTCTTCTTCTTCTTCTTCTTCTTCTTCTTCTTGTGCACCCGGAGGCGTGGTGACATTTGACCCGAGGGTGAAGGTGCAGACGCCGCCATGTTTCCTGATGTTTGCCCCGGGCAGCGTCGCTCTAATGCTGTAGTCATGATTCCTGCTGTTTACTTCACTCGCACACCAACTGTAAACGACGGAGAGAAGAAGAAGAAGAAGAAATGTTTTGCCTCGGAAACGTTCTGATCCTAAAAGACTCTAGTGACTCGTGTATGGAAAGGCGGATGATCGGCTTGTCGTTTTGTAGATCGATGTTTGATTACAGCTAATGAGGTTAGCTCGTTTTGGAAAAGAAGAATCACGGCATGAAAAAAAACTATATGTAATAATATCGTGTTTGTAGTAAATGTTTAGCATCAAACTTTCACTTTTTTACCCTTAACGTTATTAAAATACTCTTATTCCGTGTTATTTCCATTGTTATTGGCCTTTAATCCTACTTCGGAGTAACTTTCACATTTTGATAGCACACATGGTTACTACTGCTCCTCCTACTGGCAGCAGAGGGAGATACTGTAGCGGAAATGACAAAAGCTAGCTTGTCCGTGCTAACGAGCGCACAAGGCCGTAATGAATGCAATTTTGAGGCAGAAATGCTCGGTCCGATGACAATTTAGGGATTTTACGCACAGAAAAGAACTTTAGACGCCACAAAACTGGAAAAGCGTGAATAAATATCCCGCTATGTTTTGGCGGCGGTGGCTAATGCTACCTCTTGCACCCTCTGCCTGCGACCGGAAACAGTTGCACCCTTTGAACAGTTACTAATTACAACTTTGATTTCATTACAATCGATCGGTCGTACGTGAACTTCAGTTGCCCCGCTCTGCCGTTTGAATAAATACCGTAGCGGAAATGACAAAAGCTAGCTTGTCCGTGCTAACGAGCGAACGCGGCCGTAATGAAAGCAGTTTTGAGGCAGAAACGCTCGGTCCGATGACAATTTAGGGATTTTACGCACAGAAAATTACTTTGGACGCCAAAAAACTGGAAAAGCGTAAAATATACTCCTACGTTGCGGCGGCGGCGGCGGCTAATGCTACCTCTTGCACCCTCTGCCTGCGACCGGAAACAGTTGCACCCTTTGAACAGTTACTAATTACAACTTTGATTTCATTACAATCGATCGGTCGTACGTGAACTCCAGCTGCCCCGTTCTGCCGTTTGAAAAAAAGCAATTTGCAGGTATAAATACCGTAGCGGAAATGACTAAAGCTAGCTTGTCCGTGCTAACGAGCGAACGCAGCCGTAATGAACGCAATTTTGAGGCAGAAACGATCAGATTGTTGATGATTCAGGGATTTTTATGCACTGAATTTAATGTTAGACGCCACAAAACTGGGAAAGCGTGAATAAATATCCTGCTACGTTTCTGCGGCAGCTTCTGCTAGCTTGCGCGCGCCCTCTGCCTGCGATCCGAAACAGTTGCACCCTTTGAACAGTTACTATTTTAGAACTTTGATTTCATTACGATCGATCGGTCGGGGGTGAACTCCAGCTGCCCCGCGCTGCAGTTTTTAAAATAAGCAATTTGGAGGTATAAATAAATAAATAAATAATATATGTCGGGCGCGCGCTGGAAAGCTGGTGCTAAATTGCGAAGCGGCGCTGCCACTCACATTGTGATGAGCTCTAAAAATATTCACCCGGAGAAAACGTCGGCGCGAACTCTAATTGTGTTTTCGCCTCAGCCACAACAGCTCATTAGCGGCAGAACATCAGGCGCTCTGTTTCACTCCGGCGTTTTATTTATGTTTTGGCCCATTATGCAAATGCAGCGCTTTATTGCTTAATAGAGAAATTATTCGTGGCCGTTGCGGTTGTGTCGGTTGAAGACGTGCGCGTCTGAGAGACGAAAGTTGTGATGTTTGACGTGACGTTAATGTACAGCTCGCAGCGGCGAAACGGCGAGTAGGAATCTGCGCCGCACGATTTCTCTTTGAACGACTAAAAAACACCATGTTTCTTCAGAAACGTTTGGACAGATTTTGTTCTTAAAATGATGATTTCCAGACGACACTTTTGTTCTGTTTCTGCAGTTTCTCTGGTTAATTGTGTTTTTCATTCATGTCAACGATTTCAATTTCTTCAAGATCATATCACTCGACAAACATGTGACGAGGTAAACACAAACATGTGACCAGAGTAAACACAAACATGTGACCAGGGTAAACACAAACATGTGACCAGGGTAAACACAAACATGTGACCAGAGTAAACACAAACATGTGACCAGAGTAAACACAAACATGTGACCAGAGTAAACACAAACATGTGACCAGGGTAAACACAAACATGTGACCAGGGTAAACACAAACATGTGACCAGGGTAAACACAAACATGTGACCAGGGTAAACACAAACATGTGACCAGAGTAAACACAAACATGTGACCAGGGTAAACACAAACATGTGACCAGAGTAAACACAAACATGTGACCAGGGTAAACACAAACATGTGACCAGAGTAAACACAAACATGTGACCAGGGTAAACACAAACATGTGACCAGAGTAAACACAAACATGTGACCAGAGTAAACACAAACATGTGACCAGGTAAACACAAACATGTGACCAGAGTAAACACAAACATGTGACCAGAGTAAACACAAACATGTGACCAGGGTAAACACAAACATGTGACCAGGGTAAACACAAACATGTGACCAGGGTAAACACAAACATGTGACCAGGGTAAACACAAACATGTGACCAGAGTAAACACAAACATGTGACCAGGGTAAACACAAACATGTGACCAGGGTAAACACAAATATGTGACGAGGTAAACACAAACATGTGACCAGGGTAAACACAAACCTGTGACGAGGGTAAACACAAACATGTGACCAGGGTAAACACAAACATGTGACCAGGGTAAACACAAACATGTGACCAGGGTAAACACAAACATGTGACCAGGGTAAACACAAACATGTGACCAGAGTAAACACAAACATGTGACCAGAGTAAACACAAACATGTGACCAGGGTAAACACAAACATGTGACCAGGGTAAACACAAACATGTGACCAGGGTAAACACAAACATGTGACCAGGGTAAACACAAACATGTGACCAGGGTAAACACAAACATGTGACCAGAGTAAACACAAACATGTGACCAGGGTAAACACAAACATGTGACCAGAGTAAACACAAACATGTGACCAGGGTAAACACAAACATGTGACCAGAGTAAACACAAACATGTGACCAGGGTAAACACAAACATGTGACCAGAGTAAACACAAACATGTGACCAGAGTAAACACAAACATGTGACCAGGTAAACACAAACATGTGACCAGAGTAAACACAAACATGTGACCAGAGTAAACACAAACATGTGACCAGGGTAAACACAAACATGTGACCAGGGTAAACACAAACATGTGACCAGGGTAAACACAAACATGTGACCAGGGTAAACACAAACATGTGACCAGAGTAAACACAAACATGTGACCAGGGTAAACACAAACATGTGACCAGGGTAAACACAAATATGTGACGAGGTAAACACAAACATGTGACCAGGGTAAACACAAACCTGTGACGAGGGTAAACACAAACATGTGACCAGGGTAAACACAAACATGTGACCAGGGTAAACACAAACATGTGACCAGGGTAAACACAAACATGTGACCAGGGTAAACACAAACATGTGACCAGGGTAAACACAAACATGTGACCAGGGTAAACACAAACATGTGACCAGGGTAAACACAAACATGTGACCAGGGTAAACACAAACATGTGACCAGAGTAAACACAAACATGTGACCAGGGTAAACACAAACATGTGACCAGAGTAAACACAAACATGTGACCAGGGTAAACACAAACATGTGACCAGAGTAAACACAAACATGTGACCAGGGTAAACACAAACATGTGACCAGAGTAAACACAAACATGTGACCAGAGTAAACACAAACATGTGACCAGGTAAACACAAACATGTGACCAGAGTAAACACAAACATGTGACCAGAGTAAACACAAACATGTGACCAGGGTAAACACAAACATGTGACCAGGGTAAACACAAACATGTGACCAGGGTAAACACAAACATGTGACCAGGGTAAACACAAACATGTGACCAGAGTAAACACAAACATGTGACCAGGGTAAACACAAACATGTGACCAGGGTAAACACAAATATGTGACGAGGTAAACACAAACATGTGACCAGGGTAAACACAAACCTGTGACGAGGGTAAACACAAACATGTGACCAGGGTAAACACAAACATGTGACCAGGGTAAACACAAACATGTGACCAGGGTAAACACAAACATGTGACCAGGGTAAACACAAACATGTGACCAGAGTAAACACAAACATGTGACCAGAGTAAACACAAACATGTGACCAGAGTAAACACAAACATGTGACCAGGGTAAACACAAACATGTGACCAGGGTAAACACAAACATGTGACCAGGGTAAACACAAACATGTGACCAGGGTAAACACAAACATGTGACCAGGGTAAACACAAACATGTGACCAGAGTAAACACAAACATGTGACCAGGGTAAACACAAACATGTGACCAGAGTAAACACAAACATGTGACCAGGGTAAACACAAACATGTGACCAGAGTAAACACAAACATGTGACCAGGGTAAACACAAACATGTGACCAGAGTAAACACAAACATGTGACCAGAGTAAACACAAACATGTGACCAGGTAAACACAAACATGTGACCAGAGTAAACACAAACATGTGACCAGAGTAAACACAAACATGTGACCAGGGTAAACACAAACATGTGACCAGGGTAAACACAAACATGTGACCAGGGTAAACACAAACATGTGACCAGGGTAAACACAAACATGTGACCAGAGTAAACACAAACATGTGACCAGGGTAAACACAAACATGTGACCAGGGTAAACACAAATATGTGACGAGGTAAACACAAACATGTGACCAGGGTAAACACAAACCTGTGACGAGGGTAAACACAAACATGTGACCAGGGTAAACACAAACATGTGACCAGGGTAAACACAAACATGTGACCAGGGTAAACACAAACATGTGACCAGGGTAAACACAAACATGTGACCAGAGTAAACACAAACATGTGACCAGAGTAAACACAAACATGTGACCAGAGTAAACACAAACATGTGACCAGGGTAAACACAAACATGTGACCAGGGTAAACACAAACATGTGACCAGGGTAAACACAAACATGTGACCAGGGTAAACACAAACATGTGACCAGGGTAAACACAAACATGTGACCAGAGTAAACACAAACATGTGACCAGGGTAAACACAAACATGTGACCAGAGTAAACACAAACATGTGACCAGGGTAAACACAAACATGTGACCAGAGTAAACACAAACATGTGACCAGGGTAAACACAAACATGTGACCAGAGTAAACACAAACATGTGACCAGAGTAAACACAAACATGTGACCAGGTAAACACAAACATGTGACCAGAGTAAACACAAACATGTGACCAGAGTAAACACAAACATGTGACCAGGGTAAACACAAACATGTGACCAGGGTAAACACAAACATGTGACCAGGGTAAACACAAACATGTGACCAGGGTAAACACAAACATGTGACCAGAGTAAACACAAACATGTGACCAGGGTAAACACAAACATGTGACCAGGGTAAACACAAATATGTGACGAGGTAAACACAAACATGTGACCAGGGTAAACACAAACCTGTGACGAGGGTAAACACAAACATGTGACCAGGGTAAACACAAACATGTGACCAGGGTAAACACAAACATGTGACCAGGGTAAACACAAACATGTGACCAGGGTAAACACAAACATGTGACCAGGGTAAACACAAACATGTGACCAGAGTAAACACAAACATGTGACCAGGGTAAACACAAACATGTGACCAGGGTAAACACAAACATGTGACCAGAGTAAACACAAACATGTGACCACGGTAAACACAAACATGTGACCAGGGTAAACACAAACATGTGACCAGGGTAAACACAAACATGTGACCAGAGTAAACACAAACATGTGACCAGAGTAAACACAAACATGTGACCAGGGTAAACACAAACATGTGACCAGGGTAAACACAAACATGTGACCAGAGTAAACACAAACATGTGACCAGGGTAAACACAAACATGTGACCAGGGTAAACACAAACATGTGACGAGGTAAACACAAACATGTGACCAGGGTAAACACAAACATGTGACCAGAGTAAACACAAACATGTGACCAGGGTTAACACAAACATGTGACCAGAGTAATCACAAACATGTGACCAAGGTAAACACAAACATGTGACCAGAGTAAACACAAACATGTGACCAGGTTAACACAAACATGTGACCAGAGTAAACACAAACATTTGACCAGAGTAAACACAAACATGTGACGAGGTAAACACAAACATGTGACCAGGGTAAACACAAACATGTGACCAGGGTAAACGCAAACATGTGACCAGGGTAAACACAAACATGTGACCAGGGTAAACACAAACATGTGACCAGGGTAAACACAAACATTTGACCAGAGTAAACACAAACATTTGACCAGGTAAACACAAACATGTGACCAGAGTAAACACAAACATGTGACCAGAGTAAACACAAACATGTGACCAGGGTAAACACAAACATGTGACCAGGTAAACACAAACATGTGACCAGAGTAAACACAAACATGTGACCAGGGTAAACACAAACATGTGACCAGAGTAAACAAAAACATGTGACCAGAGTAAACACAAACATGTGACCAGGGTAAACACAAACATGTGACCAGAGTAAACACAAACATGTGACCAGGGTAAACACAAACATGTGACCAGGGTAAACACAAACATGTGACCAGGTAAACACAAACATGTGACCAGAGTAAACACAAACATGTGACCAGGGTAAACACAAACATGTGACCAGGGTAAATACAAACATGTGACCAGGGTAAACACAAACATGTGACCAGGGTAAACACAAACATGTGACCAGAGTAAACACAAACATTTGACCAGGTAAACACAAACATGTGACCAGAGTAAACACAAACATGTGACCAGAGTAAACACAAACATGTGACCAGAGTAAACATGTGACCAGGGTAAACACAAACATGTGACCAGAGTAAACACAAACATGTGACCAGGTAAACACAAACATGTGACCAGGGTAAACACAAACATGTGACCAGTGACCAGAGTAAACACAAACTAGTGACCAGGTAAACACAAACATGTGACCAGGGTAAACACAAACATGTGACAAGGGTAAACACAAACATGTGACCAGGGTAAACACAAACATGTGACCAGGGTAAACACAAACATGTGACCAGAGTAAACACAAACTTGTGACCAGGTAAACACAAACATGTGACCAGGGTAAACACAAACATGTGACCAGTGACCAGAGTAAACACAAACATGTGACCAGGTAAACACAAACATGTGACCAGGGTAAACACAAACATGTGACCAGGGTAAACACAAACATGTGACCAGAGTAAACACAAACATGTGACCAGAGTAAACACAAACATGTGACCAGGTAAACACAAACATGTGACCAGGATAAACACAAACATGTGACCAGTGACCAGAGTAAACACAAACATGTGACCAGGGTAAACACAAACATGTGACCAGGGTAAACACAAACAAGTGACCAGAGTAAACACAAACATGTGACCAGGGTAAACAAAAAACATGTGACCAGGGTACACACAAACATGTGACCAGAGTAAACACAAACATTTGACCAGGTAAACACAAACATGTGACCAGAGTAAACACAAACATGTGACCAGGGTAAACACAAACATGTGACCAGAGTAAACACAAACATGTGACCAGGGTAAACACAAACATGTGACCAGAGTAAACACAAACATGTGACCAGAGTAAACACAAACATGTGACCAGAGTAAACACAAACGTGTGACCAGAGTAAACACAAACATGTTACCAGAGTAAACACAAACATGTGACCAGGGTAAACACAAACATGTGACCAGGGTAAACACAAACATGTGACCAGAGTAAACACAAACATGTGACCAGAGTAAACACAAACATGTGACCAGGGTAAACACAAACATGTGACAGAGTAAACACCAACATGTGACCAGAGTAAACACAAACATGTGACCAGGGTAAACACAAACATGTGATCAGAGTAAACACAAACATGTGACCAGGTAAACACAAACATGTGACCAGGGTAAACACAAACATATGACCAGTGACCAGAGTAAACACAAACATGTGACCAGGGTAAACACAAACATGTGACCAGTGACCAGAGTAAACACAAACATGTGACCAGGGTAAACACAAACATGTGACCGGGGTAAACACAAACATGTGACCGGGGTAAACACAAACATGTTACTAGTGACCAGATTAAATACAAACATGTGACCAGAGTAAACACAAACATGTGACCAGAGTAAACACAAACATGTGACCAGTGACCAGAGTAAACACAAACATGTGACCAGAGTAAACCCAAACATGTGACCAGAGTAAACACAAACATGTGACCAGAGTAAACCCAAACATGTGACCAGAGTAAACCCAAACATGTGCCCAGAGTAATCACAAACATGTGACCAGGGTAAACACAAACATGTGAACAGGGTAAACACAAACATGTGACCAGGTAAACACAATCATGTGACCAGAGTAAACACAAACATGTGACCAGGGTAAACACAAACATGTGATCAGAGTAAACACAAACATGTGACCAGAGTAAACACAAACATGTGACCGGGGTAAACACAAACATGTGACCAGGTACACACAAATATGTGACCAGGGTAAACACAGACATGTGACCAGTGACCAGAGTAAACACAAACATGTGACCAGGTAAACACAAACATGTGACCAGGGTAAACACAAACATGTGACCAGTGACCAGAGTAAACACAAACATGTGACCAGGGTAAACACAAACATGTGACCGGGGTAAACACAAACATGTGACCAGGGTAAACACAAACATGTGACCAGTGACCAGAGTAAACACAAACATGTGACCAGAGTAAACACAAACATGTGACCAGAGTAAACACAAACATGTGACCAGGTAAACACAAACATGTGACCAGGGTAAACACAAACATGTGACCAGGGTAAACACAAACATGTGACCGAGTGAACACAAACATGTGACCAGGGTAAACACAAACATGTGACCAGAGTAAACACAAACATGTGACCAGAGTAAACACAAACATGTGACCAGGGTAAACACAAACGTGTGACCAGAGTAAACACAAACATGTTACCAGAGTAAACACAAACATGTGAGCAGAGTAAACCCAAACATGTGACCAGAGTAAACACAAACATGTGACCAGAGTAAACACAAACATGTGACCGGGGTAAACACAAACATGTGACCAGTGACCAGAGTAAACACAAACATGTGGCCAGGGTAAACACAAACATGTGACCAGGGTAAACACAAACATGTGACCAGAGTAAACACAAACATGTGACCAGAGTAAACACAAACATGTGACCAGGGTAAACACAAACATGTGACAGAGTAAACACAAACATGTGATCAGAGTAAACACAAACATGTGACAGAGTAAACACCAACATGTGACCAGGGTAAACACAAACATGTGACCAGAGTAAACACAAACATGTGACCAGAGTAAACACAAACATGTGACCAGGGTAAACACAAACGTGTGACCAGAGTAAACACAAACATGTTACCAGAGTAAACACAAACATGTGACCAGGGTAAACACAAACATGTGACCAGGGTAAACACAAACATGTGACCAGAGTAAACACAAACATGTGACCAGAGTAAACACAAACATGTGACCAGGGTAAACACAAACATGTGACAGAGTAAACACCAACATGTGACCAGAGTAAACACAAACATGTGACCAGGGTAAACACAAACATGTGATCAGAGTAAACACAAACATGTGACCAGGTAAACACAAACATGTGACCAGGGTAAACACAAACATATGACCAGTGACCAGAGTAAACACAAACATGTGACCAGGGTAAACACAAACATGTGACCAGTGACCAGAGTAAACACAAACATGTGACCAGGGTAAACACAAACATGTGACCGGGGTAAACACAAACATGTGACCGGGGTAAACACAAACATGTTACTAGTGACCAGATTAAATACAAACATGTGACCAGAGTAAACACAAACATGTGACCAGAGTAAACACAAACATGTGACCAGTGACCAGAGTAAACACAAACATGTGACCAGAGTAAACCCAAACATGTGACCAGAGTAAACACAAACATGTGACCAGAGTAAACCCAAACATGTGACCAGAGTAAACCCAAACATGTGCCCAGAGTAATCACAAACATGTGACCAGGGTAAACACAAACATGTGAACAGGGTAAACACAAACATGTGACCAGGTAAACACAATCATGTGACCAGAGTAAACACAAACATGTGACCAGGGTAAACACAAACATGTGATCAGAGTAAACACAAACATGTGACCAGAGTAAACACAAACATGTGACCGGGGTAAACACAAACATGTGACCAGGTACACACAAATATGTGACCAGGGTAAACACAGACATGTGACCAGTGACCAGAGTAAACACAAACATGTGACCAGGTAAACACAAACATGTGACCAGGGTAAACACAAACATGTGACCAGTGACCAGAGTAAACACAAACATGTGACCAGGGTAAACACAAACATGTGACCGGGGTAAACACAAACATGTGACCAGGGTAAACACAAACATGTGACCAGTGACCAGAGTAAACACAAACATGTGACCAGAGTAAACACAAACATGTGACCAGAGTAAACACAAACATGTGACCAGGTAAACACAAACATGTGACCAGGGTAAACACAAACATGTGACCAGGGTAAACACAAACATGTGACCGAGTGAACACAAACATGTGACCAGGGTAAACACAAACATGTGACCAGAGTAAACACAAACATGTGACCAGAGTAAACACAAACATGTGACCAGAGTAAACACAAACATGTGACCAGTGACCAGAGTAAACACAAACATGTGACCAGAGTAAACACAAACATGTGAGCAGAGTAAACCCAAACATGTGACCAGAGTAAACACAAACATGTGACCAGAGTAAACACAAACATGTGACCGGGGTAAACACAAACATGTGACCAGTGACCAGAGTAAACACAAACATGTGGCCAGGGTAAACACAAACATGTGACCAGGGTAAACACAAACATGTGACCAGAGTAAACACAAACATGTGACCAGAGTAAACACAAACATGTGACCAGGGTAAACACAAACATGTGACAGAGTAAACACAAACATGTGATCAGAGTAAACACAAACATGTGACAGAGTAAACACCAACATGTGACCAGGGTAAACACAAACATGTGACCAGAGTAAACACAAACATGTGACCAGAGTAAACACAAACATGTGACCAGGGTAAACACAAACATGTGACAGAGTAAACACAAACATGTGACCAGAGTAAACACAAACATGTGACCAGGGTAAACACAAACATGTGACAGAGTAAACACAAACATGTGATCAGAGTAAACACAAACATGTGACCAGAGTAAACACAAACATGTGACCAGGGTAAACACAAACATGTGACAGAGTAAACACAAACATGTGACCAGGGTAAACACAAACATGTGACCGGAGTGAACACAAACATGTGACCAGGGTAAACACAAACATGTGACCAGAGTAAACACAAACATGTGACCAGAGTAAACACAAACATGTGACCAGAGTAAACACAAACATGTGACCAGTGACCAGAGTAAACACAAACATGTGACCAGAGTAAACACAAACATGTGAGCAGAGTAAACCCAAACATGTGACCAGAGTAAACACAAACATGTGACCAGAGTAAACACAAACATGTGACCGGGGTAAACACAAACATGTGACCAGTGACCAGAGTAAACACAAACATGTGACCAGGGTAAACACAAACATGTGACCAGGGTAAACACAAACATGTGACCAGAGTAAACACAAACATGTGACCAGAGTAAACACAAACATGTGACCAGGGTAAACACAAACATGTGACAGAGTAAACACCAACATGTGACCAGAGTAAACACAAACATGTGACCAGAGTAAACACAAACATGTGACCAGGGTAAACACAAACATGTGACAGAGTAAACACAAACATGTGATCAGAGTAAACACAAACATGTGACAGAGTAAACACCAACATGTGACCAGGGTAAACACAAACATGTGACCAGGGTAAACACAAACATGTGACAGAGTAAACACAAACATGTGACCAGAGTAAACACAAACATGTGACCAGGGTAAACACAAACATGTGACAGAGTAAACACAAACATGTGATCAGAGTAAACACAAACATGTGACCAGAGTAAACACAAACATGTGACCAGGGTAAACACAAACATGTGACAGAGTAAACACAAACATGTGACCAGAGTAAACACAAACATGTGACCAGAGTAAACACAAACATGTGACCAGAGTAAACACAAACATGTGACCAGGGTAAACACAAACATGTGACAGAGTAAACACAAACATGTGACCAGAGTAAACACAAACATGTGACCAGGGTAAACACAAACATGTGACAGAGTAAACACAAACATGTGATCAGAGTAAACACAAACATGTGACCAGAGTAAACACAAACATGTGACCAGGGTAAACACAAACATGTGACAGAGTAAACACAAACATGTGATCAGAGTAAACACAAACATTATTCACAGACTCTTCTGCCTCTGATTGGAAAAGAACACATTACAAACCATGTCAAGGATTAATATTTCTAAAAGCACTTTTGTTCTTGTTTGTTGATGAAGATCCTGTTTACTTTTCCTCATCTTTTACAAATACTTCAGAATGATCTGGCTGAAATACAAGAAGCGTATTTGTGGAATGACCATCTGCAGCTCTGATTGTTGAAAAGGCCAAAAACTTCACCCGCCCAATCTGGCAACAGAACATTTAGGGCTTCATTATATTACTATTAAAGCCCAACAGCTGGGGAGAACAGGTGCACTCGCCATGTTAACGCGCCAAAATGACTTTGTGTTTCCAATCAAAAGCACCAAAACAAGCCACCGGGAATTTAGTCAAAGAACGACAGCCACCTTTGCCGTCAAAGTGGCATTTAGCCGCTCTGAATGTGTCACGGAGAAGACAAAAAATAACATCCATCAATTAGCAACTCCAGGCCATGTATTTTTCCTATAGCCGTTAGCATTAGCTCGCAAAAAAAATGGATATTATGAATACTCGAGAGGGATTGGCCTCGTTAAAAGTCTTTATTGAGCGTGTAAAGCTTTTGGTGATTTATTGTAGATGGTAATTAGTGTGTTAAACAGGAAACTGAGCTACGGATTAAAAAAAGTCCTTAAAGCGGTGGGGGAAAGTAACGGCAAGTACAAAACTAAGGTAAATTGTACAGTAAGTTCATGTAAAGTCGTGGAAAAGCTGCTCAAAATCCTGATCTGCTATGATTGCTCCGCTGGAGGTTAGTTTGCAAAAACCGACAACTTTTTAGGCAAAAAAAAATGTAATGTTAAGAAGGCAAAATACAAAGAGCGAAACAATAAGTCTTTGACCAGCAGCGATTGGATTCCATAGTTTGATGTGTGACGTGCGTTGGCGTGAACTGAGCGGAGCGTGTTTGGCTTCACTTTCAATTTGACGTAACCCGGGGCAACACTGGCCTTGTCGCCCAGTTTGTGAAATGAGAAAACTGAGAATATTACGTCTAGAGAATGTCTGTCTATGGCACATACCTGTTTTTTATCTCCATGGAGACCAAACAAATTACGCTTTTTGACCATGCAATGATAAGAAGGCATTTCAAGGTATTTTTAATTAGTAATCAACACACTTGGAATTTAATAAATGCAAAATAGGCCCTGTCTGCCATGAGGCCCTGTCTGCCATGAGGCCCTGTCTGCCATGAGGCCCTGTCTGCCATGAGGCCCTGTCTGCCATGAGGCCCTGTCTGTTATAAGGCCCTGTCTGTCGTGAGGCCCTGTCTGTCGTGAGGCCCTGTCTGTCGTGAGGCCCTGTCTGCCGTGAGGCCCTGTCTGTTATGAGGCCCTGTCTGTTATGAGGCCCTGTCTGCCATGAGGCCCTGTCTGTTATGAGGCCCTGTCTGCCATGAGGCCCTGTCTGCCATGAGGCCCTGTCTGTTATGAGGCCCTGTCTGTCGTGAGGCCCTGTCTGTCGTGAGGCCCTGTCTGCCATGAGGCCCTGTCTGCCATGAGGCCCTGTCTGTTATGAGGCCCTGTCTGCCGTGAGGCCCTGTCTGTCGTGAGGCCCTGTATGCCATGAGGCCCTGTCTGCCATGAGGCCCTGTCTGTTATGAGGCCCTGTCTGTCGTGAGGCCCTGTCTGTCGTGAGGCCCTGTCTGCCATGAGGCCCTGTCTGCCATGAGGCCCTGTCTGCCATGAGGCCCTGTCTGTCGTGAGGCCCTGTCTGTCATGAGGCCCTGTCTGCCATGAGCATGAGGCACTGTCTGCCATGAGGCCCTGTCTGCCATGAGGCCCTGTCTGCCATGAGGCCCTGTCTGCCATGAGGCCCTGTCTGCCATGAGCATGAGGCCCTGTCTACCATGAGGCCCTGTCTGTCATGAGGCCCTGCCTGCCATGAGCAGGAGGCCCTGTCTGCCATGAGGCCCTGTCTGCCATGAGCATGAGGCCCTGTCTGTCATGAGGCCCTGTCTGCCATGAGGCCCTGTCTGTCATGAGGCCCTGTATGCCATGAGGCCCTGTCTGCCATGAGGCCCTGTCTGTCGTGATGCCCTGTCTGCCGTGAGGCCCTGTCTGTCGTGAGGCCCTGTCTGTCATGAGGCCATGTCTACCCTGAGGCCCTGTCTGCCATGAGGCCCTGTCTGTCATGAGGCCCTGTCTGCCGTGAGGCCCTGTCTGCCGTGAGGCCCTGTCTGCCATGAGCATGAGGCCCTGTCTGCCATGAGGCCCTGTCTGTCATGAGGTCCTGTCTGTCATGAGGCCCTGTCTGTCATGAGGCCCTGTCTGCCATGAGGCCCTGTCTGCCATGAGGCCCTGTCTGCCGTGAGGCCCTGTCTGCCGTGAGGCCCTGTCTGTCGTGAGGCCCTGTCTGCCGTGAGGCCCTGTCTGCCGTGAGGCCCTGTCTGCCATGAGCATGAGGCCCTGTCTGCCATGAGGCCCTGTCTGCCGTGAGGCCCTGTCTGCCATGAGGCCCTGTCTGCCGTGAGGCCCTGTCTGTCGTGAGGCCCTGTCTGCCGTGAGGCCCTGTCTGCCGTGAGGCCCTGTCTGCCATGAGCATGAGGCCCTGTCTGCCATGAGGCCCTGTCTGCCGTGAGGCCCTGTCTGCCATGAGGCCCTGTCTGCCGTGAGGCCCTGTCTGCCGTGAGGCCCTGTCTGCCGTGAGAACCTGTCTGCCATGAGCATGAGGCCCTGTCTGTCATGAGGTCCTGTCTGTCATGAGGCCCTGTCTGTCATGAGGCCCTGTCTGCCATGAGGCCCTGTCTGCCATGAGCATGAGGCCCTGTCTGCCATGAGGCCCTGTCTGCCATGAGGCCCTGTCTGCCATGAGGCCCTGCCTGCCATGAGCATGAGGCCCTGTCTGCCATGAGGCCCTGTCTTCCATGGGGCCCTGTCTGCCATGAGGCCCTGTCTGCAATGAGGCCCTGTCTACCATGAGGCCCTGTCTGCCATGAGACCCTGTCTACCATGAGGCCCTGTCTGCCATGAGGCCCTGTCTACCATGAGGCCCTGTCTGCCATGAGGCCCTGTCTGTCATGAGCACGAGGCCCTGTCTGCCATGAGGCCCTGTCTGCCATGAGGCCCTGTCTGTCATGAGGCCCTCTCTGTCATGAGGCCCTGTCTGCCGTGAGGCCCTGTCTGCCATGAGCATGAGGCCCTGTCTTCCATGAGGCCCTGTCTGCCATGAGGCCCTGTCTACCATGAGCATGAGGCCCTGTCTGCCATGAGGCCCTGTCTGTCATTAGGTCCTGTCTGTCATGAGGCCCTGTCTGCCATGAGCATGAGGCCCTGTCTGCCATGAGGCCCTGTCTGCCATAAGGCCCTGTCTACCATGAGGCCCTGTCTGCCATGAGGCCCTGTCTGCCATGAGCATGAGGCCCTGTCTATCATGAGGCCCTGTCTGCCATGAGCATGAGGCCCTGTCTGTCATGAGGCCCTGTCTGCCATGAGCATGAGGCCCTGTCTGCCATGAGCATGAGGCCCTGTCTGCCATGAGGCCCTGTCTGCCATGAGGCCCTGTCTGCCATGAGCATGAGGCCCTGTCTGCCATGAGGCACTGTCTGCCATGAGCATGAGGCCCTGTCTATCATGAGGCCCTGTCTGCCGTGAGGCCCTGTCTGTCGTGAGGCCCTGTCTGCCATGAGGCCCTGTCTGCCCTGAGGCCCTGTCTGCCATGAGGCGCTGTCTGTCGTGAGGCCCTGTCTGCCGTGAGGCCCTGTCTGCCATGAGGCCCTGTCTGTCGTGAGGCCCTGTCTGTCGTGAGGCCCTGTCTGCCGTGAGGCCCTGTCTGTCGTGAGGCCCTGTCTGCCATGAGGCCCTGTCTGCCCTGAGGCCCTGTCTGCCATGAGGCCCTGTCTGTCATGAGGCCCTGTCTGCCATGAGGCCCTGTCTGCCCTGAGGCCCTGTCTGCCATGAGGCCCTGTCTGTCATGAGGCCCTGTCTGCCGTGAGGCCCTGTCTGTCGTGAGGCCCTGTCTGCCGTGAGGCCCTGTCTGCCGTGAGGCCCTGTCTGCCATGAGCATGAGGCCCTGTCTGCCATGAGGCCCTGTCTGCCATGAGCATGAGGCCCTGTCTGCCATGAGACCCTGTCTGCCATGAGGCCCTGTCTGCCATGAGCATGAGGCCCTGTCTGCCATGAGGCCCTGTCTGCCATGAGGCCCTGTCTGCCATGAGGCCCTGCCTGCCATGAGCATGAGGCCCTGTCTGCCATGAGGCCCTGTCTGTCGTGAGGCCCTGTCTGCCATGAGGCCCTGTCTGCCATGGGGCCCTGTCTGCCATGAGGCCCTGTCTGCCATGGGGCCCTGTCTGCCATGAGGCCCTGTCTGCCATGAGGCCCTGTCTACCATGAGGCCCTGTCTGCCATGAGACCCTGTCTACCATGAGGCCCTGTCTGCCATGAGGCCCTGTCTACCATGAGGCCCTGTCTGCCATGAGGCCCTGTCTACCATGAGGCCCTGTCTGCCATGAGGCCCTGTCTTCCATGAGGCCCTGTCTACCCTGAGGCCCTGTCTGTCATGAGGCCCTGACTGCCTTGAGGCCCTGTCTGCCATGAGGTCCTGTCTGCCATGAGGCCCTGTCTCCCATGAGGCCCTGTCTGTCATGAGCATGAGGCCCTGTCTGCCATGAGGCCCTGTCTGCCATGAGGCCTTGTCTGTCATGAGGCCCTGTCTTTCATGAGGCCCTGTCTGCCGTGAGGCCCTGTCTGCCATGAGCATGAGGCCCTGTCTGCCATGAGGCCCTGTCTGCCATGAGGCCCTGTCTGCCATGAGCATGAGGCCCTGTCTGCCATGAGGCCCTGTCTGCCATAAGGCCCTGTGTACCATGAGGCCCTGTCTGCCATGAGGCCCTGTCTGCCATGAGCATGAGGCCCTGTCTGCCATGAGGCCCTGTCTGTCATGAGGCCCTGCCTGCCATGAGCATGAGGCCCTGTCTGTCATGAGGCCCTGTCTGCCATGAGGCCCTGTCTCCCATGAGGCCCTATCTGCCATGAGGCCCTGTCTACCATGAGGCCCTGTCTGCCATGAGCATGAGGCCCTGTCTGTCATGAGGCCCTGTCTGCCATGAGCATGAGGCCCTGTCTGCTATGAGGCCCTGTCTGTCATGAGGCCGTCTGCCGTGAGGCCCTGTCTGTCGTGAGGCCCTGTCTGCCATGAGGCCCTGTTGTGCCCTGAGGCCCTGTCTGCCATGAGGCCCTGTCTGTCGTGAGGCCCTGTGTGCCATGAGGCCCTGTCTGTCGTGAGGCCCTGTCTGCCATGAGGCCCTGTCTGTCGTGAGGCCCTGTCTGCCGTGAGGCCCTGTCTGCCATGAGGCCCTGTCTGCCATGAGGCCCTGTCTGCCGTGAGGCCCTGTCTGCCATGAGCATGAGGCCCTTTCTGCCATGAGGCCCTGTCTGCCATGAGGCCCTGTCTGCCGTATGGCCCTGTCTGCCATGAGCATGAGGCCCTGTCTGCCATGAGGCCCTGTCTGTCATGAGGTCCTGTCTGTCATGAGGCCCTGTCTGCCATGAGCATGAGGCCCTGTCTGCCATGAGGCCCTGTCTGCCATGGGGCCCTGTCTGCCATGAGGCCCTGTCTGCCATGAGGCCCTGTCTACCATGAGGCCCTGTCTGCCATGAGGCCCTGTTTGTCATGATGCCCTGTCTGCCATGAGGCCCTGTCTGCCACGAGGCCCTGTCTGCCATGAGGCCCTGTCTGCCATGAGGCCCTGCCAGCCATGAGCACGAGGCCCTGTCTGTCATGAGGCCCTGTCTGCCATGAGGCCCTATCTGCCATAAGGCCCTGTCTGTCATGAGGCCCTGTCTGTCATGAGGCCCTGTCTGCCATGAGCATGAGGCCCTGTCTGCCATGAGGCCCTGTCTGCCATGAGCACGAGGCCCTGTCTGCCATGAGGCCCTGTCTGCCATGAGCATGAGGCCCTGTCTGTCATGAGGCCCTGTCTGCCATGAGGCCCTATCTGCCATAAGGCCCTGTCTGTCATGAGGCCCTGTCTGTCATGAGGCCCTGTCTGCCATGAGCATGAGGCCCTGTCTATCATGAGGCCCTGTCTGCCATGAGCATGAGGCCCTGTCTATCATGAGGCCCTGTCTGCCATGAGCATGAGGCCCTGTCTGTTATGAGGCCCTGTCTGTCATGAGGCCCTGTCTGCCATGAGGCCCTGTCTCCCATGAGGCCCTGTCTGTCATGAGGCCCTGTCTTTCATGAGGCCCTGTCTGCCATGAGGCCCTGTCTGCCATGAGGCCCTGTCTGCCATGAGGCCCTGCCTGCCATGAGCACGAGGCCCTTTCTGCCATGAGGCCCTGTCTGCCATGAGCATGGGGCCCTGTCTGTCATGAGGCCCTGTCTGCCATGAGGCCCTGTCTCCCATGAGGCCCTGTCTGTCATGAGGCCCTGTCTGCCGTGAGCATGAGGCCCTGTCTGTCATGAGGCCCTGCCTGCCATGAGCATGAGGCCCTGTCTGTCATGAGGCCCTGTCTGCCATGAGCATGAGGCCCTGTCTGTCATGAGGCCCTGTCTGCCATGAGCATGAGGCCCTGTCTGCCATGAGGCCCTGTCTGTCATGAGGCCCTGTCTGCCGTGAGGCCCTGTCTGCCGTGAGGCCCTGTCTTCCATGAGGCACGGTCTGTCATGAGGTCCTGTCTGTCATGAGGCCCTGTCTGTCGTGAGGCCCTGTCTGTCGTGAGGTCCTGTCTGTCATGAGCATGAGACCCTGTCTGTTGTGAGGCCCTGTCTGTCATGAGGCCCTGTCTGTCGTGAGGCCCTGTCTGCCATGAGGCCCTGTCTGTCGTGAGGCCCTGTCTGCCATGAGGCCCTGTCTGTCATGAGGCCCTGTCTGCCATGAGGCCCTGTCTGTCGTGAGGCCCTGTCTATCGTGAGGCCCTGTCTGCCATGAGGCCCTGTCTGCCATGAGGCCCTGTCTGCCGTGAGGCCCTGTCTGTCATGAGCATGAGACCCTGTCTGTCGTGAGGCCCTGTCTGCCATGAGGCCCTGTCTGTCATGAGGCCCTGTCTGCCATGAGGCCCTGTCTGCCATGAGGCCCTGTCTGTCATGAGGCCCTGTCTGCCATGAGGACCTGTCTGTCGTGAGGCCCTGTCTATCGTGAGGCCCTGTCTGCCGTGAGGCCCTGTCTGTCGTGAGGCCCTGTCTGCCATGAGGCCCTGTCTGTCATGAGGCCCTGTCTGCCATGAGGCCCTGTCTGCCATGAGGCCCTTTCTGCCATGAGCATGAGGCCCTGTCTGTCATGAGGCCCTGTCTGTCATGAGGCCCTGTCTGCCGTGAGGCCATGTCTCCCATGAGGCCCTGTCTGTCATGAGGCCCTGTCTGCCATGAGGCCCTGTCTGCCATGAGCATGAGGCCCTGTCTGCCATGAGGCCCTGTCTGCCATGAGGCCCTGTCTGCCATGGGGCCCTGTCTACCATGAGGCCCTGTCTGTCATGAGGCCCTGTCTGTCATGAGGCCCTGCCTGCCATGAGCACGAGGCCCTGTCTGTCATGAGGCCCTGTCTGCCATGAGGCCCTGTCTGCCGTGAGGCCCTGTCTGCCATGAGGCCCTGTCTGCCGTGAGGCCCTGTCTGCCATGAGCATGAGGCCCTGTCTGCCATGAGGCCCTGTCTGCCATGAGGCCCTGTCTGCCATGAGCATGAGGCCCTGTCTGACATGAGGCCCTGTCTGTCATGAGGCCCTGTCTGCCATGAGGCCCTGTCTGCCATGAGCATGAGGCCCTGTCTGCCATGAGGCCCTGTCTGCCATGAGGCCCTGTCTGTCATGAGGCCCTGTCTGCCATGAGGACCTGTCTGTCGTGAGGCCCTGTCTATCGTGAGGCCCTGTCTGCCGTGAGGCCCTGTCTGCCGTGAGGCCCTGTCTTCCGTGAGGCCCTGTCTGCCATGAGGCCTTGTCTGCCATGAGGCCCTGTCTGTCGTGAGGCCCTGTCTGTCGTGAGGCCCTGTCTGTCGTGAGGCCCTGTCTGCCGTGAGGTCCTGTCTGTCATGAGCATGAGACCCTGTCTGCCATGAGGCCCTGTCTGCCATGAGTATGAGGCCCTGTCTGCCATGAGGCCCTGTCTGCCATGAGGCCCTGTCTGCCATGGGGCCCTGTCTACCATGAGGCCCTGTCTGTCATGAGGCCCTGTCTGTCATGAGGCCCTGCCTGCCATGAGCACGAGGCCCTGTCTGTCATGAGGCCCTGTCTGCCATGAGGCCCTGTCTGCCGTGAGGCCCTGTCTGCCATGAGGCCCTGTCTGCCGTGAGGCCCTGTCTGCCATGAGCATGAGGCCCTGTCTGCCATGAGGCCCTGTCTGCCATGAGGCCCTGTCTGCCATGAGCATGAGGCCCTGTCTGACATGAGGCCCTGTCTGTCATGAGGCCCTGTCTGCCATGAGGCCCTGTCTGCCATGAGCATGAGGCCCTGTCTGCCATGAGGCCCTGTCTGCCATGAGGCCCTGTCTGCCATGAGCATGAGGCCCTGTCTGCCATGAGGCCCTGTCTGCCATGAGGCCCTGTCTGTCATGAGGCCCTGTCTGTCATGAGGCCCTGTCTGCCGTGAGGTCCTGTCTGTCATGAGCATGAGACCCTGTCTGCCATGAGGCCCTGTCTGCCATGAGTATGAGGCCCTGTCTGCCATGAGGCCCTGTCTGCCATGAGGCCCTGTCTGCCATGGGGCCCTGTCTACCATGAGGCCCTGTCTGTCATGAGGCCCTGTCTGTCATGAGGCCCTGCCTGCCATGAGCACGAGGCCCTGTCTGTCATGAGGCCCTGTCTGCCATGAGGCCCTGTCTGCCGTGAGGCCCTGTCTGCCATGAGGCCCTGTCTGCCGTGAGGCCCTGTCTGCCATGAGCATGAGGCCCTGTCTGCCATGAGGCCCTGTCTGCCATGAGGCCCTGTCTGCCATGAGCATGAGGCCCTGTCTGACATGAGGCCCTGTCTGTCATGAGGCCCTGTCTGCCATGAGGCCCTGTCTGCCATGAGCATGAGGCCCTGTCTGCCATGAGGCCCTGTCTGCCATGAGGCCCTGTCTGCCATGAGCATGAGGCCCTGTCTGCCATGAGGCCCTGTCTGCCATGAGGCCCTGTCTGTCATGAGGCCCTGTCTGTCATGAGGCCCTGTCTGCCATGAGGCCCTGTCTGTCATGAGGCCCTGTCTGCCGTGAGGCCCTGTCTGCCGTGAGGCCCTGTCTGCCATGAGGCCTTGTCTGCCATGAGGCCCTGTCTGTCGTGAGGCCCTGTCTGTCGTGAGGTCCTGTCTGTCATGAGCATGAGACCCTGTCTGTCTTGAGGCCCTGTCTGTCATGTGGCCCTGTCTGTCGTGAGGCCCTGTCTGCAATGAGGCCCTGTCTGTCATGAGGCCCTGTCTGTCATGAGTCCCTGTCTGCCATGAGGCCCTGTCTGTCGTGAGGCCCTGTCTGTCATGAGGCCCTGTCTGTCATGAGGCCCTGTCTGCCATGAGGCCCTGTCTGTCATGAGGCCCTGTCTGTCGTGAGGCCCTGTCTATCGTGAGGCCCTGTCTGCCGTGAGGCCCTGTCTGCCATGAGGCCCTGTCTGTCATGAGGCCCTGTCTGCCATGAGGACCTGTCTGTCGTGAGGCCCTGTCTATCGTGAGGCCCTGTCTGCCGTGAGGCCCTGTCTGTCGTGAGGCCCTGTCTGCCATGAGGCCCTGTCTGTCATGAGGCCCTGTCTGCCATGAGGCCCTGTCTGCCATGAGGCCCTTTCTGCCATGAGCATGAGGCCCTGTCTGTCATGAGGCCCTGTCTGTCATGAGGCCCTGTCTGCCGTGAGGCCATGTCTCCCATGAGGCCCTGTCTGTCATGAGGCCCTGTCTGCCATGAGGCCCTGTCTGCCATGAGCATGAGGCCCTGTCTGCCATGAGGCCCTGTCTGCCATGAGGCCCTGTCTGCCATGGGGCCCTGTCTACCATGAGGCCCTGTCTGTCATGAGGCCCTGTCTGTCATGAGGCCCTGCCTGCCATGAGCACGAGGCCCTGTCTGTCATGAGGCCCTGTCTGCCATGAGGCCCTGTCTGCCGTGAGGCCCTGTCTGCCATGAGGCCCTGTCTGCCGTGAGGCCCTGTCTGCCATGAGCATGAGGCCCTGTCTGCCATGAGGCCCTGTCTGCCATGAGGCCCTGTCTGCCATGAGCATGAGGCCCTGTCTGACATGAGGCCCTGTCTGTCATGAGGCCCTGTCTGCCATGAGGCCCTGTCTGCCATGAGCATGAGGCCCTGTCTGCCATGAGGCCCTGTCTGCCATGAGGCCCTGTCTGTCATGAGGCCCTGTCTGCCATGAGGACCTGTCTGTCGTGAGGCCCTGTCTATCGTGAGGCCCTGTCTGCCGTGAGGCCCTGTCTGCCGTGAGGCCCTGTCTTCCGTGAGGCCCTGTCTGCCATGAGGCCTTGTCTGCCATGAGGCCCTGTCTGTCGTGAGGCCCTGTCTGTCGTGAGGCCCTGTCTGTCGTGAGGCCCTGTCTGCCGTGAGGTCCTGTCTGTCATGAGCATGAGACCCTGTCTGCCATGAGGCCCTGTCTGCCATGAGTATGAGGCCCTGTCTGCCATGAGGCCCTGTCTGCCATGAGGCCCTGTCTGCCATGGGGCCCTGTCTACCATGAGGCCCTGTCTGTCATGAGGCCCTGTCTGTCATGAGGCCCTGCCTGCCATGAGCACGAGGCCCTGTCTGTCATGAGGCCCTGTCTGCCATGAGGCCCTGTCTGCCGTGAGGCCCTGTCTGCCATGAGGCCCTGTCTGCCGTGAGGCCCTGTCTGCCATGAGCATGAGGCCCTGTCTGCCATGAGGCCCTGTCTGCCATGAGGCCCTGTCTGCCATGAGCATGAGGCCCTGTCTGACATGAGGCCCTGTCTGTCATGAGGCCCTGTCTGCCATGAGGCCCTGTCTGCCATGAGCATGAGGCCCTGTCTGCCATGAGGCCCTGTCTGCCATGAGGCCCTGTCTGCCATGAGCATGAGGCCCTGTCTGCCATGAGGCCCTGTCTGCCATGAGGCCCTGTCTGTCATGAGGCCCTGTCTGTCATGAGGCCCTGTCTGCCGTGAGGTCCTGTCTGTCATGAGCATGAGACCCTGTCTGCCATGAGGCCCTGTCTGCCATGAGTATGAGGCCCTGTCTGCCATGAGGCCCTGTCTGCCATGAGGCCCTGTCTGCCATGGGGCCCTGTCTACCATGAGGCCCTGTCTGTCATGAGGCCCTGTCTGTCATGAGGCCCTGCCTGCCATGAGCACGAGGCCCTGTCTGTCATGAGGCCCTGTCTGCCATGAGGCCCTGTCTGCCGTGAGGCCCTGTCTGCCATGAGGCCCTGTCTGCCGTGAGGCCCTGTCTGCCATGAGCATGAGGCCCTGTCTGCCATGAGGCCCTGTCTGCCATGAGGCCCTGTCTGCCATGAGCATGAGGCCCTGTCTGACATGAGGCCCTGTCTGTCATGAGGCCCTGTCTGCCATGAGGCCCTGTCTGCCATGAGCATGAGGCCCTGTCTGCCATGAGGCCCTGTCTGCCATGAGGCCCTGTCTGCCATGAGCATGAGGCCCTGTCTGCCATGAGGCCCTGTCTGCCATGAGGCCCTGTCTGTCATGAGGCCCTGTCTGTCATGAGGCCCTGTCTGCCATGAGGCCCTGTCTGTCATGAGGCCCTGTCTGCCGTGAGGCCCTGTCTGCCGTGAGGCCCTGTCTGCCATGAGGCCTTGTCTGCCATGAGGCCCTGTCTGTCGTGAGGCCCTGTCTGTCGTGAGGTCCTGTCTGTCATGAGCATGAGACCCTGTCTGTCTTGAGGCCCTGTCTGTCATGTGGCCCTGTCTGTCGTGAGGCCCTGTCTGCAATGAGGCCCTGTCTGTCATGAGGCCCTGTCTGTCATGAGTCCCTGTCTGCCATGAGGCCCTGTCTGTCGTGAGGCCCTGTCTGTCATGAGGCCCTGTCTGTCATGAGGCCCTGTCTGCCATGAGGCCCTGTCTGTCATGAGGCCCTGTCTGTCGTGAGGCCCTGTCTATCGTGAGGCCCTGTCTGCCGTGAGGCCCTGTCTGTCATGAGGCAGACATGCCATGAGCATGAGGCCCTGTCTGTCATGAGGCCCTGTCTGCCATGAGCATGAGGCCCTGTCTGTCATGAGGCCCTGTCTGCCATGAGCATGAGGCCCTGTCTGCCATGAGGCCCTGTCTGTCATGAGGCCCTGTCTGCCGTGAGGCCCTGTCTGCCGTGAGGCCCTGTCTTCCATGAGGCACGGTCTGTCATGAGGTCCTGTCTGTCATGAGGCCCTGTCTGTCGTGAGGCCCTGTCTGCCGTGAGGCCCTGTCTGCCATGAGCATGAGGCCCTGTCTGTCGTGAGGTCCTGTCTGTCATGAGCATGAGACCCTGTCTGTTGTGAGGCCCTGTCTGTCATGAGGCCCTGTCTGTCGCGAGGCCCTGTCTGCCATGAGGCCCTGTCTGTCATGAGGCCCTGTCTGCCATGAGGCCCTGTCTGTCATGAGGCCCTGTCTGCCATGAGGCCCTGTCTGTCGTGAGGCCCTGTCTATCGTGAGGCCCTGTCTGCCATGAGGCCCTGTCTGCCATGAGGCCCTGTCTGCCGTGAGGCCCTGTCTGCCATGAGCATGAGGCCCTGTCTGTCGTGAGGTCCTGTCTGTCATGAGCATGAGACCCTGTCTGTCGTGAGGCCCTGTCTGTCATGAGGACCTGTCTGTCGTGAGGCCCTGTCTGCCATGAGGCCCTGTCTGTCATGAGGCCCTGTCTGCCATGAGGCCCTGTCTGCCATGAGGCCCTGTCTGTCATGAGGCCCTGTCTGCCATGAGGCCCTGTCTGTCGTGAGGCCCTGTCTATCGTGAGGCCCTGTCTGCCATGAGGCCCTGTCTGTCATGAGGCCCTGTCTGCCATGAGGCCCTGTCTGCCATGAGGCCCTTTCTGCCATGAGCATGAGGCCCTGTCTGTCATGAGGCCCTGTCTGCCATGAGGCCCTGTCTCCCATGAGGCCCTGTCTGTCATGAGGCCCTGTCTGCCGTGAGGCCCTGTCTCCCATGAGGCCCTGTCTGTCATGAGGCCCTGTCTGCCATGAGGCCCTGTCTGCCATGAGCATGAGGCCCTGTCTGCCATGAGGCCCTGTCTGCCATGAGGCCCTGTCTGCCATGGGGCCCTGTCTACCATGAGGCCCTGTCTGTCATGAGGCCCTGTCTGTCATGAGGCCCTGCCTGCCATGAGCACGAGGCCCTGTCTGTCATGAGGCCCTGTCTGCCATGAGGCCCTGTCTGCCGTGAGGCCCTGTCTGCCATGAGGCCCTGTCTGCCGTGAGGCCCTGTCTGCCATGAGCATGAGGCCCTGTCTGCCATGAGGCCCTGTCTGCCATGAGGCCCTGTCTGCCATGAGCATGAGGCCCTGTCTGACATGAGGCCCTGTCTGTCATGAGGCCATGTCTGCCATGAGGCCCTGTCTGCCATGAGCATGAGGCCCTGTCTGCCATGAGGCCCTGTCTGCCATGAGGCCCTGTCTGCCAGGAGCATGAGGCCCTGTCTGCCATGAGGCCCTGTCTGCCATGAGGCCCTGTCTGTCATGAGGCCCTGTCTGTCATGAGGCCCTGTCTGCCATGAGGCCCTGTCTGTCATGAGGCCCTGTCTGCCGTGAGGCCCTGTCTGCCGTGAGGCCCTGTCTGCCGTGAGGCCCTGTCTGCCATGAGGCCTTGTCTGCCATGAGGCCCTGTCTGTCGTGAGGCCCTGTCTGTCGTGAGGTCCTTTCTGTCATGAGCATGAGACCTTGTCTGTCTTGAGGCCCTGTCTGTCATGTGGCCCTGTCTGTCGTGAGGCCCTGTCTGCAATGAGGCCCTGTCTGTCATGAGGCCCTGTCTGTCATGAGTCCCTGTCTGCCATGAGGCCCTGTCTGTCGTGAGGCCCTGTCTGTCATGAGGCCCTGTCTGTCGTGAGGCCCTGTCTGCCATGAGGCCCTGTCTGTCATGAGGCCCTGTCTGTCGTGAGGCCCTGTCTATCGTGAGGCCCTGTCTGCCGTGAGGCCCTGTCTGTCATGAGGCCCTGTCTGTCGTGAGGCCCTGTCTGCCGTGAGGCCCTGTCTGTCGTGAGGCCCTGTCTGTCGTGAGGCCCTGTCTGTCGTGAGGCCCTGTCTATCGTGAGGCCCTGTCTGCCGTGAGGCCCTGTCTGTCGTGAGGCCCTGTCTGTCGTGAGGCCCTGTCTGTCGTGAGGCCCTGTCTGTCATGAGACCATGTCTGTTGTGAGGCCCTGTCTGCCGTTAGGCCCTGTCTGTCGTGAGGCCCTGTCTGTCATGAGGCCCTGTCTGTCGTGAGGCCCTGTCTGCTGTGAGGCCCTGTCTGTCATGAGGCCCTGTCTGTCTTGAGGCCCTGTCTGTCGTGAGGCCCTGTCTGTCATGAGGCCCTGTCTGCCATGAGGCCCTGTCTGTCATGAGGCCCTGTCTGCCATGAGCATGAGGCCCTGTCTGCCATGAGGCCCTGTCTGTCATGAGGCCCTGTCTGTCGTGAGGCCCTGTCTATCGTGAGGCCCTGTCTGCCGTGAGGCCCTGTCTGTCATGAGGCCCTGTCTGTCGTGAGGCCCTGTCTGCCATGAGGCCCTGTCTGCCATGAGCATGAGGCCCTGTCTATCGTGAGGCCCTGTCTGCCGTGAGGCCCTGTCTGTCATGAGGCCCTGTCCGTCATGAGGCCCTGTCTGCCATGAGCATGAGGCCCTGTCCGTCATTAGGCCCTGTCTGCCATGAGCATGAGGCCCTGTCTGCCATGAGGCCCTATCTGCCGTGAGGCCCTGTCTTCCGTGAGGCCCTGTCTGCCATGAGGCCTTGTCTGCCATGAGGCCCTGTCTGTCGTGAGGCCCTGTCTGTCGTGAGGCCCTGTCTGTCGTGAGGCCCTGTCTGTCGTGAGGCCCTGTCTGCCGTGAGGTCCTGTCTGTCATGAGCATGAGACCCTGTCTGTCATGAGGCCCTGTCTGTGATGAGGCCCTGTCTGTCATGAGCATGAGGCACTGTCTGTCATGAGGCCCTGTGTGCCATGAGGCCCTGTCTGTCGTGAGGCCCTGTCTGTCATGAGGCCCTGTCTGCCATGAGGCCCTGTCTGTCGTGAGGCCCTGTCTGCCATGAGGCCCTGTCTGTCGTGAGGCCCTGTCTGCCATGAGGCCCTGTCTGTCGTGAGGCCCTGTCTTTTTAGATCCTGTAAATACTTTGTTTGATAGTCGTAATTTTTTTCACTGTAAATATTGGACCAGTGTTTTTAGGACCGGATGGCTTCTTTGACAGAGCCATAATTTTTTACAGAAGCTAAAACAAACCTGAGACACAAAGTATTGACGTTTATATGTGAAAAAGCCGGATCTCTCCAGAAGAGGAAAGGAAAGTTCACTTATTACGGTGAGTTGCAGTTTGATCCAAAACAAAGCCTTGTTCAGTTAATGCTCTTAAAGCTCCTCTGGCATTGACGAGAATCCTTCTGGGAGTCATTCCACAAACTTGGCAACCTGCTCTTTAAAAAGTGCATCTCATTTACGCTGCCAAATGTGCTCAAAGTCGGCCCCGAGACGACACGGGCCGACAACAGACCTCGGCCCATTTTCCCTCCGTTCTTCTCCCTCGCTCAGGCTGCTCATTCGCAAATAATGTCCCGCACGGATCCAGCTGCAGATAACCCCTCTGTATTCTCATCCCTGATTTACTATACGCTCTATACTCGCGCTCCCCGGGCTCATCCCAGACGTTTGTCCAGCGGTATTGGAAATGTGAAGCGGGTCGGCCCGTGGAGACGGAGGGGATTGTGGTCTAACACGTCGTGGAGGTGTGCGATTGTAATAAGAAAACCGAACCAATCCTATCTACAGAAAGCGCTGGACCTGATTTTCACTCTTTTAAAAGTGTGAAAAAACAAATTAAATGTGGTCCAGAGTTATTCCTGACGCATTCAGAGCACGAACTCTTCACCCCCGAAGCTCAACCAAACGACCTGTTCATTACACTAACACGGACTGTGAAAATATATGTAATTTGCTGCATAAACACCAATGCAATGTGGCAGTTGTGTGTCATAACTTGTTTGGGATTTATTATTTTAAATTTTAGGTTTTTACGATGTTCTAATTTTGGCTTTACTTGGTGTATTTATATAGTTTTACACCAATCGAGCAGGTATTTGTGGAGAAAACGTTGAAAAAGCCGTAGAAAATGACAGGAAGTGACATCACACCAGGGACACTCATACTGATTAAAATGTATGAGTAATTCGTTATTTACACAAAGAAATAACCTTTTTGACTCCAAACATTAGTTCAACAAAATAAAGTCGCTCTCATATATTTTAATTTCTCAAATAAAAAAATATTTACATCGGATGCGTTTTGGCCCAGTGTTTGATGGGTAATTTTCTTGTGTGACATCGATTACAAACAGGAAGTGAAAAAATAAACCTAAAAAAATACTATTCTGTGATAAAAAATAAATAAATAAAAATTTAGCAGAATTCTAAATATAGTTATCGGAACTTCGTTTTAGCGCAATAAGTCGTCCGACCTGTAGGGGGCGCGCTAAGACATAAAACACAGAACAAGACCAGAGAATGAAATCAAGAACCAAAAAAACAACACAAAATCTCATACAGACATCAGAAAACATAAACATAAATCATAAAACAGATGAAACAGAGTCCGTCACATTTTTTCTATTTGTTGAATGTCTGCCACAATGTCAGTCCCGTCCTCAGTTGTTGTTTGAGAATTATTACATTTTTATAGCTTCTAGGACAATAACACACTTTACATTTCGATGCAGACAGCAGCGAGCACACAGCGGTCTTATTGTGACCCTAAGTACTACATTAGAATACATCTGTACTACTACTACAGCCCATTTAACTGTCTTTATATTGCAATGTGTTTTAATGTTAATGTTCTTATGTCATATCCATCATAATCTAAAATACTAACACGGAAAGAAGATACGGTTAGGTTGAGTGTGGGCGGGGCAATCCAGCACCAGGGGGCCCACCAGCACCGGGGCACCCACCAGCACCTGGGGGCACCCACCAGCACCAGGGGGCCCACCAGCACCGGGGCACTCACCAGCACCTGGGGGCACCCACCAGCACCGGGGGGCCCACCAGCACCGGGGGGCACATTTCTAACTCGGTTTGTTGAGTAGTACGAGGCCGGCGTTCATTATTGTGCACGTCTGAGTTGATCGGGGACCAAAGGAAATCCCCAGACACAGGCAGAACACGCAAACTACGACATCCCACATCTTAAAAGCTTTATAAAACAACAAATACATCAATTGTTTCCTTCATTCATTTATTCTTCTATTGGTTTGATTGATAAACGCTCTTATGTCCTTTCTTGCCCCGCCCACTCTGGCTTCTTCTCGGTTATACATCTGTACGACTAAAAGCCCTTCGATGATCCGTATCTACGTCTGTGTCAGAGGAAGCTTATGTCGGATGATTCCGGGTTAATATCACCGGCGCTGGTGGGAATTGTGTCCAAATATATCCTCGGCGCTTTGCAGATAACGATGAATCACCTCCACCTTCCGTTTCGCCCGAGCCCCGAACCTTCGCCTTCGCGCACCGCCGCACCCCCACAAAGGCGCCCCCCGCTCCCTCGCAATAACGCTATCTGATGTCGTGTCAAACTGCGACCGCCCAAGATGATTTGAATGTATCACTCGAGCCATCAGAGGTGTTTTTGTTGCTGTCCCGGAGGCAGTGTCCCGGACCGGGCGACTTCATCCGAAGGCGAGATGTTCCGATAGCTTCGAGAGGCCGGCGTTTTATCAATTTCAGATCCACGGTTGAAATATTACAAAGGTGTGTTGGAATACTTTTGTCCCTGTGGAGGTGAGTGTGTCCTCCAGTGTTTGACCCGACCTCCAACCAAAGCAACCTGTACTGATAAAAGTACAACAAACCTGTGTATTTGGTGTATAAATACTTCGACGAATGTATTGTGTAAAGATCATACTTCTAGATAGTTGCAGTGAGTGTCGAAATACGGCCCTCGCACCAATTTCCCCCGCTGAATTGGCCCACTTTATCCTGAGAAGCATTATTATTGTGGCAGCGTTATAGCGTGAATATGAATATTAAAACCCCCTATGATTATTATCTTCATATCTATCGTCACGTCTGAGCTGGAGCTGATATTAAGGTTCCGAGAATGAAATACAATGACTTTCAGAGTTCCAGCTACGATTCGGAGTATTGACAGCCTGTCTCCCCATGCGGGCCCCCCAGAGCGCCACGGAGCCCCCCAGAGCGCCACGGAGCCCCCCGATGTTTCTAATGCATGTAGAGTGTGTCGTGTCTTTTGTAAGCTCTTTTCAGCTGTCGACACGGCGCTGGAAATCCATTTCCCAAAGACGAATGAAGCGTTCTATCTTTCTTTCTATGTCTGTCGGGTCGTGATGCTGAGGAGGGTCCAGAGGAAAATATCTTTCCAATCCATCAATCTGAGAAGTCTTTGCGATGAG
Organism: Eucyclogobius newberryi; assembly: GCF_026437365.1. Taxonomy (NCBI): domain Eukaryota; kingdom Metazoa; phylum Chordata; class Actinopteri; order Gobiiformes; family Gobiidae; genus Eucyclogobius; species Eucyclogobius newberryi. Next base: position 30,952,127 of record NW_027316500.1, on the reverse strand, counting down.
ACTCCTGCATGAGCGAGGATCACATGGTTAAAGAAATCCTCCAGTGTGAGGTCATTGGACAAGAGACTGAGGCCAGAACTCAAGTCCAAAAAAGCAGCGATAAATACAAATATTTCCAGTGATTATACTTGTTTTTTGAGCTGACAAAGTTAGAAAAATAAAGCAACGCGCTTGGAAAAGAATGTGTGTTTATCTTTTCATGCGTCACGTGACTTATCGCGCCGTCCCCAACTAAAACAATCTGCGTGACCTTGGCTCCTGGCACAGATCCTCCTCGCTGTATTTTGGCCACGTCATCTTTCCTTTTTCATTTAATTCCATCTCTGAAAGTGGTAAAAATCTGTTGGTGAGCTGTATTTTAGGTGACTTCACGTTATCTTTGTTTCTGAGATAACGTCACTCCTTCCAAATATTATGGCTAAGCATGGAGGAGCTAAACAGCTGATTGTGCACGTGGGTGCAGTGGACATGCGGCGGGAACAGACTGAAGTTTTGAAAAAAGACTTCTTGAAGTTATTCGACGTGCTTGATAAAATGGAAATCAAAACATTCATAAGTGGACCTCTTCCAAACATCGACAGGAGGATAAACAAGTTCAGCCGGCTTCTTCAGCTGAACACATGGCTGTCCAAAGAGTGTACCCCTAGAGGACCACACTACATTGAGAACTTCTATCTATTCTGGAAACGAGAGGACCTAAGAAGAGAAATGGCCCCCACCTATGCAGAGGTGGAGTGAGGGTGCTGACAGAGAACCTGCTCCACGCTCTGAGGCATTGGACTGGGCCTGGACAGGGTCCTGAGCAGATAGAGAAGAGAGGAATGAGAGAAGAATTCCTGCTCCATCAGCCAGAGACCGAGCCAATGTTTCAACATCAAAAGCACCAGCTGCTCCACCACCACCAGCAAAGGATTCAGCTCCAGCTGCTCCACATTCACCTCCACCGCCTCCAGCAAAGGAACAATCTTCAAAGGCCTTGGACCCATCTGTGACGAACCCAACAACATCCCTGTCATCGCCCCTGCCTTCACACCAGCCCTGGGTTCCCCCTGCAACATCTACTCCCACTAAAGATTCATCATTCTCCTTCTCATCTCCACTCTCACCCATGGGCCTTCCCAGCCATTTTGAAAGTCTGATCAAATCAGGCATTAAGATGGCTCCACTCACGCCCAATATAGCAAGGGCTATGCCGACTACACCAACAAAAGCCCCACCACCCATCCCCCCTCGCCTCTCACCTGGTCCCAAACTCTCCTTGGCTACAAAAGCCCCACCACCCATCCAACCTCGCCTTTCACCTGGTATCTCCCATAGCTAGGATGCACTGGGTCTCAGCGTTGCCGGGACTTATTGTCACATTAAAAATCAAACCAACCCGGGGCCCTATGTAAAAAGAGCCCCCCCTAGTGCTATTTCTGTAGTCACATCATCACACAGATGGAAAAACAAAATGCGAGCCAGGCCCAATCTGAGAAATGTGATTCATATTCCCTGTGAAAAGATAAAGCCCAGTCCCACTGAAACTAGTCTGAAACTTGCTGTGCTAAATGTCAGATCCTTATGTAACAAATCTCTCTTAATTAATAATTGTATTTCTTCTTATAATCTTGATTTTATGTTTTTAACTGAAACATGGCTTGACAAAAACACAGGAAATGTAGTTCTGATAGAATCTGCTCCACCCAACTTTAAGTTTGAATCTGAAACACGAGAAAACAAAAAAGGGGGTGGAGTCTGTGCTGTCTTTAGAGATGAAATAATTATCCGCAGGTTGTCTTTTGGGGTGATTTCATCATTTGAGTATGTATCCTTTAAAATGGAGCTAAAACGGTCTCCATCCATTCTCTTCATTGTTTTATACAAGCCTCCCCAGCACTGCCAAAGTTTTATTGATGATTTTACTGAGATGCTTTCAGTCATATGCACAGACTTTGATGGTTTGGTCATTACAGGTGATTTCAATGTGCATGTTGATAATATTTGTGACAGAAACGCTAAAGAGCTTGATCCTGTCCTTGAAACCTTCAGTCTTACTCAGCATGTGAGAGGCCCCACCCACAGCAAAGGACACACTCTAGATCTCATAATTACAAAGGGGGTAAATATTTCAAATGTTAATGTGATCGATGTTGCTCTGTCTGATCATTTCTGTGTCTTCTTTGACCTGTCTGTTTCTCCCCAACCTCCGGTTGGTCCTGCAGTTGTTCAGAGGAGACACATAAGTGATGGCACAGGTGCACTGTTTATGGAAATGACCAACTTTGAAAATGTCTCATGTTCTAATGTAAATGATTTGAACGCTGTTACATCTAGTGTTTTGAATGTTCTGGACACCATCGCTCCTATAAAGGCTAAAATGGTTAAAAATAAGCAGAAGGCGCCGTGGAGAAATGATGATTCGGTCAGGGCACAGAAAAGGGAGTGCCGCAGGGCCGAACGGAAATGGCGCAAGTCAAAGCTCCAGGTTCAAAAAGAGATTTACAAAGAAAAGCTGAACATGTACAACCTAATCTTATGTAGAACTAGGGAAAGATATTTTTCTGAAATAATTGGAAGCTGCAGTAACAACTCGCGTGTCCTGTTTGCCACAGTAAACAGATTAACAAACCCTCCAGCTCAGCTGCCGTTAGAACTCATTTCCACATCCAAGTGTAATGAGTTTGCATTATTCTTTAATGACAAAGTTCAGGGCATTAAAAATGCTATAAATCCCACAATGCAAAAAATTACCCTAAAACCACCAAGACACTTAGAGCTAACTCACTTTGCACCTGTAACTGACAAAACTGTCCATGAGATCATCACCAGTCTAAGTTCATCTACATGCTGCCTTGATGTGTTACCCACCAGATTTCTAAAGTCTGTGCTGAACAGTTTGTTAGCACCATTCACTCACATAGTTAACATGTCGCTTCAATCTGGAACATTCCCAATGTCTTTGAAAACTGCGGTCATAAAGCCTCTCCTAAAGAAGAGCAGTCTTGATGCCGCAGTACTGAGTCATTACCGGCCCATCTCTAATCTGCCATTTTGGGGCAAAGTCCTTGAAAAGGTTGTTTACCAACAGCTCATAGATTTCCTCTTAATAAACAACTCATTTGATGTTTTTCACTCAGGTTTTAGACCTCATCACAGCACTGAGACTGCTCTTGTCAAGGTGACAAATGACATCCGCCTGAACACTGACACGGGCAAAGCCTCAGTCTTAATTCTGTTAGATCTGAGTGCTGCTTTTGACACTGTCGATCATGGGATCCTCTTACAGAGACTAGAGGACTGGGTGGGCATCACTGGCACTGCCCTAAACTGGCTAAGGTCCTATCTGGAAGACAGGAAGTACTTTGTTGAAATTGGTAGCTGTGTCTCAGACCACATGACCCTGACCTGTGGAGTGCCCCAAGGGTCAGTCCTGGGTCCCCTTCTGTTCAACCTCTACAGGCTGCCGTTAGGTCAGTTGATACGCAGTGAAAATGTGTCCTATCACAATTATGCAGACGACACTCAGATCTATGTTTCACTATCGGCAGGTGACTATGGACCAGTAGATTCACTCTGTCACTGCATCCAACAGATCAGTTTGTGGATGCAAAACAACTCTCTCCAGCTGAACTCAGACAAGACTGAAATAATCGTTTTTGGCCCAAAGAAACAAAGAGAAAGTGTTAGCGGTCACCTCCAGAGTCTCGCTCTAAAACCTACAAACCAAATTAGAAATCTGGGGGTAAAAATGGACTCAGACTTGAACTTTAATAGCCACGTCAAATCAATAACATCAGCAGCTTTTTACCATCTAAAAAACATTGCCAAAATCAAAAATATAGTGTCAAAACCAGATTTAGAGAGACTTATCCATGCGTTTGTCTCCAGTAGATTAGACTACTGTAACGGCCTGCTCACTGGCCTCTCCAAACGAGCTGTAAAACAGCTGCAGTTCATCCAGAACGC
>NW_027316500.1:30940679-30943179 GCF_026437365.1 Eucyclogobius newberryi | reverse complement strand
CACGACCTAAAGCCTAAAAGTCCTCTCCGCGGTCCCAACGGTCACGACCTAAAGCCTAAAAGTCCTCTCCGCGGTCCCAACGGTCACGACCTAAAGCCTAAAAGTCCTCTCCGCGGTCCCAACGGTCACGACCTAAAGCCTAAAAGTCCTCTCCGCGGTCCCAACGGTCACGACCTAAAGCCTAAAAGTCCTCTCTGCGGTCCCAACCGTCACGACCTAAAGCCTAAAAGTCTCCTCAGCTTCAGCGAGTGATGCCGTCGCACTCGAACGCTGCGCAGTCGCTGTTCTCAAGCGGGTGAGGGCGTGTCGCAGGTTATTGTTTCACTTCATTTGGTGTATTTTGACCTTTGAACAATCGAGGAGCTGTTTGTGGAGGAAAAACCTGTAGACACTGACAGGAAGTGACATCACAACATCGTTCTAGCCACAGTTTGTTCAGAAATGACACAATTACACTTTTTTGACTCTCTAAACATGAATTCAACAACGTGGTATTGTTCACGGTTGTTATTTGTTCATAACTGTCCAGCGTTGACTGGTTTATTGTACAAGATGATTTGAGCGTGAAGCGGTTTCATTTATAATGGTGTAAATGCAACGTTAGAGGCTTGTGACGTCTCGGTTCCAGCTCAAAACCCGGGCTCGCCGCGATTGTGTCCTTGGGCAAGGCACTTTGCGCGTCTTTATTGTCCTGTAAACATTGACTATGGAAAATGTCCCGGAAATCTATAGGAAGTTTACCTTTAATTCCCATGTTTATGTTGCGGCTAATTTACGAGACTCCAAATCAATTGAACCCGGGCAATTACGGCGCCTTTTACGGCCGCGCGCCATAAACTCCCGATGTTTTCACTGTCGAGCTCAGGAATTCTACACGTATTATTCTAATCAATGGCCCATGTTTTATGGCATCGGTAATAAAGCAGATTCATATTTCATGGCGCGTCCGGCTCTTGTTTACCCCTCGGTCCGTTCACGTGGCGCCCGAGCGGAGCGGGTCGTCCATATTTAGAGCGAGCACAAAATCGATGGAGTCCGTGGGTTTCTCAGAGCGTGACATGAACCCACATTTCTTGTCCGACCGTCCTCGGGCTCGCCCCACGACGCGGCGCAGCTATAGCTCTCTCCGTCCGCGCATCGGATATTGACCCTTCGCCCGTAGCCGTGGCGACGCAGACCCTTCCGTAATTTAAGGTAATTAAGTCGGGTCGTGTCGTGAATCTGCCCGGCGCGTGAACCGTCTGAACTTTAGAGATGCAAAGACCAGAGCGTTCAGGTTGTAGACGTGAGCGTAGTGGACAGTTTGGACATTTGAGAGTTAGACTGGGACAGAAACGACGATCTGTGGCACGAGGAGGCAAAAGTGGGCGGGGCGGAGTAAGGTGAGAGTGGGCGTGTTCACGTTCAGCTGCGCCTCGTCTGGATGATCGACGGGAGCTGACGGAGGCGGGGCTGGAAGTCTTCAAAAGTGGTTTATATAGCATTTTTCCTCCGACGAAAATGGTCGACCGGAAACGCAGAGAAGATGATCACGAGGTCAAAGGTCAAAGGTCAGGTGTTTGAGCCACAGAATGAGGAGGAAACAAACAGGAAGTGTCAGACTGTTCAACGCTTAAGCTTCAGTGAAATCAAAGGATCAAATCTTTAAAAACGCGCAGGAGTTAAACGGACGCTCCAGATGTTGATCCTGTGACGTCAGAACAAGTCGAGTTCAAGGCAAACGCAAACTTACCCAGAATGCACCGTGTCCAGATCGACGTTGGGCCTGAGCAGGTGTGTCTCATCCTGAAGGTTCTGATGCTCAAAATGACTGGAGGCAAAGTGAAGAAAACCGTGACACATTTTCTAAGATGAACCGACATCACATCGATGTTGAATTATCATAGTCGAATAGTGAGGTTTTTCTGCCTTAAAACGGCATTTGAGTTCCACAAAGGTGTGGCAGGTGTGGCCAGGTGTGGGCAGGTGTGGGCAGGTGTGGGCAGGTGTGTGGGCAGGTGTGTGGGCAGGTGTGGGCAGGTGTGGGCAGGTGTGTGGGCAGGTGTGTGGGCAGGTGTGGGCAGGTGTGGGCAGGTGTGGGCAGGTGTGGGCAGGTGTGTGGGCAGGTGTGTGGGCAGGTGTGTGGACAGGTGTGGGCAGGTGTGGGCAGGTGTGTGGGCAGGTGTGTGGGCAGGTTGTGGGCAGGTGTGGGCAGGTGTGTGGGCAGGTGTGTGGGCAGGTGTGGGCAGGTGTGTGGGCAGGTGTGTGGGCAGGTGTGGGCAGGTGTGTGGGCAGTTGTGGGCAGGTGTGGGCAGGTGTGTGGGCAGGTGTGGCCAGGTGTGGGCAGGTGTGTGGGCAGGTGTGTGGCCAGGTGTGTGGGCAGGTGTGGGCAGGTGTGTGGGCAGGTGTGTGGGCAGGTGTGGGCAGGTGTGGGCAGGTGTGTGGGCAGGTGTGTGGGCAGGTGTGGGCAGGTGTGTGGGCAGGTGTGTGGGCAGGTGTGGGCAGGTGTGTGGGCAGGTGT
>NW_027316500.1:30918179-30920679 GCF_026437365.1 Eucyclogobius newberryi | reverse complement strand
CCTGGATTTACTCGAACGTCAGGCACTTCAGCTTCAATTAAACGCCATTTTAACATTTACCGTATTTTCCGGACTCTAAGTCGCACCAGCGAGAAGAAAAAAAAACATATATAAGTTGCACTAGAGTATGAAATGCGGTTACAAGTGTGAAATTACTTGAAAAGTACAAGTCGCACCCCGGCCAAAACTATGAAAAAAAGTGCGACTTATAGTTCGGAAAATACGGTATATCTGTTTATCGATTTGTCACTTTGATTTGATTGGTCAGCGGCTTTAATGTGGCCTTTTGGTTCGTTTTATTTCAGTTTTAAGAGTTTTCAGGACAAACCGCCCACTACGATCACTCTTTTCCTCCTTAATCCAGCTACAATACGCTTTTATCACGTACATTTCTTCTATATTTTCCTTTTTTCCCACTATATTCCCCACATTTATTTAACAGACGGTCGAACGCACTCGCTCGTCGCCGCTTTACCGTTATGCCGTTTGATTCTCTCATTCCACCTTTCGCTTCCCGGCACGAGGGGGAAAGGCGAGTGCGCATCTGATTCTCCAATATCTGGCGTAATGTGCGAAAAGAAATCCCGGGAGCGAGTCGCTCCACGTAAATGAAAGCGGAGCGACAGGGACACGCCGCCGCTCGATGAATTTAGCTTAAAGCGCGCTGTTTTGTCACCGGTTTGATGCGTTTGCTTCGTTAATCCTGCATTTTGTTGTTCTATTTCAAATGGAAATGAAAGATATACATTGAAAAGCACGCGTTCTACTGATCCGAGCACTCGTTTATTGACCGATGTTCTACTGACCGATGACGACGACTCACTCAAGACACCGGGAGTTGTCGTCACGCTCTTTTTTACATTCATATCTGGGTCTCAGAACAGAATAATCGTTAACTAATCGATGCACAGGCGCCGTGGTCTGAGACACGACGGTTTATGACTCGAGCAGAAAACGCACAGAAATGACACAGGAAAAGGGTCGATTTAGTTTTGTTTTATGAGAATGTAAATGATCTAAGGCCAGGACGTCCTCAAACGGCTTCATCTCAGCTTCATTCGGGTCGAACTGAGTAAAAAAAGTCATATTCACGAGGTTTCCACATTCTCGACAAAGGTTTGACTAGACTGATCGATTATCAAGTGAGAGATCTCAGCTTTCAGGCTCTCGCGCCGTAAAAACACTTCCTAATCAGACTTGGCTGCCACACACAGTCTCATGTTGACGTTAAATCTGAAGGACGAGGACACAAAGCTGCAGTGACTAATGTGCAGTTTTGAACGTGCTTTTCTCGTCAGAAACGAGTTCGTTTGATTTGTTCAAGTCTGTTAGAAAGTGTGATGTCATAGGTCAAACTTTAGCTTAATTTATTTGTTTTTATTTTTATTCTTAATTTTCTTAACTACATTTATCTATTTTTCTTAATTTTTTATTGTATTTATCTTATTTTATTTTGTTTTACTTTAATCTATTTAATTGATTTTATTTTATTCTATTTTATTTACTGTTCATAAAATAACTACAGGACCAGAAAGAAACAAGTTGGGTCAAATTAAATTAAATTATTAAGGCCGTTTAGTCCAGTTTCTGTCAAATTTGTCAGATTTCCAGTTGAGTCCGTACGAGATTTTATCCCGCGTGTCGTTGTCGGCGTCATGGTTGGTGTCGGTGTCATGGTTGGTGTCGGTGTCGGTGTCATGGTTGGTGCCGGTGTCATGGTTGGTGTCGGTGTCATGGTTGGTGTCGGTGTCGGTGTCATGGTTGGTGCCGGTGTCATGGTTGGTGTCGGTGTCATGGTTGGTGTCGGTGTCATGGTCGGTGTCGGTGTCATGGTTGGTGTCGGTGTCATGGTTGGTGTCGGTGTCGGTGTCATGGTTGGTGCCGGTGTCATGGTTGGTGTCGGTGTCATGGTCGGTGTCGGTGTCATGGTCGGTGTCGGTGTCATGGTCGGTGTCGGTGTCATGGTCGGTGTCGGTGTCATGGTTGGTGTCGGTGTCATGGTCGGTGTCATGGTCGGTGTCGGTGTCATGGTCGGTGTCGGTGTCATGGTTGGTGTCGGTGTCATGGTCGGTGTCGGTGTCATGGTTGGTGTCGGTGTCATGGTCGGTGTCATGGTCGGTGTCGGTGTCATGGTCGGTGTCGGTGTCATGGTCGGTGTCATGGTCGGTGTCGGTGTCATGGTCGGTGTCATGGTTGGTGTCGGTGTCATGGTTGGTGTCGGTGTCATGGTTGGTGTCGGTGTCATGGTCGGTGTCATGGTCGTGTCGGTGTCATGGTCGGTGTCATGGTTGGTGTCGGTGTCATGGTTGGTGTCGGTGTCATGGTCGGTGTCGATGTCATGGTCGGTGTCATGGTTGGTGTCGGTGTCATGGTTGGTGTCGGTGTCATGGTTGGTGTCGGTGTCATGGTCGGTGTCGGTGTCATGGTCGGTGTCATGGTTGGTGTCGGTGTCATGGTTGGTGTCGGTGTCATGGTTGGTGTCGGTGTCGGTGTCATGGTT
>NW_027316500.1:30785491-30918079 GCF_026437365.1 Eucyclogobius newberryi | reverse complement strand
TTTTATTGTCATAAGCAGTGTATTTTTCATCATCTTTGTCCTTTGTAATCGAGATCTCTTCAGCCAAAAGTAAATCAACAAAAACAGAATAAAGTTGTCTATTTCATGCCCTAAATGACATCGATCGAGCCGTATTAGCTTTACAATACATTGCCACACGGACAATATTTATTTAGATTGAAAAACCCACGTTTCTTGTAAAATTGTATAAAATACCGACATTTCTCGCTGTGCAGTTCCAAATAAACACGCGTTATCTGGTGGAATCACGCTGTTTCTCTGGATTACTGTCAGACGAATGTAAACCCCGACAACGAGGCCTCTTCCTCCCCCTCTCTCCTTCAGCTCGAGACATACAAATACAAATACACGGAAAGTACAAAGTCGTGTGTGTGAATCCTCTGTTTCCCTGTAAGATCCACAACGTCCAGACAAAGCTTCATCTTCAGACTGTTGTGGACACGATTTATGAAAGTATCAGGTGTTCGCGTCTTCAGAGAGGAAAAGGAACTGTTGTCATGGCGATAGCTCCTCCTCCTCCTCCTCGTTGTTGTTGGAGAAAGTCTCGCAGAATTGTAAAAATGCCTCGACGAAGCCGCTGGTGTGACTAAAAATGTCATATTTCAAAGAGTTGAGACATAAAAGTGCTACAAACTGAACTTTCCCCGTGTTTTTGGTGCTGAAATGGAGCAAAGGATCATGGTCTGTGGACGCCGCTGTTTCTTTAGCTGCGACAAAACAATGGATTTCGTTAAAAAAGCTCGTAAATCGATGTCCCAAGAGGCTTTAGCTTTAGCTTAGACGATACAGTATAATCACAGTATTTAAGTGATCGTTGTATCCCGACGATGATGAGCAAACGTCATGAACACAACATCTCAGTTTTCTCACCATTAACCATCTTAGAACTTTACGTAATTGTAAATGGCGTTACTTTGTGCCTCGTTGTAAATGTTTTAGAAGGAGAACGAGGCCAAACCCTGAGTTAACCCGACATCACTGGGGAAAATGTTTTGAAAGTTGTTTTCTGAAGTGGACTCGACCCTGGTTCAGCTTCAAAGAGCTGCAACTTGTAGCTCTCAGATGAGGTCAATATATGAGATATATTTATAGCCTCAGTTTACTCCAGGTCAAGGGTCAATCTCATTTTCAAGGAGCCAGATTTTTCCATGGGCCGGATTGGACAATAAAATCACACCACAATTTGATGTTTTATCTCTTTCTCTTTTATCTCGCTCTCTCTCTCTTTATCTGTGCCACAGTTTTACTACAGAAATGTACTTACTTTACTTCAGAGAAGTAAAAATATAACAATATTACATGACTAAAAATAGGACAAAAGCACTAAAACCCAGACAAGGCAAACACAGTGTTCACAGAAACCTGACTCGACCAGCGCAAAGCAGACCAGGACCAGGACCAGGACCAGGACCAGGACCAGGACCAGGACCAGGACCAGGACCAGGACCAGGACCAGGACCAGGACCAGGACCAGGACCAGGACCAGGACCAGGACCAGGACCAGGACCAGGACCAGAACGTGGTTTAAACCAGGACTCAGAATAAGAACATCAAGAACAAGAAGTATATTATACTTGTATTAATTATGGGAAAATGGGCCTCGGGCCAGACCATGTCGCTTGGCGCGCTGGAGTTGGCCCGCAGGCCACTTATTGACGATCCCGGCTCTAGAGTATTAAAAGTTTTAAATCACTTGCAGTATATATGTAATATAACATTTATTTTAGAAGTCGACCAGTCAAAGGATTATTTCTGTTTTAAACCAAGGAAAAAGACATTATTATTCATTATTAGGCCCGAGCACCACAAGCTGGCGAGAGGCCTATTAATCTCGTAAGGCCGTGCAAAGCACGGCTGCGAAAGTGCGCACGTAGTGCGCACGAAATCGAGCGCGAGGCGCTCGCCCACTTCCAAACACTCACTAACGCACTCCTTCACTCATGCACGCCCCGTGCATACTAATTAGTAGTAGGAAAATGGAACATTACCGTTGTAAACGGGCGAAGCCCGTGCAAAAGTGCGCACTTAACGAGCACTTTACATTGAGATGACGACCGCTTCGCGGTCGTCATCCCCATGTAAAGCACTCATTTGCCCTAAGTAGCTCACAAATACGTTCCCCATCTCTTGCATGTTCCGTGCATATAAGCATGTAATGCAAAAATTGAACATTATTACTGTATAGAGGGCCAAAAACACAAAGTGGGCGGAGCCCACTCAAAATTAACGAAAGTACCCGTCAGTGACCAGGGACCCACACCATGAGGTAGGAAAGCGCGAGCGTTTTCCGAAAATGTATAGTTTATGATATTTGAAAAATGGGAAACATTGTTTTCGCATCGGAATATTATTCTTTCTTTCTTCTTCTCGGGACCAACCCCCCTATTTTTCACCCAGTGAACATTGACGAAAAGTCACAAAAATTTGCACACCTCTAAAAATAGTGCCTCTCTACATTCTGGCTATTTCCCTTTTCTAAAATAAAAAAAATTGGCGCGTCAGCGCCCCCAAATGTACCAAAAATGCATTGAGAGATGGGAAATGACCCAAAAAAAATCTGATGGTAGAATCATGAAATTTGGCGCAGAGGTAGATGGTGACAAGAGAAGTAAAAAATATTATTACGGCAACGCCGTCCGCCCAACCAAATGTCGGCCATATTGCTTCAAAAATGGCTAAACATGACTTCGGAGTTTTTCCAAACGTCGTACTTTTACGAACTCCTCCCAGGGCGTTGGCCCTAAAAAGCTGAAATTTGGTGAAAATGCTACTGAGGAGTGGGACATCAAAAGTTATCCAAATTACATTGATACCTCTCACGGTCTCTGTGCGGCGAAGCCGCAAACTGTAGCTAGAATTTCAGAAATCTCCCATATTTAAAATTTCTGCCGTTTGCGCAGATAAAGTCCGAATTGCGTCAAATTAGAATCAGTTGTTAAACTCTTTGCCCTAAACCTACTTGAAGTGAAATAAATTAATTTGGAGCCACAGCGCCCCCTACAGATTTTATATGGAGGTTAAATGTTTAGTTTTGCGAAATTTTATGAAATTTGACACACAACTCAATTTTGGCCTCCCATCAAAAAAGTCAATGAGACCCATGTCATAATTGTTATGGCGTTGCCGTAGCAATGACCAAAACCTCCCTTGTTATTCCAATGGGGAAATCGCCAGAACATGTTTACACTTTAGACTTTCACAAACTCCTCCCAGGGCTTTAGCCCTATTAACCTGAAATTTGGTGAGACTCATCTTCAGGGGTGGACCATCAAAAGTTATCCACATTTTTATTCAAAGAGTCACGGTGTCTGTGCGGCAAAGCCGCACATTTTGCCAAGAATTCAAAATAAAATTGCTTTTTGATGGTAAAACAAAGTGAGAAGATGTGACAGCTTCACAGATTCAGCAGTAGGCGTAATAAAAGGACAATTGAGGCGGGTTAGCGCCCCCTCCTCTTGCGGCGTGGCGGCGGCGTGGCGAGGGCCGATCATTGCCGCTTGCGGCTATATTTATTATTATTTTTGTTATTATTATTAGATTATCATTATATTTTTGACATTTAATTTAATAATGCCACTGTCTTCGTTATAAAAAAATATGTTTGTATTTATTTTATGTCTATAAAGCAGAGTTTAAGGTTCCCCTCATGAGTCAGATTTAGAATGCTTTATCCCGACTTAAAGCTCCTTTTCCCTCGTGAACGAGGATGTTTCTGCCTCACGAACATGAAAAGTCACGTGTTGTCTGTTCATTAAAGCTCCGCCCACACGTTAAACGCACACATTGTTTCAAAATCTCATGGTTCAAACACAAGTAATGTCAGTTTACTATAAACTGTACTATAAAGTGGAAGTACTTACCGATATTGTGTAGAAAAGGTTTTGTTTTATTTTGACTATTTCTTTCTTTATTTTTAGATTCATACCAAATTTAAATGTTTCGTGGACTCAAAGCAAATTAATTTTTATTATGCTTAATTATTATACTATTGTGCAAAACTGTAAAATCGTCAAATTGAGGTGCCCCCATGCGCACAGAAAGCAGGACTAAGTAACATTAGCGCTACAGCTCCCCGTGCAGCGCCCGTGTGGAAGTACACGGTCAGAGAACAGCCCCAAAAGTGTTGTGTTTTTCTCTCTTTTTATTGAAATAAGGCATTTAATGTTGACAAATGTAAAATGTAAAATAGAGCCAGGGTTTCTCAGGAGAGTTATCTCTGGGTCGAAGCTTCAAACGCCCCAAAACGACATATTTACCCATCACAGGGACTTTCAAATACATTTAATACAATTCTCCATGTGTTAAATGAACGCAGTTTGAGGCAGAAATTCTCAGTCTGACAATGATTTATGGACTTTAAAAACAGAACAACTCTCGACTCAGAGCAGAAGGACCTCGTAAACACAATCAATGAAACACGATTGAAGTTAAATATAACTTCAGATTCTGTATTTTTCTGACGAGGATGCAAATTTATGATTAAAACATGGTTAAATATTTAAAAAAGGCAAATTCCACCACTGAAATTATTAAAAATAATTCAGCCCTAATTTCAGAGTATTTTGCTGCTGCTCTGAGGAGTGATTTAATTTACACTGTCCTAACGTTTTACGCTAAATGGAGACAATTTGAGCCGTCTTGTCCCAGTTAAGTGTGTGTTTAGTCCTGTTTTTTTTTTTTTTTTTTAAATTATGTATTTATACAGGGGAAACACAATGAGAGAAACTCTTTTTTTCATTCAGTGCAAAATACACATAAAACAAACAGAATAACCAGATAAAATCCCAATAGAACAGTCAATAAAATAGCCAATCAAAAACAAAAATATACATAATACAAACGACCAGAAAAAATTACTCCGCCCTTCAGCCCAACGTTAAACAAACGTCACGTGAACTAAAACTACCGCCGCGCTTAACGGCATTACACTTTCCTCTTTTATGAGCCGCTGTGACGTGTTGCTTGGCTTTCTTTTCCTTCACGTCTGTGTTTCCTAACGACTGCAATAAAGCCGCAGAGCCACACACAGACGCACACCAAACCCCTTCAGACACTTTCAATCTGGAGCTGCGAGACCACGGGTCAAAGGGGACTTCCTGTTTGTGGAAATCAACGTTCTAAAACCTTAACACTTCCTGTCCTCTCTGACCCGCTGAGATGATGAAGTGCGTCGCAAAAAGGTGAAGTCGTTTCATTTGTCGTTTCCTTGTTTCATTTATGGAGCTTTTACAAACCTGCAACAGACAAGAACCTTTCAGATATGCTAACGTTATGCTCGGTTTGTAGTAATCAGGGGCTGTTACGGGGCTGTCGGGGTAACAAAGAAGATTGGCGCACCTAAAATAATCAAAGAAAATGGCGATAACATCAACAAACACAACATAACAGATAAAATATTACAATGACGGCGCTCGGAAGCCTTTTCCTCAGCGTTATATGTTGGGTTCAGTGCAATAATCCCACTTCAGTGCTAGCAGCGGTGGTTTCTAGCCTCAGTCCTTTGTGCACCAGTATTTGCTCTAAAATGATGTAATAATAGAAACGGGTCCATCCACTTCCTCTTCAAACCCGCAGAGCTGAGAGGATTCTTGTGTTTTTACTGTTGAAAAATGGCCGCGCGGCTGATGAATATTGCAGTAAAAAGAGCGTAATGCGACAGGAGATGTGCAGGCGTTTGACCCGATACGTCCCCTTTAACCACAATGCTGTTGGTAGATTCAGCTCCTGGTTTTGTGCAGAAGCCTTTTCTAACGCCGGCTGAAAGCGCGGACTCAGTGATGAAACAGGTGTTCAGTGCTCAGGGAACAAATCACATCTTCTGTATCGATTAAGACAGAAACATGCATTTTTCATGACTTTCTGAGTGAGACAGAGTGAAGCTGGCAATTCTCATTTTAGTGTGTTTCAGGTGAACACGATCCGGTCCACGTCTGTGAGTCTCCACTGGGTTTTTAGACTCAGACTTGGACAAATCCTATTAATCAATGCGGGAAATGACACAGAAACTCACACGTTACAAGTGTTGAATGTAGTTTTAATATTTGAACATAATCTGAAGTGTATTGTTTGAGTGATATGACGTCTGCATCATTGTGATAGGACACATTTTCACTGCGTGTCAACTGACCTAACGGCAGCATGTAGAGGTTGAACAGATGGGGACCCAGGACTGACCCTTGGGGCACTCCACAGGTCAGGGGCATGTGGTCTGAGACACAAAGTACTTCCTGTCTTCCAGATAGGACTTTAATAATAATAATAATAAATATAGCCGCAAGCGGCAATGATCGGCCCACGCCACGCCGCCGCCACGCCGCCGCCACGCCGCCGCCACGCCGCAAGAGGAGCCCCAATTGTCCTTTTATTACGCCTACTGCTGAATCTGTGACGCTGTCACATCTTCTCCCCTTTGTTTTACCATCAAAAAGCTATTTTATTTTGAATTCTTGGCAAAATGTGCGGCTTTGCCGCACAGACACCGTGACTCTTTGAATGAAAATGTGGATAACTTTTGATGGTCTTGAAGATGAGTCTCACCAAATTTCAGGTTAATAGGGCTGACGCCCTGGGAGGAGTTTGTGAAAGTCTAAAGTGTAAACATGAAAGGTTTCGGTCATCGTTACGGCAACGCCATAACAATTATGACATGAGTCATTGACTTTTTTGATGGGGATGCTAAAATTGAGTTGTGTGTCAAATTTCATATAATTTCGCAAAACTAAACATTTAACCTCCATATAAAATCTGTAGGGGGCGCTGTGGCGCCAAATGAATTTATTTCACTTCAAGTAGGTTTAGGGCAAAGAGTTTAACAACTGATTCTAATTTGACGCAATTCGGACTTTATCTGCGCAAACGGCAGAAATTTTAAATATGGGAGATTTCTGAAATTCTAGCTACAGTTTGCGGCTTCGCCGCTCAGAGACCGTGAGAGGTATCAATGTAATTTGGATAACTTTTGATGTCCCACTCCTCAGTAGCATTTTCACCAAATTTCAGCTTTTTAGGGCCAACGCCCTGGGAGGAGTTCGTAAAAGTACGACGTTTGGAAAAACTCCGAAGTCATGTTTAGCCATTTTTGAAGCAATATGGCCGACATTTGGTTGGGCGGACGGCATTGCCGTAATAATATTTTTTACTTCTCTTGTCACCATCTACCTCTGCGCCAAATTTCATGATTCTACGATCAGATTTTTTTTGGGTCATTTCCCATCTCTCAATGCATTTTTGGTACATTTGGTGGCGCTGACGCGCCAATTTTTTTTATTTTAGAAAAGAGAAATAGCCAGAATGTAGAGAGACACGATTTTTAAAGGTGTGCAAATTTTTGTGACTTTTCGTCAATGTTCACTGGGTGAAAAATAGGGGGGTTGGTCCCGAGAAGAGGAAAGAAAGAAAGAAAGAAAGAAAGAATAATATTCCGATGCGAAAACAATGTTTCCCATTTTTCAAATATCATAAACTATACATTTTCGGAAAGCGCTCGCGCTTTCCTACCTCATGGTGTGGGTCCCTGGTCACTGACGGGTACTTTCGTTAATTTTGAGTGGGCTCCGCCCACTTTGTGTTTTTGGCCCTCTATACAGTAATAATGTTCAATTTTTGCATTACATGCTTATATGCACGGAACATGCAAGAGATGGGGAACGTATTCGTGAGTGCTTTATATGGGGATGACGACCGCTTCGCGGTCGTCATCTCAATGTAAAGTGCTCGTTTAGTGCGCACTTTTGCACGGGCTTCGCCCGTTTACAATGGTAATGTTCCATTTTCCTACTACTAATTAGTATGCACGGGGCGTGCATGAGTGAAGGAGTGCGTTAGTGAGTGTTTGGAAGTGGGCGAGCGCTTCGCGCTCGATTTTGTGCGCACTACGTGCGCACTTTCGCAGCCGTGCTTCGCACGGCCTTACGAGATTAATAGGCCTCTCGCCAGCTTGTGGCGCTCGGGCCTAATAATAATAACTTTTATTTATATAGCGCTTTTCAGTGACCCAAAGACGCTGAACATAATAAAAAAAGGGGGGGTATTTACAGACAGGGGGGGACAACACGTACAATACACATTAATATACAAATAAAATGAACAAGACAGAAGAAGTAGAGAGAAAAAGATGGGGATGTAACAGGGGGTAGAAGAGTAGGCAATGGGGTAGAGGAGGCTAGGGGTAGGGGAGGTCATAGGCTTGGGTGAAGAGGTATGTTTTTAGGCGGGATTTGAATGTTGTGAGTGAGGGAGAGTGGCGGACAGGTTGGGGGAGGGAGTTCCAGAGTCGGGGTGCTGTTCGGGAGAATGCTCTGTCGCCAAAAGTTTTGAGTCGGGATGTTGGTGCAGTCAGGGTGAGAGAGGAGGAGGATCGGAGAGCTCGGGAGGGGCGGTGGGGGATGAGGAGGTCAGACAGGTAGGGGGGGGCAAGGTGGTGAAGAGCTTTGAAGGTGAGGAGGAGTATTTTAAAGTTTATGCGCTGCTTGATGGGGAGCCAGTGGAGAGAGCGGAGAACGGGAGTGATGTGATCACGGGACCGGGTGTGGGTGAGGAGGCGGGCAGCGGAGTTTTGGACCATTTGGAGTCTGTGGAGGGAATGGGAGGAGATGCCAGTGAGGAGGGAGTTGCAGTAGTCAAGGCGGGAGGAGATGAAGGCATGGATGAGGGATTCAGCAGCGGGGAGGGTGAGGCAGTGTCGGATTTTGGCGATGCGGCGGAGGTGGAAGTATGAGGTGTTGACAATGTGGCTGACATGGGGAGTGAAGGAGAGGGTGGGGTCCATGATGACACCGAGATTGCGTACCAGGGTAGAGGGGGTGATGGTCGAGGTGTCGATGCTGAGTGAAAAGGGACCAGTTTTATTGAGAGTGGATTTGGTGCCAATGAGGAGGAGCTCTGTTTTGTCACTGTTCAGTTTGAGGAAGTTGAGAGTGAGCCATGATTTTATTGTAGAGATGCAGGTTTCGATGTGGCTGAGGGGAGGGTTTTGGGTGGATTTGGTGGTGAGGTATATCTGGGTGTCGTCAGCGTAGCAGTGAAAGTCCAGGTTGAGTTGGCGGAGGATGTGACCAAGGGGGAAGATGTAGCAGATGAAGAGGAGGGGGCCGAGGACTGAGCCCTGGGGGACCCCCTGCGTTACTGGGGAGAGGGTGGATGAGTGACCGGAGAGGGAAATGAACTCTTGCCTGTTGGTGAGGTAGGATGTGAGCCAGTCAAGTGCAGAGCCCTCAACACCCAGTTGGCGCAGCCTTTGTAGGAGGATGGAATGGTTTATAGTGTCAAAGGCTGCGCTGAGGTCTAGTAGTAACAGGATGTTGAGGGCCCCGGAGTCTGCAGAGGTGAGGAGATCGTTGAGTACTTTGACCAGGGCTGTTTCAGTGCTGTGAAGTGGGCGGAAGCCAGATTGGAGGGGTTCATAGAGGTTGTTTGACTGGAGGTGGGTGTGAAGTTGGGCGGCGACGATGCGTTCCAGCGTTTTTGAGAGGAACGGCAGGTTGGAGATGGGGCGGTAGTTGGAGAGGTTGGCGGAGTCTAGGGTGGGTTTTTTGAGGATGGGGGTGATGGAGGCCAGTTTGTAGATGGAAGGAACATGGCCGAGGGATAAAGACTGGTTGAAGAGGGTGGTGAGATGGGGGATGAGAGCAGGGAGGCAGGCCTTGGTTAGAGTCGTTGGGAGGGGGTCGAGAGAGCAGGTGGTGGTTTTGGAAGCGGTGATGAGGTCTATGATATGAGAGGAGTTAACAGAGGAGAAGGTGGTGAGGGCAGGGAAGGGTGGGTGGTCAGGGAGCGGAGGGGGGGCAGGGGTGGGGGTGGTGATGGAGTTAATGGAGACGGCAGTCATGGAGCTGTTGATTTTGGAAATTTTGTCATTGAAGGCAAGGAGGAAAGAGTTGCAGAGGTCAGGGGAGGAGGGTGGAGTGATGTCCGGTGGCTGGAGCAGCTTGTTGACGGTGGAGAACAGGGTGCGAGGGCTCCGGTGGGAGCTGTTGATGAGGGTGGAGAGGTGGGCAGATTTGGCGGCTTGGAGAGCGTCACGGTAGGAGGAGATGTGTAATTTGAAAGCTTCGGCGTGGACGGTGAGGCGGGTTCTTTTGAGGAGTCGTTCGAGTTGGCGGCCAGTCTGCTTCATGGTGCGGAGTTCAGGGGTGTACCAGGGGGCGGGGTTGATGTATGAGACGGAGGAGGTTTTCCAGGGGGCTAGGGAGTCAAGGGAGTCGGAGAGGGTGGTGTTGAGCATGACAGCATAGTCGTCGGGGGAAGAGGGGGGGAAGTCAGGGGGGAAAGCAGAGGATATGAGCTGGGAGAGCGTGAGGGGGTTGACTGACTTGATATTGCGGTAGGTGATGGTGCGTTTTTTGGGGTTGTGGGGCGAGGGTAGGGGGGCAGAGAAAAGGATGCAGAGATGATCAGAGAGTGGGAAGGGGAGGGGGTGGGGCTTAGATATGGGTAGGAGAGAGGAACAGACTAAGTCCAGAGTGTGGCCTTTGGTATGGGTGGGGAAGTCAATATGTTGGGTGAGATGGAAGCAGTCCAGGAGAGAGAGGAAGTCGGATGTCAGTGGGGCGTTGGGGCAGTCAATGTGGATGTTGAAGTCACCAGTGAGTAGGAGGCGGGCAGAGAGAGAGGATGCGATGGTGAGGAGTTCAGACAATTCAGTGAGGAAAGAGGGGTGGGGCTTTGGGGGACGATAGATCAGGATAGCGGTGATAGAGTTGGGGAGGGAGAAGGCGAGGTATTCAAATGATGAGATGGATGGAAGGTTGAGGTTCAGTTCAGTGATGGATGTAGATTTTTTATGAATAACAGCAAGACCTCCCCCACGCCCGGAGAGGCGGGGTTTGGCAGTGTAAGTGTAGTTGGAGGGAGTGGGTTGGTTGAGAGCATAGAAGTCCAGGGGCTGTTGCCATGTTTCACAGAGGAGAAGCAGATCAATGTTATTGTCCAGTAGCAGTTCAGATATAACAGGTGATTTGTTGGCGAGGGAGCGGCAGTTCAGCAGTGCAAGGGAGATGGATGGGGGCGCGGAGATGGATGGGGGCGCAGGGGTGGGGGGGGCGGAGGTTGCTGAGGTTGGCAGTGCGGCAGGTGGGGGTGACAGGGGGGCGAAAACTAGTCCAGAGTGAGGGGATAGGTGAGCCGTCGTTGGAGTGTTGGTTATGGGAGAGACCAGAGCCCCTGTGGATGTAGCGGGGCCGGCGAAGGATCCCAGCTGAGCTAGCTGCAGAGGCAGCAGCAGCTGGGAGACGGTGGTTATGGTTGAGGAGGTGAAGGTCAGCAGCGGTGTAGGTGAGTAGGCGAGAAGTTGGTGGAGCGGTGGCCTGGAGGCGTGGGAGTGATAGTCCGAGGAGGAGATGGAACGTAGCAGCAGATGAGAGTAATCCAGTTAGAATGTTGGCGGTGGCTAGAAGCTGGTTAACTAGAAGCTGGTGGGCAGAGAGTTGTGAAAAAGCAGCAGTGGACCGGGTGTTGAAGCTGGTGGAGTGAGTGGCGTTGGTTGCCCCAAACCTTGTCTGCACGGCAGGGAGGCCCCGCGATACCATGACGGACCTCAGCAGGTGTTAAGCCAGCTGTTAGCTGGCGGCTAGGGCAGTAGATAGTCCAGGAGTGAGGGAGGAGATGAGCGATGGACGGTGCAGTAATGTCCGATGAAGTTAAGGAACAGGGATGTAGACAGAAGACAACACAGAGACGCGGGAACAAAACAAAACAATGGAAACGACTAACAAAACAAAGACGTTGGGACAGAAGCGGCAGTCCACATACCAGACGCCGGCGTTGCTCTAGCCCAATCAAGACGCATTTGAGTCCAGTTTTGTGACCAGATCGCCCCCGTCTGTGGAGCGGGGAAAGCAGAGAAACGGGGCTGTACCTTGGTTGTATGGGGCTGCTTTTCTCCGGGTGGAGCCGGTGCCCCGCTCTCCGTGTCTGCTCCTGTGGCGGGCTGGGGCCACACCTTCGCCCAGGTACAGACCTCCGGGGCGGCGGGTGCGGGAGCGCGGAGCCGGTGTTCGGGCGTGGAAACGCCGGTGCAGCGGAGGAGAAGCGGCGCCGCTCGCTCGTGGTGCGTGCGGCTCGTGGCGGTGCGTGCCGCTCGTGGTGGAGCCGGTGATCGGACACGGAAACGCCGGTGCAGCGGAGGAGAAGCGGCGCCGCTCGCTCGTGGTGCGTGATATGATATATATTTTGAACATAAAGTACACGAAGACTACTGCAGATACACATCCCAGTATTTGCACCGTCCATTATACCGCACGAGGAAGAGTAACCTACAAAGACTTATGAAACATTGATGGAGCCACTTCAGTCATCTCTCTCTCTCTCTCTCTCTCTCTGACCCACTGCTCACTCCAGTTTAGGGCGGGGCCAGTGATGCCCGCCCAGTCCTCTAGTCTCTGTAAGAGGATCCCATGATCGACAGTGTCAAAAGCAGCATCAGATCTAACAGAATTAAGACTGAGGCTTTGCCTGTGTCAGTGTTCAGGCGGATATCATTTGTCACCTTGACAACAGCAGTCTCAGTGCTGTGATGAGGTCTAAAACCTGAGTGAAAAACATCAAATAAGTTGATTATTAAGAGGAAATCTGTGAGCTGAGCAGGAGAAGCTTTATGACCGCAGTTTTCAAAGACATTGGGAATGTTCCAGATTGAAGCGACATGTTAACTATGTGAGTGAATGGTGCTAACAAACTGTTCAGCACAGACTTTAGAAATCTGGAGGCTCACACATCGAGGCAGCATGTAGATGAACTCAGTCTGGTGATGATCTCATGGACAGTTTTGTCAGTTACTGGTGCAAAGTGAGTTAGCTCTAAGTGTCTTGGTGGTTTTATGGTTATTTTTTGCATTGTGGGATTAATATAATTTTTAATGCCCTGAACTTTGTCATTAAAGAATGATGCAAACTCATTTCACTTGGATGTGGAAACACCAGCTGAGCTGGAGGGTTTGTTCATCTGTTACTGTGGCAACAGGACACGCCCTTTGTTACTGCAGCTTCCAAGTATTTCAGAAATCTAGAGTGTGCACTCTGCTGTGATAGGGGCCACTCTGCTGTGGGAGGGGCCACTCTGCTGTGGGAGGGGTCACTCTGCTGTGGGTGGGGACACTCTGCTGTGGGTGGGGCCACTCTGCTGTGGGAGGGGCCACTCTGCTGTGGGAGGGGTCACTCTGCTGTGGGTGGGGCCACTCTGCTGTGAATGGGGCCACTCTGCTGTGGGAGGGGTCAGTCTGCTGTGGGAGGGGTCAGTCTGCTGTGGATGGGGTCACTCTGCTGTGGGTGGGGTCACTCTGCTGTGGGTGGGGTCACTCTGCTGTGAATGGGGCCACTCTGCTGTGGGAGGGGTCAGTCTGCTGTGGGAGGGGTCAGTCTGCTGTGGATGGGGTCACTCTGCTGTGGGAGGGGTCACTCTGCTGTGGGTGGGGCCACTCTGTTGTGGGTGGGGTCACTCTGCTGTGGGTGGGGCCACTCTGCTGTGGGAGGGGTCAGTCTGCTGTGGGAGGGGTCACTCTGCTGTGGGTGGGGCCACTCTGCTGTGAATGGGGCCACTCTGCTGTGGGAGGGGTCAGTCTGCTGTGGGAGGGGTCAGTCTGCTGTGGATGGGGTCACTCTGCTGTGGGAGGGGTCACTCTGCTGTGGGTGGGGCCACTCTGTTGTGGGTGGGGTCACTCTGCTGTGGGTGGGGTCACTCTGCTGTGGGTGGGGTCACTCTGTTGTGGGTGGGGTCACTCTGCTGTGGGTGGGGCCACTCTGCTGTGGGTGGGGCCACTCTGCTGTGGGTGGGGTCACTCTGTTGTGGGTGGGGTCACTCTGCTGTGGGTGGGGTCACTCTGATGTGGGTGGGGCCACTCTGTTGTGGGTGGGGCCACTCTGCTGTGGGTGGGGTCACTCTGTTGTGGGTGGGGTCACTCTGCTGTGGGTGGGGTCACTCTGATGTGGGTGGGTCACTCTGTTGTGGGTGGGGTCACTCTGATGTGGGTGGGGTCACTCTGATGTGGGTGGGGCCACTCTGTTGTGGGTGGGGCCACTCTGCTGTGAATGGGGCCACTCTGCTGTGGGTGGGGCCACTCTGCTGTGAATGGGGCCACTCTGCTGTGAATGGGGCCACTCTGCTGTGGGTGGGGCCACTCTGCTGTGAATGGGGCCACTCTGCTGTGAATGGGGCCACTCTGCTGTGGGTGGGGCCACTCTGCTGTGAATGGGGCCACTCTGCTGTGGGTGGGGCCACTCTGCTGTGGGTGGGGTCACTCTGCTGTGGGTGGGGCCACTCTGCTGTGAATGGGGCCACTCTGCTGTGGGTGGGGCCACTCTGCTGTGAATGGGGCCACTCTGCTGTGGGTGGGGTCACTCTGCTGTGGGTGGGGCCACTCTGCTGTGGGTGGGGCCACTCTGCTGTGGGTGGGGCCACTCTGCTGTGGGTGGGGCCTCTCACATGCTGAGTAAGACCGAAGGTTTCAAGGACAGCATCAAGCTCTGTCACAAATATACTATTACTACTGATCCTACAACAGAACTGCAAAGGCTAATGATAAAAACATAAATAATAATCATATAATCAAGATGAGCCTAAATTATAATACAGATCATTCTTTTTAGAGCGATGGTGGGGCCTGAAAGGTGAAATGAAAGTACTTTATCTCACAGAAAAACTGAAAGGGTTAGAATAGAAAGATACAAATCTGTGAGAAGCTTTTCCATTTTTCCACTAAAGAAAACACATAATGTGCAAAAGAGGTAATACAGTTTTGTAAGAGCAATAATCATAATTAAAATGTGCTTCTACAACTACTGCTCTAATAGATAATATTACCTTAACTACGACGACCTCAGCTCATTCCAAAGTGGATCCCGAGAGGCCCCGACAGAAGGAGAAAGTAAGAGCCCAAAGTGGCATGACTGAAATTCTTATTAGTGTTTTGAAAAGTGTGGGCTCAACATTATTGCTAATGTATCGTACACAAAGCACAAAGGCCCCTGGTCCGGTGCAGGTGAAGCCCCCGGGACCACTTTGTTTCAGGGGCCGTTCTCCAACCAGAGCCAGGGCCCGCGCCACATTCAACAAGAGCAGGTTCTTTGGAAACACATGTACATAAAGTCAAACATGACGCGATGTTCAGAGGAAGCGATTTCCGTCAGAACACGAGGTAAAAGCACAAGGGGAGGTTAGAGGTTTTAGAGGTTTTAGAGGTTTTAGAAGGTCCCACCTGAGAGTGGGAGTATTCTAATGACGTCTAATTTGACATAGATCCCTCCCAAGGACTCCAAGAAGGCCGAGTACTCTGCACTGCTGTTCGGCCCGTAGGCCGCCACAACAGTGAGAGACCTGTCCCCCACCCGAAGGCGGAGGGACGCGACCCTCTCGTTCACCGGGGTAAACTCCAACACGTGGCGGCTGAGCTGAGGGGCTATAAGCAAGCCCACACCAGCCCGCCGCCTCTCCCCGCGGGCAACACCAGAGAAGTGGAGCGTCCAGCCCTTCTCGAGGAGATGGGTTCCAGAGCCCAAACTGTGCGTGGAGGTGAGGCCGACTATATCTAGTCGATATCGCTCAACCTCCCGCTCAAGCTCAGGCTCCTTCCCCCCAGCGAGGTGACATTCCATGTCCCCAGAGTTAGTCTCTGTGTCTGGAGATCTGGTCGCCGAGGCCCCTGCCGTCAACTGCCGCCCAGATCTCTCTGCACCGGCCCCTTATGGATCCTCCTGCGGGTGGTGGGCCCACGGGAGGGCTGCCCCATGTCGCTCTTTCGGGCTGTGCCCGGCCGGGTCCCGTGGGGTAAGACCTGGCCACCAGGCGCTTGCCATCGAGCATCCATCCCAGGCCTGGCTCCAGGATGGGGCCCCGGTGACGCCGATCCGGGCGACGTAAACGGCCTTGTTCTATTTGTCATCATATTGGACTTCAAATAACTTGAAGTCTGCTGCATCGTAGCACCTTGCTAAGACTAAAACACTGTGCAAACGCTGCTGCATCGTAGCACCTCGCTAAGACTAAAACACTGTGCAAACGTCTCGCTGAGACTCAAACTAAACAGAGCTGCTGTCCCCGTCTCTGTCAGATGAGTCCGTACATTATAACGAGTTCGCCGCCTCCCGCCGCTCGCCTCCCGCCGCTCGCCTCCCGCCGCTCGCCGTCGAGCGCTGCCGTCGAGCGCTGCCGTTCTCGCCGCAAAGCTCGTGTTTGGGTAAATGTCACCGAGAGTCCGTCCTACCGGGGGATACAAGGGCCCACACTCTCAACCCTAATGGTATTGGCCGGGAGGTCGCGGCAGAAAGACAGAACTGACCTCATCGTCGTGGAGATAATCCAAACAAAGCTGTCGCCGTAGCATGACCAGGCCCGAGAAGTGCATTGATCAGAGACGGCCTCTGAGGAAGCGGGTTTGAGCTCCGAGCGGCTGAACGGGCGTGAAATAGAGCCAGATTTCACTGGTCACAATTAGCAAAGAGCAAAAAAGGTGCCAATTATTCAGGTCTCAGGGCCCGTCTGCTTCAGGGGCCTCATTAGCGCCAGAGGACGAGCCCTGTTTGGACCGCTCCTCCAGACGGCGCCGCTCCAGAGCGCTTTAACGTGGGCGGTGACTCCAGGCCCAGGTCGCGGCTCGGGCGTCCAGGACGTCCAGGAAGTCCTGAGCGGCTGACGTTCGTTTAAAACAAACCTGAGTTATACTTTTGAATCATAAGGTTGATCCCAGCAATTCACAAAAGACGTAGTAATGCCAAAAATGTGTCGCTGTGGGAGGTGGCTAAAGTAAGAGTAAACAGGAAATGACTTCAGTAAACAGGAAACAACTTCAGTAAACAGGAAACGACTTCAGTAAACAGGAAATGGAAACGACTTCAGTAAACAGGAAACGACTTCAGTTCAGTAAACAGGAAATGGAAACGACTTCAGTAAACAGGAAACGACTTCAGTAAACAGGAAACAGAAACGACTTCAGTAAACAGGAAACGACTTCAGTTCAGTAAACAGGAAACGACTTCAGTAAACAGGAAACGACTTCAGTAAACAGGAAACGACTTCAGTTCAGTAAACAGGAAACGACTTCAGTAAACAGGAAACGACTTCAGTAAACAGGAAACAGAAACGACTTCAGTAAACAGGAAACGACTTCAGTTCAGTAAACAGGAAATGGAAACGACTTCAGTAAACAGGAAACAACTTCAGTAAACAGGAAACAGAAACGACTTCAGTAAACAGGAAACGACTTCAGTAAACAGGAAACGACTTCAGTAAACAGGAAACGACTTCAGTAAACAGGAAACAGAAACGACTTCAGTAAACAGGAAACAACTTCATTGTTTTTTCTGCATTTATTTGACTGGTTCGCACGTCTGTGCAGCGTTTTAAAGTCTGCTTGTGTAATGCTTTGGGTTTGGGTGATGTAAGATGCGTTATGCACTGGAAATATCACATTTTCAGTCTCAATGTCGTGTGTCAATCAAACAGGAAAACGCTGATGCTAATGTGTGCTAGCTGCTTTGTTTTGCTCTACATTAGCATCGTTAGCATCAGCGGAAATACAGCGGCTTAATCGGGATCATGATGATTTTCTTTTTACGTCTCGATTTTGCAGCATATTCAATGATTGTTTCAGAGTTAGCAGCTGAAAGTAGGAGCCCGTCGTGTCCGCGTGGGGGGGGAAACGCAGAGCGGTGTCGCAGACAGGGGCCCCAAGACGGGGGCCCCAAGACGGGGGCCCCAAGACGGTGTGAAAATGTCCCCACACTTCTGCCTCTGCTGCTCCTGGATCTCACACTTCTGCCCACCGTCCAGCTCTGACCGTTCACCCACTGCAGCGCCGTCCCCCGTGGTCCTCCACCTCCGGGGCCCCTCGTGTACCTCCGGGCCCTCGGCTTGTACCACGGGACCCTCAGTGCAACACTCCGAGTCTCTGGTTCAATCATATTATATAGAGTAGAACTAAGTGTCAAAATCCTTCTTTTTTTGCCAAGGTCTGATGACAGCGACAGAAAGGGCAGCGGACGACTGACATGGGGGCCTTACGGGGGGGTGGAGGGGGAGGGCCTTACGGGGGGGTGGAGGGCCTTACGGGGGGGTGGAGGGGGAGGGGCTTACGGAGGGCCGCAGTCGCTCAGTGGCAGAGTGCTCAGTGGCAGAGTGCTCAGTGGTAGAGTGCTCAGTGGCAGAGTGCTCAGTGGCTGGTCTCCTGCTTCTGGTTCCTGGTGTAAAGCGCCGCGAGGGCCTTGAAGGTCGAAAAGCTCGATATAAATGTGAGCGTTTGCCATTTCCTTAGAGCGAGAGAGAGCGACGGGTCTGAAGGGTGTGAAGGGTGTGAAGGGTGTGAAGGGTCTGAAGGGTCTGAAGGGTCTGAAGGGTCTGAAGAGTCTGATAGGGTCTGAAGGGTGTGAAGGGTGTGAAGGGTCTGAAGAGTCTGAAGGATCTGAAGGGTGTGAAGGGTCCGAAGGGTCCGAAGGATGTGAAGGGTCCGAAGGGTGTGAAGGGTCCGAAGGGTCTGAAGGATCTGGAGGGTCTGAAGGGTCTGAAGGGTGTGAAGGGTCTGAAGAGTCTGAAGGGTCTGAAGGGTCTGAAGGGTCTGAAGGGTCTCAAGAGTCTGAAGGGTCTGAAGAGTCTGAAGGGTCTGAAGGGTCTGAAGGGTCTGAAGAGTCTGAAGGGTCTGAAGGGTCTGAAGGGTGTGAAGGGTCTGAAGAGTCTGAAGGGTCTGAAGAGTCTGATAGGGTCTGAAGGGTGTGAAGGGTCTGAAGGGTCTGAAGGGTCTGAAGGGTCTGAAGAGTCTGAAGGATCTGAAGGGTGTGAAGGGTCTGAAGGGTCTGAAGGGTCTGAAGGGTCTGAAGAGTCTGAAGGGTCCGAAGGATCTGGAGGGTCTGAAGGGTCCGAAGGGTCCGAAGGGTCCGAAGGGTCTGAAGGGTCTGAAGCGTCTGAAGAGTCTGAAGGGTCTGAAGGGTCTGAAGGGTCTGAAGGGTCTGAAGGGTCCGAAGGGTCTGAAGGGTCTGAAGGGTCTGAAGGGTCTGAAGGGTCTGAAGAGTCTGAAGGGTCTGAAGAGTCTGAAGGGTCTGAAGGGTCTGAAGGGTCTGCGGTGAGAATCGTGTCCGGTAAAGTGTTCAATGTGCTTGGATTGTTAATGTGGTTAAGTCCAAAAAGTGTCTTACATTTGGGACAGGGTCTTCCATGTGGGGCAGGGTCTTCCATGTGGGACAGGGTCTTCCATGTGGGGCAGGGTCTTCCATGTGGGACAGCGTCTTCCATGTGGGACAGTGTCTTCCATGTGGGGCAGGGTCTTCCATGTGGGACAGTGTCTTCCATGTTGGACAGGGTCTTCCATGTGGGACAGGGTCTTCCATGTGGGACAGTGTCTTCCATGTGGGGCAGGGTCTTCCATATGGGACAGTGTCTTCCATGTGGGGCAGGGTCTTCCATGTGGGACAGTGTCTTCCATATGGGGCAGGGTCTTCCATGTGGGACAGTGTCTTCCATGTGGGACAGTGTCTTCCATGTGGGGCAGGGTCTTCCATGTGGGACAGTGTCTTCCATGTGGGGCAGGGTCTTCCATGTGGGACAGAAGTGCTTTAATACACTTAAACGAGCAGATGTGCCATTGGCATTAGGGCATCATGGTCGTTTTAACCGGCACGTTCTACTGCATTTGTTGTTTTTGTAAATAATATTTGTGAAATGGATCATTCTGGCAAATTTACAAAACGTTTATTAATATGCACTGCCCCTGAAATAATTAAATATACATAAATATAAATAAATAAATATAAAAAATATAACTATAAATAAATATAACTATAAATATAGATAAATATAAATAAATAAAAACAAAAATAAATATAAATAAGTATAACAAGTATATTTAAAAAGATGTATTAAAAAATAGAAATACATAGAAAAAAAAGAGAAAAAAATAGCATCAGTGCGACACAATTACACCAGTGAAAAGTTTGGCCTCGAGCCCTGACGAGGGATAATAAAGTCCATCTTCACCTCAAAGTGTACATTGAGAACACACTTCCACTATATTCAGGTTAATTTAAGGATTTCCACATAAGAATAGCTTTATCGACTCACTTTTCCCATGTATTATTGATGCTATCTGCAGCAGCACCGTTTCTGCTGCAGCGGCCTAAATTAGTGACAGTGAGAGAACAGAGCGGAGCAGACAACCTTTTACTTAGAGCCAATTTAGAAACACCGGTGCCGCGGGAACATCCATACTAACCGAAGAACGGCACCGCTAACGGCTCCGGAGACGCCAGCAGACGACAGCGTGTGCGGATATTCCGAGTTCAACGCAATCGATACGGGAATCCTGGCGCCCTCTGACTGAAAACAACCGATACCTTCAATCAGTGTCGGTGAAGCAACGCACTCCGCCGAGAGATCAGGAGTCCGAGCCACGACCTCCGGGATAACCGCTCTGCTGCCGCCGCCGCCACACGGGACCGTTTCTTTTGATTAGAGCTCGCGTAATGACCCATTTTCCATCAGTCGAGAAAAAAAAACAGACCTGAACTTTCGCCGAAGGAAACTCAAAAACAAGACGTTCGGGTGACATTTTCTAAATTGAACCCGCGCTAAACTGGGCTCGGGATAACAGCCTTTAGCGCCGTAGCATTAGCCGCAGAGGAGATAACGGTTATTGGGCCTGCGGCCGACCCAGAGAAACAAATATGTCGTTTGTTTTTTTTAATTAAAGGCGTTATTAAAGACACTTTGCGCTGAGAAAGGTGCAGCGTTGGGTTGGTATCTGTCCGTACGCCAGCGGGTGCAAGGTGTTTATCGACTTGAACTGAAATGTGGCACGATTTGAATAAAACGCTGCTAAATATTTGTGTTTCAATTGGCTTCGCCCACGAGATTCATGGCACGGGCAGAAAAAACAACGTTTTTCTGAACAGGAACTCATAAAGAAACGTGTGAAGAAGTCAGGAATACTTTATTTACTTTATTTAAATGCACTTTATTTAAGTTCTAAAACATGAAATTCCCGTGTTCAAACGTGTGGTCAAGTGAGTCCTGGACGGGTAATGAAATGAGACCTTTTCTGTCGTGTTTTGTGAGCACTTCCACAGATCTGACCTGTCCTTGGCCTGCTTTGTGTCCACGGAGAAACATTTAAGTTATAACATCTCCATGACGACGGAGAACGATGCTGGACGCCACGACAGTTACAATTACACAGAGCCACGTCTCAACCGGTTCGCTCTGGAGCCGCTCGGGACGGTCCGAAAACGTGAGTGAACCGTACCGGTCCGTTTAGGGCGATCCAAAGTGGGCCAAAGATAAGTCCGGCCCCCACAAGGAGGCAGGGTCGCTTTAGGCTCCTGGAACACAACACTGAGTGAGGCCCCTGGAGGAGAAAAGTGACAAGAAAACGCCAAAACGCAGATGTAAACAGAAGATTCACCGCCAAAAGTCAACTTGATCCTGTAATAAACCTCCGTTTTTCCGCCGATCGTGATTTTATTTCCAGTGCGTCGTTGGATTCAATAGATCTGAGGAAACGAGACAGAACGTGGTCGTATGAAGGAGGATTTATTTTCCTAACAATTACAGCCTCTCAGTAACTTTCCGCCGTGATCTTCTTCTTATCAGTCTGATTCCTAATATGGTCTTTTTATGTTCAGAAGGCAGGTGCGAGGGGACAGGTGCGAGGGGACAAGTGCGAGGGAACAGGTGTGAGGGGACAGGTGCGAGGGGACAGGTGCAAGGGGACAAGTGCGAGGGAACAGGTGTGAGGGGACAGGTGTGAGGGGACAGGTGCGAGGGGACAGGTGTGAGGGGACAGGTGCGAGGGGACAGGTGCAAGGGGACAGGTGCGAGGGGAGTACACGGGGAGAATGGCCTTTAAAACACAAAAAATTAAAACTCAAAAAAACCCACAAGCCAAACCAAAACAAGCCCAGACATTAGGTCAAATTGGGTAAAACTGGGTAAAATTTGATCAAACTGGGTACAATTTGGTAAAACTGGGTAAAATTTAGGTACGAATTAGGCACCCAATGAAAAAAAAAAGGGCAAGACACACAAGGTCAAAAATGAAAGTCCCATTTAGTCCAGTTTATGTCAAATTTGTCCATTTCCAAGTGTATTTTTGTCAGTTGTGGTGTCGGTCCAGTCTTTTGTCGTCGGTGCAGTTTGGGTCATCAGCCAGAAATATGTTCCAAAGTTATCCATTTTGGGGAAAGGTTTTGTGTAAAAACAGAACCGTTCCAAAGCGCTCAGAAGTGATCTGGTTTTGGAGCCAGGGCCAGTCGAAACGTGGCTATTCTGCACTTTAAGTTTTAGGCTTGCTTGGCCTTTGACGCGCTGTAGCTTCATTGTCACTCGGGATGTCAAGATTATCGGGTTAATCGATAATCGGTGACAATATAATCATAAGAACCAAAAAATAACAATGGTGACATTTTTAGAAGCCAATTTATGTATTTTTTGTTCAATATAAAGCCCAAAAATTGACATAAATGTGAAGAACTTTATTTTATCTGGCTGTTTTTGTCACTTGATTTGATATGGTGACGTCCCTAATTGTTACTATGATTTTGATTTGATGACTTCTACAGTGTTTGCGTTGAGTCTTTTCCCTTGTACTGATGCTCTTTGGCGCTCCAGTGGGACTTCCTCTGCCCCGCCCTCTTCCTGAGGTGATTAACGCGGCTCCGAGTCCTCATCAAGCACAAGTCAATTAGCCCCTTTAATCCAATTATATCAGGGATCATTTTTCATCTGCTGCTGTTTCATTAGTGATTTAAAGAGACGGCAAAGGCCTCAGATTAGACTAACATTTCAACCCCATTAAACTGCGAGCTCTGAGTCACTGCAAATGACTTCAGATGATATGAAGGCAAAGCAAGCTCCGTGAACGCCCGTCCATCTTCTTCTGCTTATCCGGGGCCGGGTCACGGGGGCAGCAGTCTAAGCAGGGACTCATAGACTTCTCCCTCCCCAGACACATCCTCCAGCTCCTCCGGGGGGATCCCGAGGGTTCCCAGGCCAGAGACATTGTCCCTCCAGCGTGTCCTGGGTCTCTTCCCAGTGGGACATGCCTGAAATATCTCCCTAGGGAGGCGCCCAGGAGGCACGGAGAACAGATGCCCAAGCCACCTCAGCTGGAGGAGCAGAGGCTCTGAGCACCGCCCGTGTGACTGAGCCCCTTGAACGCCCCTTGAACGTCCCTCGAAAGCCCCTTGAACGCCCCTTGAACGCCCCTTGAACGCCCCTTGAACGCCCCTCGAACGCCCCTTGAACGCCCCTCGAACGCCCCTTGAACGCCCCTTGAACGCCCCTCGAACGCCCCTTGAACGCCCCTCGAGCGCCCCCATTATTGATTAACTCGATCATCTTGACGTCTAAAGTAAACATCAGGACGTCTCCTGAGTTGTTTTTAAGTCCGTAAATCATCACCGGACTCGTTCTGAACATTTCCGCCTCGAATCGTGTTCAACTGCGTTCACAATCGTCTGCTCATCTCTCTGTAGCTCCCCCTGCTGGCCGATGGAGTCCTAGCACCAGCCGCCTGAAAATCCCACATTACTTCATATTAAACACATCATTTTGAGTTTTATCCGCGAGACGCAAACACAAAGGGACTCGAGGGCGTGTTTAAAGGTCAACGATGCAGAGCGCGTGTCATAATAACGTCTAAACTCGATGTGCTTCGTCCAATCCACTCCGCGCTCTTATGTCTCTGCACTTTTCTTCTCTGGTTCCGTCTCGCAGCGGCGTCCGTGCTCTGCCCCGTCCCCCGCCGAGCCGAGCGCCCCCTGCAGGCGAGCGGGAGCGCTCGGCCCGGAGCGCTCGGCCTGTACTTCCCTGACCTCAACCGACCCGCTCTGGACCGGCCCAATTAGGAGCGCGCGTCGTCCGTGTTTAACGAGGCCGAGCGGGAGGAAGCGCCTCGTTATCCCCGGCTTTGTTTTTTGTTTTTTTGGCGACTTTGAATGTGTTTTTTGTCGAGAAAGAGTTGAAAACGTGAATACATCGATGTAATATCTGTGCAGTAAAAGCAAAATATTATAGTAATATGTACTAGTGTTACAAGAAAGAGTAAAAACTGTATTTGTAGAAACTACGTGAGGAGTAACTCTGAGAAAAACTTATCATTTGATTTATGATGTGATTGTGATTTAACATTCTGGCAACAATATGGAATTTTCAAAAGATGGAGGCAAAACTAAACCATATCTGCAGTGCAAGAAACGGTAATAATGTGTTATTGTCAACATAATGATTTTGGTTAGAAGTAGAAACTATGGCAACGGTTTAATCTAGAGCCTATTCTTTTAATTTCAGTTTCAGATACAGAAAAATAATCATTTAAATTTGAAAATGAGCCCCAATTTGGATTATTTTCTCCAAATTCTATCATTTAACATCTTCACATCAGTATATTTACAACACTTTTTACTTTTCATTAAATCCACTTATTTCTGGTGTAAATTTGATGATAAATTAGAATAATCCAGTTTTCCAATAATTGATTAGTTGTGATGAATTAATTAGTTTCAGCCTCAATTCAAACATCATTTTACTCGAGTAGAAATAACATTATGAAGTCCAAAAACTACTCCAAGAAGTATAATTCGTCTTAAAAGTTGCTCGAGCAGTAACTGTCCCGTGTACGTGTGTATTATGAGTCGAGGCGTGTTCCCTGTGACCAGACGGTTGCCAGTTCAGACCCTGTTTCATGGAGATGTTCTTCTTTTCCCGCTCAATGGAACGTTCCAGAACATTCCATTCTCTGCTCACCTCTTGTCACTGACGTCTTGCATGTGTTACATTTATATTCAGATTTCCTGCCCGTTTGTGGAGATGATTGACAGGGCAGTTCTGTTAAACGTCTCTAATTGCTCTAACGCGGCTGGATAATGAGATCAAAGTCACACTGTTGCGTCATTTGCAATTTATTACTAATTTAGAGGTGTTAATCGTGACTGTCGTGTCTTTCTTTGACTTTGACCATCGTCCCAACTTTACCCGTCATTTAGAGTCAAACCGCGTCAAACTTTGACCAGCAGGGGGCGGCGGTCGGAGCCGTCGGAGCCATCAGAGCCGTCTTTTTGTGCTTTTTTCGCCGGTGTGATTTCAAAGTCAAACGCTCGGCATAAACGTCCTCCTGCATAAACGTCTCTCGTCTGCGGTTGGAGCAGTTTGCGGCCGCTCGCTGTGAGCAGACTCCTGCTGACAAAAGCAAAAACACGGGAAACAAAACAACAGGACTTACAATTTGAAACTAAATCTGTTTTTGTTTTTTTGAAAGTCCCGTCACGTAAGGCTCCGGCCGAAAAACACAGTCACATCAACACAGGCATTTGTGTGGAGGCAGGAGTTCTGGCTGTAAGAATACATGTTTTATCATAATTACACCTAAAGTTGAATAAGAAAATGAGTTTACTTCAGTTTGGTGGAAGATATTCAACAGTAAAATGAGCTGATTGTCTGTTTTACATTGATTTGGAGTGATATAGTCTTATAAGCTGTATAAAAGTACTGCATACGGCATGTTTTAAAGCATTATGCAGTACTTTTAAACACGCCATAGCATTGTTATATCACCTAGAGTTGTTTTTATCTGTACTTAACTTACACTTGTTTACGAGGTTGTCTCCCTCTGAGTCTCAGAAATCACTCTGTAAATCACGTTGTGTTGTCCCCATGGTAACGCCAACACTAAAGCCTGACACAGGGGAGCATGTTTAAGAGGCCAATAACAAACAGATGATCCGTGATATGAGTGTTTTACAGCCCAGTATTCGAAAAGGAGTAAAGTGCAGTACATTATAAAAGCAGAGCAGTGTAAAGTCGAGTTTCTCAGCTTCTCAGATTGAAAATAACATTTGGTTGGAAGTTGAAACGTCATGATTTTCACAACATTGTCCAGATAATGACCTTGGACACTTTTCCCACGATGCACCGCTCCTGGGCCGTGTCCTTATGCCCGCACTCTTCTCTACAGGGGGCAGTATTCAGGGCCATTTTGCCGTGCTGTCCGAATGTGCAGCGGGTGAAAAGCTCGAGCACTCAAAATGTCCCACAGTGCACCGGGAAAAGTCGTAAAAACAACAGCGACAGGTCTTTGACTGGACACAACTCGACTGAAGAGCGGCGTAAATGCACGGTGGACTCCAGAATAGGAACAGAACAGTCTTGAATAAATCGTTACGCCGCAACGTTGCCAGCGTTAGCGGCTAGCCTTAGCTTGAGTCGTCGTCGCAGGCAAAAAGTTGAATAATCCATTGTCTGTTTGTGGTTTAATGGGAGCTGCGTGACTTGTGTGTGGATTATGTGCGCGTCAAACAGATTTTACCAATACGTTTTTTACAGAAATCTGACTTTTTTCACTCACGCGAGGAGAAAGTAGTGAGCGTAGTGTCCAAATCGTTCTGTGATCGCGTGCACTGCGGAGTGAAGGAGGGGTCAGGGGACGAGTGTGGACATCCGGACGCTGCCCTGGACAAACGAGGCACTAAAACCTAAAGCACGTATCGTTCCGACTTGGCTGTAATTAGCATAAACCATCGTAAACGTGAGTCTTGTCAAGTTTTTGTCAAACGTCAAACGATCGATCATCCGGACGCTTGTGTCGCGGATCTGCGATATTTCACAGCTCTGCTCAAATCCGTCCAGACCGCGGTCATCCCGGGGCGGCGGGGGTGAAGGAGCGTGAAGCCGCGGGGGAAGAAATACAGCTCGACCTTTAGCCAAATGGCAGCATCTGCGGCGAGCGTCACGAAGACGAGGGCCAGACCTCAGACCACGTTACACAAGAGGAAATCAAGGCTCGCGCCACAAAGTCCGCCGCATCGGACGGAAAAAACAGCGCCGATAATTACTGAGATGTGATTAGAAAAGACAGAGCTAATAGATGCTAATGTGGACGTATCAGCCGATCACGGTCCTAATGGCGTTCTTATTGGTCCTGTGGGTGGAATAATCGCACAGGTCAAAGATTGCGTCAGATGCAGAGGAGAGATTTTTCCAGTCGACTTGTTTATTTGCCTGACGCGCACAAAGTATTTACTGCGGCTGACAAATATGCTGCTTTTAGTCTGTAAAGAAATGTTTGAAACGCTACAGAAGCAGAGACGAGGCACGTACTGTCTGCAGCTCTTTAAAGGGCCCGTGACAGCTGTTTACCATGTTCTAATGTGGACTTTATTTGGTGTATTTGTACCTCTTGTACATATAGATTATAGTTTGACACCAATCGAGCAGGTATTTGTGGAGAAAACGTTGAAAAATCTGTAGGAAATGACAGGAAGTGACATCACACCAGGGACAGGAAGTGACGTCAAAGTTTATGCAGAATTTATACAAAAAAAAAAGAAACATTTTTAACTCTCTAAACATGAATTAAACCAAATAAAATCGCTCTCACATAATTTTATTTGTCGAATCAAGTTGTGCCCAGTGGTTACCGGGTAATTTCCTAGTGTGATGTCATCAATCATAACCAGGAAGTGAAAAAATAAACCTATATATTTTTTTAAAATTCTGGGATAACTTTTTTTTGTATTTTTTTTTTAGCAAAATTCTGAATATATTCATCTTAACTGCGTGTGAGGTCAAAGAGTGGTCCGACCTGTAGGGGGCGCTTTAACCACAGGTTCAGAGTCAGTTGGTCTGATAGAGCGTTTGAGTTCAGATGTTCATTTCCTGTTGTTCCTGATGTTTGTGGCTGTGATGAAAGATGAAGAGCGACAGTGACAGTTCAGTTCTACTGCGCGAGGGCGGGGCTCTTCTGCGCGAGGGGGGGCTCTACTGCACGAGGGCGGGGCTCTACTGCGCGAGGGCGGGGCTCTTCTGCGCGAGGGCGGGGCTCTACTGCGCGAGGGCGGGGCTCTACTGCGCGAGGGCGGGGCTCTTCTGCGCGAGGGCGGGGCTCTACTGCGCGAGGGCGGGGCTCTACTGCGCGAGGGCGGGGCTCTTCTGCGCGAGTGCGGGGCTCTTCTGCGCGAGGGCGGGGCTCTTCTGCGCGAGGGCGGGGCTCTACTGCGCGAGTGCGGGGCTCTACTGCACGAGGGCGGGGCTCTTCTGCGCGAGGGCGGGGCTCTACTGCGCGAGGGCGGGGCTCTTCTGCGCGAGGGCGGGGCTCTACTGCGTGAGGGCGGGGCTCTACTGCACGAGGGCGGGGCTCTTCTGCGCGAGGGCGGGGCTCTACTGCATGAGGGCGGGGCTCTTCTGCGCGAGGGCGGGGCTCTACTGCATGAGGGCGGGGCTCTCCTGTGCGAGGGCGGGGCTCTACTGCGCGAGTGCGGGGCTCTACTGCGCGAGGGCGGGGCTCTTCTGCGCGAGGGCGGGGCTCTACTGCACGAGTGCGGGGCTCTACTGCGCGAGGGCGGGGCTCTTCTGCGCGAGGGCGGGGCTCTACTTCGCGAGGGCGGGGCTCTTCTGCGCGAGGGCGGGGCCCTACTGCGCGAGGGCGGGGCTCTACTTCGCGAGGGCGGGGCTCTACTTCGCGAGGGCGGGGCTCTACTGCGCGAGGGTGGGGCTCTACTTCGCGAGGGCGGGGCTCTACTGCGCGAGGGCGGGGCTCTACTTCGCGAGGGCGGGGCTCTACTGCGCGAGGGCGGGGCTCTACTGCGCGAGGGCGGGGCTCTACTTCGCGAGGGCGGGGCTCTACTTCGCGAGGGCGGGGCTCTACTTCGCGAGGGCGGGGCTCTACTGCGCGAGGGCGGGGCTCTACTGCGCGAGGGCGGGGCTCTACTGCGCGAGGGCGGGGCTCTGATTGTACTGACAGAACCAATCACAGCCTTTCATCCTGATGTTGTGATATGAATAACCAGGAAGAAACCGTCCAAAGTCTCTTCAGTTCATATGAAAATTATATTCTGGCCCAAAACGACGCAGGACAGAAATATACACTACGAATACTTTTTTAGGTAAAAGTAAATCACACAAAGTCAATGAAGATTTAAAGGGCCCATCACAGGTTTATACGGTTTTCTAATTTTGACTTTATTTGGTGTATTTATACCTGTCATACATGTAAATTACACTTTTACACCAATCGAACAGGTATTTGTGGAGAAAACGTTGAAAAAATCTGTGGAAAATGACAGGAAGTGACATCACACCAGGGACAGGAAGTGACATCACACCAGGGGCGCTCACTCCAGACAAAGTTTATACTGATGCTAATTTCCCAGTATGATGTCATCAACTACAAACAGGAAGTGAAATGATGAAGGAAAAAAATGTGCTAATCTATGATAAAATGTTTAGCAAAATTCAAACTATATTTATCTTAGCTGTGTTTGGTTCAATGAACAGTCCAGATGAAACAACTGAATCCTTCTAAACAATGTAACTCTCCTGGACCAATGAGGGATTAAACCGACATAAATATAAACCTCATTTGCTGCCGTGTTTCTGTTGTTCTTGTGTCTCTATGACGTAATTATGAAGACTTTTTATTGAACTGCTCATGATTTAAAATACACGTATTAAAACCTCGTCTCCTGGACACACAGTATAACTCGTAAACCGGGCGTGTGCGACGGTCAAACGTGGCGAGCGGTCGTGCTGTTGTTTTCATCGCAGACACGGCCACGCCCCTGAACTCTTCAAACGACGCCATTGGCTCCGTGAAATATCGCAAACGCCCGCGGATCGAAGCGAACGCCCTTGTCCGAATAAAGACGGTTCGTGCCATCGACCGCAATAATCCAGTCAATATTTACCCTCCTGTTTTTCCCGAACTGATTTCTTTCCCGCCGGTGATTTGTGTGTTTTGTGCGTTCGCCGAGTCGCGGCTCTTTCACTTTGAGCGATTGGATGAAGTCGGCCGTTAATCCGCGCGGGCGTTTGGCAGCGGCGACTTTGACAGAGATCCTTAAATCACACGCTTTTTACAAACACAGACGCAAAAGGAGTTTGTTTATGGAGCGAGACGGGTTAAAAGAGCTCTAAAGAGAGACCAGGAAGTGATAAAACGACAGGCGACAAAACACGTCTGAACTTTTGTCTGAAACTGGATCTTAATCAAAATCATAAAAACTAAAACATTTTCATTGTGAGAATTTTAGAAGCAAAATAAAGTTAATTTTCATCAGTTTGTTCTTCAAAATAGTAGAACTCAATTTTTTAATCTGTTAGTTTAAAGAAAAAAACAGGTCTAAACCAGGACTAAACCAGGTCTAAATCAGGGCTAAACCAGGACTAAACCAGGAGTAAACCAGGGCTAAACCAGGACAAAATCAGGGCTAAACCAGGACAAAATCAAGGCTAAACCAGGACTAAACCAGGACTAAACCAGGACTAAACCAGGTCTAAATCAGGGCTAAACCAGGACTAAACCAGGAGTAAACCAGGGCTAAACCAGGACAAAATCAGGGCTAAACCAGGGCTAAACCAGGACAAAATCAAGGCTAAACCAGGGCTAAACCAGGTCTAAACCAGGACTAAACCAGGACTAAACCAGGACTAAACCAGGTCTAAACCAGGACTAAATCAGGGCTAAACCAGGTCTAAACCAGGTCTAAATCAGGGCTAAACCAGGTCTAAACCAGGACTAAACCAGGACTAAACCAGGACTAAACCAGGTCTAAACCAGGACTAAACCAGGTCTAAACCAGGACTAAACCAGGTCTAAACCAGGACTAAACCAGGACTAAACCAGAACTAAACCAGGTCTAAATCAGGGCTAAACCAGGTCTAAACCAGGACTAAACCAGGACTAAACCAGGACTAAACCAGGTCTAAACCAGGACTAAACCAGGACTAAACCAGGTCTAAACCAGGACTAAACCAGGACTAAACCAGGTCTAAACCAGGTCTAAACCAGGACTAAACCAGGTCTAAACCAGGTCTAAACCAGGACTAAACCAGGACTAAACCAGGTCTAAACCAGGTCTAAACCAGGACTAAACCAGGACTAAACCAGGTCTAAACCAGGACTAAACCAGTTTGTGAATTTTGCGTTTAATTCTTTGATCATGATGTTGTTAAGTGTAAATTATCTCAAAACTGTGTCTTTGTCCAGCTTTGACACACAATATGAAGCGATGAAATGTGTTTTATCATCAAAAACATGTTTTATCATCAAAAACAGACCTGGATCTGTATTAGCTTTATTCACACCAGTGCTTTTCCCTCTGAGCCTCAAAAAAACACTGAGTTTCAAGTTTCCCAGATTCGTGACGTTAAAGTTAGAGATTTTAAATTCTCCGGAGCTATTTTTAAATCCATAAATCATCACATCTCTACTCCCTTTATTACCACCGTGTGTTTGCATTAGACAGAGGGTTTTAAAACAGCGGTCCGCAACCTGCTTTCCCGTACACACCGGTGCAACTGGGACCGGTTGAAGGGGGCGGGGCCGGTTGGAGGGGGCGGGGCCATTAACAGCAGCGTAAAATCGTACACAAACCCTAATTGTCTTATTTCTGACACTTGATGTTCAAATCAAATCAAATCAAATCAATTTATTTTTGTAAGGCCCAAAATCACAACAACAGTTGCCTCTGAGGGCCACAGGGAGAAATGAATCAACAATGTCTGTGGTGGCGAGGGACGATGTCCCAGGGTCCTCTGTCCTTAGACTCTGCTTCTCGGCCAGGAAAAACTACAAAAAAAAACCTCTTTGGGAAAAAAGCGTAGAAACCTGGAGGAGTTCCAGTGAAGGAGAGATCTGACTCTCACAGACGGACAGACGGACACGAGGAGACTGGAGCTGGACCCACTCTTCAGGCACATGAGGGACCGTTCATTTGGCTCTATATTTTCAAAGTAAAACGCAGAGACGTAGAAACAGACTAAAACAAAAATAAAGTACATTTTAATATATATATATATATATATATATATATATATATATATATAGCTTTTAACGTTGTTTTAAAATGTGTGATACCAAAACAAAAGGTACAAGAGCACGTTTAAATGACAATAACACATAATTCATAACATATTGGACACGGCAAAGCTTTATAATAACTAAAGAAACCAATAGTGAGTTAAGGATGCCTCTGGTTCAGTAGCAGCTTCACAGCCTGAGCCTGAATCATTCTTAATAAACGATTTGCTCGCTCTAATTAAGGTGCAGTTGTTATGATAATTAATGGCGTTTTTATCAAGCTCAAACGAGTGAAACTTTCAGCCGGATCGTC
Organism: Eucyclogobius newberryi; assembly: GCF_026437365.1. Lineage (NCBI taxonomy): Eukaryota > Metazoa > Chordata > Actinopteri > Gobiiformes > Gobiidae > Eucyclogobius > Eucyclogobius newberryi. The sequence goes on along the minus strand of NW_027316500.1, from coordinate 30,885,983 downwards.
TCGTCCGCCGTGTCATTAACGAGTTCTACGGGAATGGAAACGGTGTTAGCGCTGATGTTAGCGCTGAGCTAATGCGCAGCCTGTGTTTTGTGTTGGAAGCAAATCAAAGGCTAATTAAGCTCAGTAAAACAAACTGCAATTTACATAATGAGGAGACTGTCGGGGGCCGTTTGGAGCCCGGGCCCTAAATGTGAGTGTTCAGAGCACGACAGGAGCTGAGGCCATATATATATATATATATATATATATATATATATATATATATATATATATATATATATATATATAATACTCACTAATGTACTTTTGAGCCGCATGGTTTTCAATAACACGTTTGTGACGCTCAGGAATCTGTCTAAAAAAGACCTGGAAGAACTTAAAGTTTTATGTGTCTGAGCGAGATAAGACGCCGTTAATCTTCCAAATTCAAAGAAGACGTTTCTTTTCACTGCTTTTTTAACACGCTGTAAAGTCGAGCGCTTCATTCTGCAGCCGCTCAATGCGGTTAGAAACAGCTGTCACATTTTGCTCCACGTTATGTCAAACTGACGAGCTAATTACAATATGAGTCGGAGCGCTGAGCGGCGATGTGTACTGAGATGTCTGAGGACGAGACGAGCGCTGACTGAGCAGAAGCTGAGCAGAGACTGAGCAGAGGCCGAGCAGAGGCCGAGCAGAGGCTGTGCAGAGGCTGTGCAGAGGCTGAGCAGAGGCTGAGCAGAGGCTGAGCAGAGACTGAGCAGAGGCTGAGCAGAGGCTGAGCAGAGGCTGAGCAGAGGCTGAGCAGAGGCTGAGCAGAGACTGAGCAGAGGCTGAGCAGAGGCTGAGCAGAGACTGAGCAGAGGCTGAGCAGAGGCTGTGCAGAGGCTGTGCAGAGGCCGAGTTCACAGGATTTATCCTAGAACATTCCACGTTATGGCTTTAAATGTATTTCCGTTCATAGAGACAAGCAGGAAGCGCCTGGTCAAGTGACAGGTCAGATCTGTGGAAAGGCTCACAATAAGAATTAGAACTGAACAATGTTTAAAATGTTGCAACATTCGAAATATGTTTATTTTTGTCTTTTTTTTGTCTTTTGTTTTGTTTTTGTTCATATTCTCTCTTTTCAGTCGGTTTGAAAAAAATAATGATAGTAAAATGTTGCGATGTACAAGATGACATAGTGTGATATTGATATTATTGTAAAATGTTCATAAACTTTATCATTTCAGTTATTTTGAAACTTAAATGTGCCTTTTATTTATTTATTCATCTTTATTTAACCAGGTAAGAACACAATGCGATCCAGAGTTTTTAAGAGTGAAAAACTTGACAGACTCAAAACAAAAGTTGCACAAAGACAAAAAACACAATTAAATAAAGACAAATAATAAATAACATTTTCCATTTTGATTTAAACCTAGATTTAAATTTAAAAATAAAACACTAGATTTTTGTGATTGTTTTGACGTCAGTTATTGGGATGTTGATACTTTGGGACAGGAAGTCGGGTTATTCATGTTGACAGGAAGTCGGGTTATTCATGTTGACAGGAAGTCGGATTATTCGTGTTGACAGGAAGTCGGGTTATTCATGTTGACAGGAAGTCGGATTATTCGTGTTGACAGGAAATCGGATTATTCATGTTGACAGGTCGGATTATTCGTGTTGACAGGAAGTCTGGTTATTCATGTTGACAGGAAGTCGGATTATTTGTGTTGACAGGAAGTCGGATTATTCGTGTTGACAGGAAGTCGGGTTATTCATGTTGACAGGAAGTCGGATAATTCGTGTTGACAGGAAGTCGGATTATTCGTGTTGACAGGAAGTCGGGTTATTCATGTTGATAGGAAGTCGGATTATTTGTGTTGACAGGAAGTCGGATTATTCGTGTTGACAGGAAGTCGGGTTATTCATGTTGACAGGAAGTCGGATAATTCGTGTTGACAGGAAGTCGGATTATTCGTGTTGACAGGAAGTCGGGTTATTCATGTTGACAGGAAGTCGGATTATTTGTGTTGACAGGAAGTCGGATTATTCGTGTTGACAGGAAGTCGGGTTATTCATGTTGACAGGAAGTCGGATTATTCGTGTTGACAGGAAGTCGGATTGTTCGTGTTGACAGGAAGTCGGATTATTTGTGTTGACAGGAAGTCAGATTATTTGTGTTGACAGGAAAACAGATTATTCATGTTGACAGGAAGTCGGATTATACGTGTTGACAGGAAGTCGGATTATTTGTGTTGACAGGAAGTCGGATTATTTGTGTTGACAGGAAGTCGGATTATTTGTGTTGATAGGAAGTCAGATTATTCGTGTTGACAGGAAGTCGGATTATTCGTGTTGACAGGAAGTCGGATTATTCGTGTTGACAGGAAGTCGGATTATTCGTGTTGACAGGAAGTCGGATTTTTCGTGTTGACAGGAAGTCGGATTATTCGTGTTGACAGGAAGTCAGATTATTTGTGTTGACAGGAAGTCAGATTATTCGTGTTGACAGGAAGTCGGATTATTCGTGTTGACAGGAAGTCGGATTATTTGTGTTGACAGGAAGTCGGATTATTTGTGTTGACAGGAAGTCGGATTATTTGTGTTGATAGGAAGTCAGATTATTCGTGTTGACAGGAAGTCGGATTATTCGTGTTGACAGGAAGTCGGATTATTCGTGTTGACAGGAAGTCGGATTATTCGTGTTGACAGGAAGTCGGATTTTTCGTGTTGACAGGAAGTCGGATTATTCGTGTTGACAGGAAGTCAGATTATTCGTGTTGACAGGAAGTCAGATTATTCGTGTTGACAGGAAGTCGGATTATTCGTGTTGACAGGAAGTCGGATTATTCGTGTTGACAGGAAGTCGGATTATTCGTGTTGACAGGAAGTCGGATTATTCGTGTTGACAGGAAGTCGGATTATTCGTGTTGACAGGAAGTCGGATTATTTGTGTTGACAGGAAGTCGGATTATTTGTGTTGATAGGAAGTCAGATTATTCGTGTTGACAGGAAGTCGGATTATTCGTGTTGACAGGAAGTCGGATTATTCGTGTTGACAGGAAGTCAGATTATTCGTGTTGACAGGAAGTCGGATTATTCGTGTTGACAGGAAGTCGGATTATTCGTGTTGACAGGAAGTCAGATTATTCGTGTTGACAGGAAGTCGGATTATTCGTGTTGACAGGAAGTCGGATTATTCGTGTTGACAGGAAGTCGGATTATTCGTGTTGACAGGAAGTCGGATTATTCGTGTTGACAGGAAATACAATCAGATTGAGATAATTTGTGCCTTATAAGATTTGAGCACTAAAACAACCGCAGTAAAATGCTAGACTCATTTAATGCTGTATTGTCACACATTCCCGCCAAAGTAAAAGCCTCTTCACGGCACAAACACCCAGAAGTTTTAATAAAGCGAGTGTTGTTCACTTCTGCACGTCCGCTCGCTCACAGCTCATGAAATGACAAATCTGCTGCTTTTCCCGTGATTTGGACTCGAGCATCTGGGTTTTTAGCGCTCGTCCCCTCGGGCCCCACACAAATCGCTCCGTCCCCAAAAGCAGCGCACTTTTGGAGGCTCCGAACGGCTCCGAACAGCTGCTGAGGTGGAGCGGCGAGGGCGGAGGAAGGCGGAGGTAACGAGAGCGCCATATGCCTCTGAAATCACATATAATATACATCTGCACACTTTAAGAGGACAGGAAATCAGATTATTCATGTTGACGGGAAATCAGATTATTCATGTTGACGGGAAATCAGATTATTCATGTTAACAGGAAATCAGATTATTCATGTTGACGGGAAATCAGATTATTCATGTTGACGGGAAATCAGATTATTCATGTTGACGGGAAATCAGATTATTCATGTTAACAGGAAATCAGATTATTCATGTTGACGGGAAATCAGATTATTCATGTTGACGGGAAATCAGATTATTCATGTTGACAGGAAATCAGATTATTCATGTTGACGGGAAATCAGATTATTCATGTTGACACAAAATCAGATTATTCATGTTGACAGGAAATCAGATTATTCATGTTGACGGGAAATCAGATTATTCATGTTGACAGGTAATCGGATTGTTCATGTTGACGGGAAATCAGATTATTCATGTTGACAGGTAATCGGATTATTCATGTTGACGGGAAATCAGATTATTCATGTTGACAGGAAATCAGATTATTCATGTTGACAGGAAATCAGATTATTCATGTTGACGGGAAATCAGATTATTCATGTTGACGGGAAATCAGATTATTCATGTTGACGGGAAATCAGATTATTCATGTTGACAGGAAATCAGATTATTCATGTTGACGGGAAATCAGATTATTCATGTTGACGGGAAATCAGATTATTCATGTTGACAGGAAATCAGATTATTCATGTTGACGGGAAATCAGATTATTCATGTTGACAGGAAATCTGATTATTCATGTTGACGGGAAATCAGATTATTCATGTTGACGGGAAATCAGATTATTCATGTTGACGGGAAATCAGATTATTAAAATTGAGAAAAATCTGATTCTGATTGGATGTTGAAACATATATATATATATATATATATATATATATATTTTAACACTTGTTTGTTTTGACGTCAGTTATTAGGATATTGCTACTTTGAGATAAATTGTGCCATAAAAGATTTGAGCAATAAAACAAAGGCAATAAAATGCTAGATCGACACATTTAATGCCATATTGCCAAACATTATTTTTAGGCCCGAGCGCCAGAAGCTGGCGAGAGGCCTATTAGTTCCGTAAACTGCGAAAGTGCGCACGAAATCGAGCGCGAAGCGCTCGCCCACTTCCAAACACTCACTAACGCACTCCTTCACTCACGCACGCCCCGTGCATACTAATTAGTAGTAGGAAAATGGAACATTACCGTTGTAAACGGGCGAAGCCCGTGCAAAAGTGCGCACTAAACGAGTGCTTTACATGGGGATATTACTGTATAGAGGGTCAAAAACGCAAAGTGGGCGGAGTCCACTCAAAATTAACGAAAGTACCCGTCAGTGACGAAGGACCCACACCATGAGGTAGAGTATGGTTTATGATATTTGAAAAATGGGAAACATTTTTTTTGCATTGGAATATTATTCTTTATTTCTTCTCTATTTTTCACCCAGTGAACATTGACCAAAAGTCAAAAAAATTTGCACACCTCTAAAAATTGTGCCTCTCTACATTCTGACTATCTCCTTTTTCTAAATTTAAAAACATTGGCGCGTCAGCGCCCCCAAATAAAAAAAAAAAAAACATGCATTGAAAGATAGGACATGGACAAAAAAAAATCTGATCGTAGAATCATGAAATTTGGCGCAGAGGTAGATGGTGACAAGAGAAGTAAAAAATATTATTCCGGCAACGCCGTCCACCCAACCAAATGTCGGCCATATTGGATCAAAATGTGCTAAGCATGACTCTGGAGTTTTTCCATATATTATACTTTTGCAAACTGTTCCTAGGACGTTGGCCAGAAAAAGCTGAAATTTGGTGAAAATGGTGTTGAGAAGTGGGACATAAAAAGTTATCGAAATTACACGGTCTCTGAGCGGCGAAGCCGCAAACTGTAGCTAGAATTTCAGAAATGTCCCAAATTTTAAATTTGCTGCCGTTTACGCAGGTAAAGTCCGAATTGCGTCAAATTTGAATCAGTTGTTAAACCCTTTGCCCTTAACCTACTTGGAGTGAAATAAATAAATTTGACGCGACAGCGCCCCCTACAGAGTGACATAACATTTTATATGGAGGGTAAAATGTTTAGTTTTTTTAAATTGTACGGAATTTGGGACAAAATTCAATTTTGGCATCCCGATCAAAAAAGTTAATAAGACCCATGTCATATTTGTTACGGCGTAGCCGTAGCAACGACAGAAACCTCCCATGTTATTCCAATGGGGAATTCGCCAGATCTCTGAAATGTGAACATGCTGACTCTTTATACTTTTACAAACTCCTCCAAGGATGTGAGCCCAATTAACTTAAGGGTTAGTTGGTGAGACTCATCTTCAGGAGTCAAAAGTTATCAACATTTTTATTCTAAGAGCCACGGACTTTGTGCCACGGAGCCACAAACTTTTCCCTTCATATGTAAAGTAAAGGGAAGAAGACGCATCACAGATTCAGCAGTCGGTGTAATAAGGGGTAAATTGGGGCGCGTTAGTGCCCCCTCCTCTTGCGGCGGTGGCGTGGCGAGGGCCGATCAATCAACATTTATCATTATTATTATTATTATTTTACATGTAAATATAAAAGAAAAGAACATATTAAAGTGTGCGATTGACGTGGGATCTTCGGGTTGAAAAGAAGGCAGAGTTTTGAGCAGCTGTCTTATGAAAATAAAAAAAGACAAATATTGAAATGAGTGAGAAAGGAGTAAATTAGTCAAAACGCTCAGTAAAATGACTAAACGTGTAGGTGTTTGAGTGGCGCTCCATCTGTATGCACCGCACCGCACTGCACTGCACAGCACAGCACCGCACTGCACAGCACTGTACGCAAGCCGCTCAGAAACATGGCAATTCAGCTAAAACGCCAGTCTTTTTATACGTCCGTCCACGGCATGGCAACGGGTTATGAATATTGAGAGGGGAGGGAGGAAGAGGAGGGAGGGGAGGAAGAGGAGGGGAGGAGGAAGAGGAGGGAGGGGAGGAAGAGGAGGGAGGGGAGGAAGAGGAGGGGAGGAGGGAGGGGAGGAAGAGGAGGGGAGGAGGAAGAGGAGGGAGGGGAGGAAGAGGAGGGAGGGGAGGAAGTGGAGGAAGAGGAGGGAGGGGAGGAAGAGGAGGGGAGGAGGAAGAGGAGGGAGGGGAGGAAGAGGAGGGAGGGGAGGAAGTGGAGGAAGAGGAGGGAGAGGAGGGGAGGAGGAAGAGGAGGGAGGGGAGGAAGAGGAGGGAGGGGAGGAAGAGGAGGGGAGGAGGAAGAAGAGGGAGGGGAGGAAGAGGAGGGGAGGAGGAAGAGGAGGGAGGGGAGGAAGAGGAGGGAGGGGAGGAAGAGGAGGGAGAGGAGGGGAGGAGGAAGAGGAGGGAGGGGAGGAAGAGGAGGGAGGGGAGGAAGAGGAGGGAGAGGAGGAAGAGGAGGGGAGAGAAGGAGGAAGAGGAGGGAAGGAAGAGGAGGGGAGGAGGAGGGGAGGGAAGGAGGAAGAGGAGGGAGGGGAGGAAGTGGAGGAAGAGGAGGGAGAGGAGGAAGAGGAGGGGAGGAGGAAGAGGAGGGGAGGAGGAGGGGAGGGAAGGAGGAAGAGGAGGGAGGGGAGGAAGTGGAGGAAGAGGAGGGAGAGGAGGGGAGGAGGAAGAGGAGAGGAGGAGGACTTTTATTAAAATTGTCTTTGATAATCCATTGTGTGTGTCACGCTTCACTTCAATCGTGGGTTAATGGGTCGTGTAAATCCCTCGTTCGCCCTGGAGTGGTCATTTTCAATCTGAATGTACTGGTCTGAGAAGCTAGAATAGTCAGTGGACGCTCCGAAACTGTATTTTTCCTTCAAATCCACGCTTGAGGCCGAAAATTCATACTGCACAGCTTTTCTAGGAGCACCTGGCAATAACTCGAGGCATATTAATGTTTCCCTCGACACGCTGTACGAAAATCCACAATGTGCGGCTGCATAATGGTATGAACATACGATCCAAGACGGAATCATTTGTGGAGGGGGTGACGGGGGCGGAGGGGGTGACGGGGGCAAAGGGGGTGACGGGGGCAAAGGGGGTGACGGGGATGACGGGGGTGAAGGGGATGACGGGGGTAAAGGGGGTAAAGGGGGTGACGAGGGTAAAGGGGGTGGAGGGGATGACGGGGGTAAATGGGGTGACGGGGGTGAAGGGGATGACGGGGGTAAAGGGGGTAAAGGGGGTGACGAGGGTAAAGGGGGTGAAGGGGATGACGGGGGTGAAGGGGTGAAGGGGGTAAAGGGGGTGAATGGGGTGAAGGGGGTGAAGGGGGTAAAAGGGGTGAAGGGGGTGACGGGGTAAAGGGGGTGACGGGGGTGAAGGGGATGACGGGGATGACGGGGGTGAATGGGGTGAAGGGGTGAAGGGGGTGAAGGGGTGAAGGGGGTAAAGGGGGTAAAGGGGGTAAAGGGGGTGAAGGGGTGAAGGGGGTAAAGGGGGTGAAGGGGTGAAGGGGGTAAAGGGGGTGACGGGGTAAAGGGGGTGAAGGGGGTAAATGGGGTAAAGGGGGTGACGGGGTAAAGGGGGTGAAGGGGGTAAAGGGGGTGAAGGGGGTAAAGGGGGTGACGGGGGTAAAGGGGGTGACGGGGTAAAGGGGGTGAAGGGGGTGACGGGGGTAAAGGGGGTGACGGGGTAAAGGGGGTGAAGGGGTGAAGGGGGTGAAGGGGGTGACGGGGTAAAGGGGGTGACGGGGTAAAGGGGGTAAAGGGGGTGAAGGGGGTAAAGGGGGTAAAGGGGGTGAAGGGGTGAAGGGGTGAAGGGGGTAAAGGGGGTGAAGGGGTGAAGGGGGTAAAGGGGGTAAAGGGGGTGAAGGGGTGAAGGGGGTAAAGGGGGTGAAGGGGTGAAGGGGGTAAAGGGGGTAAAGGGGGTGAAGGGGTGAAGGGGGTAAAGGGGGTGAAGGGGTGAAGGGGTGAAGGGGGTAAAGGGGGTGAAGGGGTGAAGGGGGTGACGGGGTGAAGGGGTGAAGGGGGTAAAGGGGGTGAAGGGGGTGACGGGGTGAAGGGGGTGACGGGGTAAAGGGGGTGAAGGGGGTGACGGGGTGAAGGGGGTGACGGGGTAAAGGGGGTGAAGGGGGTGACGGGGTGAAGGGGGTGACGGGGTGAAGGGGGTGACGGGGTAAAGGGGGTGAAGGGGGTGACGGGGTGAAGGGGGTGACGGGGTGAAGGGGTGAAGGGGGTAAAGGGGGTGAAGGGGGTGACGGGGTGAAGGGGGTGACGGGGTAAAGGGGGTGAAGGGGGTGACGGGGTGAAGGGGGTGACGGGGTAAAGGGGGTGAAGGGGGTGACGGGGTGAAGGGGGTGACGGGGTGAAGGGGGTGACGGGGTAAAGGGGGTGAAGGGGGTGACGGGGTGAAGGGGGTGACGGGGTAAAGGGGGTGAAGGGGGTGACGGGGTGAAGGGGGTGACGGGGTGAAGGGGGTGACGGGGTAAAGGGGGTGTAGGGGGTAAATGGGGTAAATGAGGTCAGTAAGTTTCTGTCTGATCTGATCTTAGTCCTTAAACTGTTCATGAGACATTCAAACTGATGCGTGCAGTTGTATTTTGTCCTTTATTTAACGTATCGAGGGTCTTTTCCCTGTTTTCGTGGCGTTTTCCTGATCTTTCCTGGTTATTTCCTGTAACATTCCGATGATTCTGGGCTGTGTCTGTGCTCCGCCTCCTTTGACCTGCTCAGCTGCTCAGTGTCTCTGCAGCGCTCGCTTCACTCTCTAAAACTGAATCAAATGAGCAAATTATATCCAAAGTGTTGAACTCAGAAGCTAGTCAAGCTCGTGCCGGGTCAGTACTTTGGTGGGAGGCGGCCTGGGCACACCAGGGTATCACCAGGGTATCACCAGGGTATCACCAGGGTATCACCAGGGTACCACCAGCCTCGTGGCAGAGTGGTTAACACGGACCACCGTCACATGATCTCTCTGCATGTCCTTCTCGTGTTACCGTGGTCGAGTATGAGCTGATCAGTTTTCCTCTGAGGCAGGGGTGGGCAAACTACGGCGGCCCGTGGGCCACATACGGCCCGTTTGTCTTTATAATCCGGCCCACCAAACATGACAAATAATATTTATTTATTTTATTTTTTTTTTCCCCCTGTCTGAGGTGACACTTAAATAGAGCTGTAAGGCCCGGGTAATGCCCGGGTAATGCCAGTGTAATGCCAGAGTAAGGCCCGGGTAATGCCAGAGTAATGCCAGTGTAATGCCAGAGTAATGCCAGAGTAAGGCCCGGGTAATGCCAGAGTAATGCCAGTGTAATGCCAGTGTAATGCCAGTGTAATGCCAGAGTAATGCCAGTGTAATGCCAGAGTAAGGCCCGAGTAAGGCCCGGGTAATGCCAGAGTAATGCCCGAGTAATGCCAGTGTAATGCCAGTGTAATGCCAGAGTAAGGCCCGGGTAATGCCAGAGTAATGCCCGAGTAATGCCAGTGTAATGCCAGTGTAATGCCAGAGTAAGGCCCGGGTAATGCCAGTGTAATGCCAGAGTAATTCCAGTGTAATGCCAGTGTAATGCCAGTGTAATGCCAGAGTAAGGCCCGGGTAATGCCCGAGTAATGCCCGAGTAATGCCAGTGTAATGCCAGTGTAATGCCAGAGTAATGCCAGAGTAATGCCAGTGTAATGCCAGTGTAATGCCAGTGTAATGCCAGAGTAATGCCAGTGTAATGCCAGTGTAATGCCAGTGTAATGCCAGAGTAAGGCCCGGGTAATGCCAGAGTAATGCCAGTGTAATGCCAGAGTAAGGCCCGAGTAATGCCAGTGTAATGCCAGAGTAAGGCCCGAGTAAGGCCCGGGTAATGCCAGAGTAAAACCCGAGTAATGCCAGTGTAATGCCAGTGTAATGCCAGAGTAAGGCCCGGGTAATGCCAGAGTAAGGCCCGGGTAATGCCAGAGTAATGCCAGTGTAATGCCAGAGTAATGCCAGTGTAATGCCAGAGTAAGGCCCGGGTAATGCCAGAGTAATGCCAGTGTAATGCCAGTGTAATGCCAGAGTAATGCCCGAGTAATGCCAGTGTAATGCCAGTGTAATGCCAGAGTAATGCCAGTGTAATGCCAGAGTAAGGCCCGGGTAATGCCAGAGTAATGCCCGGGTAATGCCAGTGTAATGCAAGAGTAATGCCAGTGTAATGCCAGTGTAATGCCAGTGTAATGCCAGTGTAATGCCAGAGTAAGGCCCGGGTAATGCCCGAGTAATGCCCGAGTAATGCCAGTGTAATGCCAGTGTAATGCCAGTGTAATGCCAGAGTAATGCCAGAGTAATGCCAGAGTAAGGCCCGGGTAATGCCCGAGTAATGCCAGAGTAATGCCAGTGTAATGCCAGTGTAATGCCAGTGTAATGCCAGAGTAATGCCAGAGTAATGCCAGTGTAATGCCAGAGTAATGCCAGTGTAATGCCAGTGTAATGCCAGTGTAATGCCAGAGTAAGGCCCGGGTAATGCCAGAGTAATGCCAGTGTAATGCCAGAGTAAGGCCCGAGTAATGCCAGTGTAATGCCAGTGTAATGCCAGTGTAATGCCAGAGTAATGCCAGTGTAATGCCAGAGTAAGGCCCGAGTAAGGCCCGGGTAATGCCAGAGTAATGCCCGAGTAATGCCAGTGTAATGCCAGTGTAATGCCAGAGTAAGGCCCGGGTAATGCCAGAGTAAGGCCCGGGTAATGCCAGAGTAATGCCAGTGTAATGCCAGTGTAATGCCAGAGTAATGCCAGTGTAATGCCAGAGTAAGGCCCGGGTAATGCCAGAGTAATGCCCGAGTAATGCCAGTGTAATGCCAGTGTAATGCCAGAGTAATGCCAGTGTAATGCCAGAGTAATGCCAGTGTAATGCCAGTGTAATGCCAGTGTAATGCCAGAGTAATGCCAGTGTAATGCCAGTGTAATGCCAGAGTAATGCCAGTGTAATGCCCGAGTAATGCCAGTGTAATGCCAGTGTAATGCCAGAGTAATGCCCGAGTAATGCCAGTGTAATGCCAGTGTAATGCCAGAGTAATGCCAGTGTAATGCCAGAGTAAGGCCCGGGTAATGCCAGAGTAATTCCCGGGTAATGCCAGTGTAATGCCAGAGTAATGCCAGTGTAATGCCAGTGTAATGCCAGTGTAATGCCAGAGTAAGGCCCGGGTAATGCCAGTGTAATGCCAGAGTAATTCCAGTGTAATGCCAGTGTAATGCCAGTGTAATGCCAGAGTAAGGCCCGGGTAATGCCCGAGTAATGCCCGAGTAATGCCAGTGTAATGCCAGTGTAATGCCAGAGTAATGCCAGAGTAATGCCAGTGTAATGCCAGTGTAATGCCAGTGTAATGCCAGAGTAATGCCAGTGTAATGCCAGTGTAATGCCAGAGTAAGGCCCGGGTAATGCCAGAGTAATGCCAGTGTAATGCCAGAGTAATGCCAGTGTAATGCCAGAGTAATGCCAGTGTAATGCCAGAGTAATGCCAGTGTAATGCCAGAGTAAGGCCCGAGTAAGGCCCGGGTAATGCCAGAGTAATGCCCGAGTAATGCCAGTGTAATGCCAGGGTAATGCCAGAGTAAGGCCCGGGTAATGCCAGAGTAATGCCAGTGTAATGCCAGAGTAATGCCAGTGTAATGCCAGGGTAATGCCAGAGTAATGCCAGTGTAATGCCAGTGTAATGCCAGAGTAATGCCAGTGTAATGCCAGTGTAATGCCAGTGTAATGCCAGTGTAATGCCAGAGTAATGCCCGAGTAATGCCAGTGTAATGCCAGTGTAATGCCAGAGTAATGCCAGTGTAATGCCAGAGTAAGGCCCGGGTAATGCCAGAGTAATGCCCGGGTAATGCCAGTGTAATGCCAGAGTAATGCCAGTGTAATGCCAGTGTAATGCCAGTGTAATGCCAGTGTAATGCCAGAGTAAGGCCCGGGTAATGCCCGAGTAATGCCCGAGTAATGCCAGTGTAATGCCAGTGTAATGCCAGTGTAATGCCAGAGTAATGCCAGAGTAATGCCAGAGTAAGGCCCGGGTAATGCCCGAGTAATGCCAGAGTAATGCCAGTGTAATGCCAGTGTAATGCCAGTGTAATGCCAGAGTAATGCCAGAGTAATGCCAGTGTAATGCCAGAGTAATGCCAGTGTAATGCCAGTGTAATGCCAGTGTAATGCCAGAGTAAGGCCCGGGTAATGCCAGAGTAATGCCAGTGTAATGCCAGAGTAAGGCCCGAGTAATGCCAGTGTAATGCCAGTGTAATGCCAGAGTAATGCCAATGTAATGCCAGAGTAAGGCCCGAGTAAGGCCCGGGTAATGCCAGAGTAATGCCCGAGTAATGCCAGTGTAATGCCAGTGTAATGCCAGAGTAAGGCCCGGGTAATGCCAGAGTAAGGCCCGGGTAATGCCAGAGTAATGCCAGTGTAATGCCAGTGTAATGCCAGAGTAATGCCAGTGTAATGCCAGAGTAAGGCCCGGGTAATGCCAGAGTAATGCCCGAGTAATGCCAGTGTAATGCCAGTGTAATGCCAGAGTAATGCCAGTGTAATGCCAGAGTAATGCCAGTGTAATGCCAGTGTAATGCCAGTGTAATGCCAGTGTAATGCCAGAGTAATGCCAGTGTAATTCCAGTGTAATGCCAGTGTAATGCCAGAGTAATGCCAGAGTAATGCCAGAGTAATGCCAGAGTAATGCCAGAGTAATGACAGAGTAATGCCAGTGTAATGCCAGAGTAATGCCAGTGTAATGCCAGAGTAAGGCCCGGGTAATGTCCGGGTAATGCCAATGATGGGACGTGTCTTGAAATTGCCTTTGGAGCTTTAGTGTCCATCTAAAACGCCCCAACAACAGTAGAGTTCTAAAATTGCATTTTGACAGATGACATTTGACCTTGGCCTGGCTCACGACCGAATAATGTGTTTATCAATCTGGAAAGGCTCTAAACACTTCACACTGATTGGTCAAGAGAAAGGCACAGACGTATTTTAGAAACAAATGCAAAAAGCGCATCGTTTTTTAAATAAAATAATCTATATTCTTGCTGAAATCTGTGTCACAATGTTTTGGTTGTTTTTGAGCTTCAACTTTGGCCGACGCCCAAACCCCACGGCTGCCCTGTGATTGGTCCACTGCTGGTGGAGCGAAGCCTGGCCATAGCTTTGTGAGAATGAATCTTAATTAATTAAATTAGTTAATTTGACCTCCTTCGTCTCAGCTCAACACTTCGGCCGTCGTGTCGCTCCTGAACTCAACTACGTGGCTAAATATACCAAATATGTCCAAGACCCGGCGGGTTTGGGGCCTCGACTCGGCCACATCCGAACACAATGGATGAATCTCAACACGTCGTTTGTCACTGAGACCAACAGGTGCTGCTTGGGAGGAAAACACCATTACCACATCCCAGGAGCCGGTGAGCGTGGAGGCGGGGCTCCGGCGACCTCACACGCATTGTAATTGGGCTGTTTGTCGAAAAAGATGTTATTATAGTGTTCAAATGTGGCAGGAATTCCTCTAGGGAGACAATTTTATCTCCGCCTACTTCTCAAACAGCCACTGCTCGGGCGACGATGCGGACGGCTGCGGTTACAGCGAGAAGAAACCATTTTTACGATTATCCCCATCATCAAAAAGCGATATCCTTAATTTGAATAGACGATTGTTCTTCTCTGCGTCCAGCTTTATGACATCAGACTCTGAATGATCGAGTCAAGTCGATGTGGAGCAGCCAATCAGCTCTCATCCCGAAGCGTTTGCAATAAACAAAACGTTTTGCTGAGGTGAAAACGGCGTGTTGCAGTCTTGATCTTGAACGACACTGACTCATAAGGGAAAAGTTGGGCGATGAAACAGATTTGGCGACACATTTTTCGCCCTTCAACTGTTCGTTTACCGTATCCGCCGCTGCTTTTTAATTACGTCTAGCGATTAACCTTGAGTTGCCCTCCTCCTCGTCTTCCACCGTAGCTGTTTCGTAAAGTCAAAAATGGTAAACAATTCATCCCAAACTTTAAATTTGTCCCAGAAAATCAAATCCATTCATTATGTACCGTATATATCTCGTACGCTGCACTAAAAACACGCTGCAAATCCAACAAGTTTCCATCCCCGGGCGGTTGGAAAGTACTCTTCTCTTTGCAGTAAAACTTCACCAGGCGCTTCACAAAAGAGACAACGATCCGGGTTTATCTGTCACGGATACGGCCGCCGCTTCCGCCCGTCGGCCCGATTGCCGCCGTCTCTTCCACGCCGCAGAATTACGCCTCATTTTCCCGAATCGATCGCGGCTTTTTCGCTCCTTCGCCCGCGATTGATCGGCTCTTTGTTGGGCGGGGCCGGCCGGCGGGGGAGACTCTTCTTTCGGATGTTTTGTTTTGTTTTTCCGCCTTTTCCTCTTCCCGTCGCGGTCGGTGGCGATTGACGCGGGGGGGGAAGCGCGGGGGGGAGTGCGAGGGGGTTATTGATCCGGCGAGCGCGATCGTGTGAGATCTGTCCGCTCGGATGATACACTCTGCCGGATCCTGCCCAGTCGCTGTCCTCGCGGGGGTTTTACAGGGAAAAAGGAATACTACGGAACTTATCTTGGAACTTTGCTAGGAATTTAAGGGTTTTGTTAGAAATACTTGCGATAAAATGCGTTCAGAATTCTAGTATCGAACCCTTGATTGACAGATGACAGAGGAATCACAAGAAACACTGGACTAATACAAATGTCTTGGCAAAAATATGATGCTGTTGTGCTGTGGATGGAGGCAGGGGGCGCTAGAGAGCTTGGGTTTTACGGGTTTTTTGGATTTTTCTGCTGCATGAGTCTTTGTAGCTACAAATCCCTTAAAAAACGTGCATTCTTTCCGTCATCGTTTCCATTATTTAGCAGATTTTGTGGCAAGATTGGGGATCACGCCTGTATCTTTTGGGATTGTCTGTGAATCCCTAACAGAATATGTACGACTTTGGGTCTGGATCTGTCTTTGAACTTGTCATATTACACTGCCTGAAGACAAACTATACATCTGAAACGTTTCGCTCTCGGTTTCCCCAAACTTTATTTTTTTCTAATGTAAAAGTTCGTAGCACAGATGCTGAAAAAACGGGGGCCAAATGGTTACAGGGCGTTTTTACAGCGTGGAAGAGCCGAGAAGGGACCCGCGATGGGCCGAGCCAGATGCATTTTTCATGAATCCAGGCCTAAAGTCAGATTTGTTTTGTCTGTGAAAAATCCTTGAATACTCAAAAGGAAAATACTGAGTAAGGGATGTACAAATGTGTATACTTTTACACGTACTTAATTACACAAATGGCACTCGCAGCATGACCGCGGCACAACGATTGTAAGAGATATTTCAGAGACGAGAATTCTGTATTTTTTGCTGCTGTAAGAGTCACTCGCTCATTTTGAACTGGTCCCAGAACATTAACATTTGAGTGACAACTGAAAAATGAACTGCGAATTATGCATTTATGTCGTTTTTTTACCCTACTTTGCAATGAGACGGGTCAGAAATGGACAGACGCAGGTTCTGGACGTGGTTTGTGGCGCGGTTGGAATCAGAATCATGAATTATGATTTTATTTGTCTGTTTCTACACTGGTGCGGTCATTAAAAGTGACTCGGATTCACGTTAACGATGCCTCAATTACATCGACATTTAACGCGATAAATTCAGTTTCCGGGAATGCCGAGCTCTCGAGTGCGCCCCCTTGTGTTACGTGTTGGTAATCACCTTTTCCTTTCTCACCATATAAAAAAAAAGAGTCTGGAGGAGAGAAGCTAACGAGCAATTAAAGACTCCGACTGCAGTTGACTTTGGTTTTGACTGCGTGAACGAACACAGAAGTGACACAAACAAATGAAGTGCTCTTGTGACGAAAAGCGCTGTAAACGCACAAGGATCCCGAGTCTTTGCCCCCGCCTCATTAAAGTGCGTCTGTCAAACGCTGTCCCCGCTTCAGTTCTAGACTTTTGTACACAGTATATTATGTTTTCCATCTACTCAGTTACTTTTATCGAAGCGCAAATCCAAAATGAGGATGAATCATTCAGAAAACTTGATCAAATGGAAAGAGATCGTGGGCATATTTTTCACTCTTCTGCAGAAGTTGTGCAAAGCCTCTGAATAAAAGTAGTTTACCGTATTTTCTGGACTATAAGTCGCACCATTTTACATAGTTTTGGCCGGGGTGCGACTTATACTCCAGAGCGACTTATATGTGATTATTTTCACACTGACAACCACAAGAGGGCGCTCTGGGCCCTTAAGCGACGCAGAAGAAGAATCTGCACATCCTCTTCCTCTGGAGTTTGTGGAGTTGTTTAGAAGTGACACAGAGGAAGAAGAATTCAATGGATTTAGTGATTTGGGGTAAAACTGATGCTTTGCTAAACTTGTTAGCATGTTCTTTATGCTATAGTTATCTGAATAACTGTTCATATGTTACGTTAACATACCAGACACTTACCACAGTTCTGTCTGTACCTCATGTAGCTGAAGGTGTTAGCGTTAGCATACGTCATGTAGCTGAAGGTGTTAGCGTTAGCATACGTCATGTAGCTGAAGGTGTTAGCGTTAGCATACGTCATGTAGCTGAAGGTGTCAGCGTTAGCATATGTCATGTAGCTGAAGGTGTTAGCGTTAGCATACGTCATGTAGATGAAGGTGTTAGCGTTAGCATACGTCATGTAGCTGAAGGTGTTAGCGTTAGCATACGTCATGTAGCTGAAGGTGTTAGCGTTAGCATACGTCATGTAGCTGAAGGTGTTAGCGTTAGCATACGTCATGTAGCTGAAGGTGTTAGCGTTAGCATACGTCATGTAGCTGAAGGTGTTAGCGTTAGCATACGTACACCTATTCACCATGTTCTCTCATCTGTTATTATTTTAAACTGCATTTACAGATGAAATGTCTGTTCTTGGTCCTGGATTTTATCAAATAATTGAACCCCAAAAATGTGACTTATCCTCCAGTGCGACTTATAGTCTGGAAAATACGTTGTGTCTGTGAACGTTGTGATACATTCCGTGACTCTGTGAAAGCGCCATCAGAGCGGAGAACCTTTCCCAAACATGAGAGTCAAACACAAAAAGCTCGATGACAAACACAACTGTGACACATGAAGACACTGAGATATTGTCACTTTTAAACTGCTACAGAGACAAGTGGACAGATCCTTCTTCTTCTTCTTCTTCTTCTTCTTCTGCTGCTGCTGCTTCTTCTTCTTCTTCTTCTTCTTCTTCTTCTTCTTCTTCTTCTTCTTCTGCTTCTTCTTCTGTTGCTGTTGTGAAAATCAGACGTGCCGCTTTTTTCTTGTGGCTGTTCTGAGACTTCACGTTCACATTCTGAGGACGACTGCGGTTCCTCCTCGATTACCGACAGAGTTCACAGTTCCGTAGGCTCCTGGATGTCACGTTCACATTCTGAGGACGGCTGCGGTTCCTCCTCGATCACAGACAGAGTTCACAGTTCCACAGGCTCCTGGAGATGATGTTTGGCTTGTTTGCAGAGAGCTTTGCATCGCAGACGATAATCTCGTGGTCGCGCTGATCAAACCGAGTCCTGCACAGAGCGACACAGGGTCGTCGTGCCGGCGTGAGCGTCGGGACGGGTCTGTCGGGGTTCTGGCTTCTGAAGGTGTTCTCGACGGGACGGTCCAAACTGCAGCAGAGGAGGAGGAGGAACGTAACTCACTTTTCCATCAGCTCTTTGTGCAGAGAAATACAGCCTCTTCTCTTTCCCTCTCGGTTTTATGTGCTACAGTATTTCCTGACACATTTAACAGTGAAGAGTGAACAGGCGAAGCTGGATAAAGTCAGTGAGAGATAAAGCGATGTGAGAGAAGGAGACTTATATTATGGCCGAGATTCAGTCTTTTTTTAATTATCAGTAATAAATGATGTGATCCTTTAAACGAGCTGTTCTTCTGTCAGTAAAAAGATGTGATTTGGAGCAGACTTCAGACTTTATATGAAGAAATGACCATTTTTTTACTATTTTGTTTGTGTTCAAGCTAATATTCTTTGTTTTGTCATGTTATTTAGCCCTGAAGAGAGAGGCTGAGGAGGCTGATGGCTCTACTGCTGCGGTGCATTTGAAATAAGATCTATATATTTTATTATTTTAGTTGTTTTGCTTTGATAAAACTGCTGTCTTTGTTATAAAAGGACTTTTAGAATGAGTCTTTAAAGTCCCAACGATTATCAAAATACAATTCTGATTATTTTAATAGTCGACTAGTCACTCCTGGTCACTTAATGAGACGTGTGATATTCCTATAGCGTTTTTGTGGCAGTGAATGGTCTGCGCGTCCCTGAAGTGTTTTCACATTGAGCAGATTTACAGCCCACGACTGGCTGCTGAAGCTCGGGTCAAAAAAACAAACTACTTATTCCCTAATTACAATCAAGAATCAAAATTGCTTGCCGTTTTAATGTGTGCCTGTAGTTCCCAGCGTGGCTCAGAATGATTGCTCTCCCCTTTTCGACCCGAATCAACCAAAGCAGCCTCCGGAGGTGAGCGCGGCGACGGGAAACGTCCCGCTGAACCATCTGAAGAAATTATGTCTAACTGGAATTATTAAGACACTTTTGAAATTGTTTTTATTTGCGTCACTTCTTTTTGACCTATTATTATAATTGTATTTATTGTATTTATGGTATTTCATTGTATTGTATTTATTTTATTTTATTTATTTTATTTATTTTATTTATTTTATTTATTTTATTTATTTTATTTATTTTATTTATTTTATTTATTTTACACACAAAAGTACTTTTTACACACATTTTGTACATTATACTTCTTTACACACCTTTACACAACAAACTACTTTAGACAACTTCACACTTCAACCAATTAGTACTTACACACATGCAGTACTTTTACACACATGCAGTACTTTTACACAAAGTATTTTTTTGTTTCAGTTCACATTATAAACACATCCAGGAGAATTACTGTATCATGTTAGAAAGTAAAATGTAGAATTCCGTGTTTGTAGAGGTCTAAACAACAGAATAAGACCTCATAAAGAAGATATTTAGTTATCTGCAGATGACATTATATTGTCTAAATAGTTTACTGCATCTGAGAAGTCAAATGACGTCTTTCCGCCCCGATATGAAGTATTCTAACCCTGTTTTGTGTTTCTCTCTGTCGCAGATGGACTGTCTTTGCGTTTGAGGCGACGCTGAAGCTTGTTATGTGAAGCCCCGGCGTTGCAGTCCCTCCTCGCACCAGCGGGGGGACGCGGGGGGGGGGGGGGGTCAGCGATGCCTCACCCGCTTGCAATGACAATACAAACCCTGTTCATCTTGGGCGTCCTGATGTGCCATCCCGTCGTGGCGCTGCCGGCCAGTCGAGAGCGCCTGGAGAAGGCCCTCACCCAGGCCAAGGTGGACAAACTCGGGCAAGACAAGCAGCAAACCCCGGCGGTGGGCGGCGGCCAGCCGGCGCCAAAAGCGGACGCCAACGCGCAACAGAGCACAAATCGGACTGCTGTGAACCGAAACAGGACGAAAAGCGGCGGGAGATCGCAAGAAATGTGGCGCGAGCAGGACACGATAAACCAAATCGACGAAGGGCCGACCAGCGACGTGGCGGTGTCGCTCGAGGCCATCGACGAGTACGCCTACCCGGATTATCGCGGGAAGGGTTGCATGGATGAAAATGGCTTTGTTTTCGCCATCGGGGAGGAGTTTACGCCCGGGCCGTCCACATGCCCCTGCCTCTGCACGGACGAGGGGCCCATGTGCTCCAAGCCCGAGTGCCCGCGAGTTCACCCGCGCTGCATCCGGGTGGACACCAGCCAGTGCTGCCCGCTGTGCAAGGAGAAGAAGAACTACTGCGAGTTCAGGGGCAAAGTCTACGCCTCGCTGGAAGAGTTCAAGGTGAGTCCAAAAAGCACCGGGTCGTCGGTTCAAACGGGAGCTGGTGATTGGTCGAGGGCAAAGGTTAAAGTCGTTGGGTCTGTTCGTGTGGAGAGAGTTTGACGAGGAAGTAACACGCGTAACATGTTGCACTCGCAAGTATTAAGAAATATACAAACTTGTGATCCACAAATGATGAATCTTATTTATTGAGGACCGGAGTCTTTATTTGTCAGGACCGTGTACAAAACCATTCATCTTCAGGAGAAAAGACTGCTACTTTCCATCTGCTGTGGATAAACGGTGATAAAAAGAATGCATTTAATGACAATTATGACAACATTCGCTCAGTAAAATACACTATGAAACTCTCTATTTCTAAAAATACAAAATGAGTTCGGACGGAAAAAAAAATACGACTAAGATCTACCTTGGCTGATGTCGGCGTCGTTGATGATCAAGATGTTTTTTTTCAGGTTTGGAGCGAAGTTATGAACATCAACAGACAATTTCAGACTTTCTGGAGTTGATTTCACTGTCTGAGGGTTGAAAAAGAAAGGGCAGATCGAGCGAATGCAGAGGATCTTTTCTGGACGGTGCAGTTTCTGTCGATCCAGAAGCTTTTTCAGAGCAAAGTTGAACATATTTTTTCAAGCGAGTTAGAGCAGCATTATTAAGGATTGTGAATAGAGTTCTTAGCTTTGAAAATGAAATAAAATAGTAAAAACTCAGCATTTTGTGTTTATTTCTAAGGATGTTGCAATGGTGATAACGAAGTGTTGTTTTTGTGCGATTGCCTTTAATGCTTGGCCATAGAGAGATCTGAGAGATTCGAGCGCGGTTTCTATGCTTAGATATTGAGTTGAATTCTTTTAGATGCTTTTTTAAACAACAGAGTTTGATCCAAATAAAGCCTTAGGTCTTTTGTCTCAGTGACAATATTCATCTGTTGTTGTTGTTCCTTTGACATAAATGTTAGGTATTTCTTTCATTTCTAACACGTCTTTGAGGTCGAATAACAGCACCACGTTCTGTAGCGTTCACGTTTGTTTCATTGTTATTTACTGACAAAGAAGACGTTGAAGTTTACACCACTATAGCTATAACATTTTTATTTTATTTTGTTTTATAAGGTGATTTCTGTTCATCCAATGAGCAGTCAGATCCTGTATTTCAGGTCTCTTGCACGGAAAGAAACTGTATTTTAACATACTTCTTAAACCTTCCTTGTGAATTTGCCCAAATAAGAAAAAAAATCTGTTCTGGTAAAACAAAGATCTAGATGTTTAGTTGTTTTCTGGCTTAAAGCTGCACTGCGTAACATTTGTAGTGAAAAATGCAGAGTTGGCAGTGTCATTACTTCAGTTTGTGGACATAAAGCGTTTGAATGGGGCAGTAGCGTTTCCGCATCACCAAGACGTTCAATCTTCGCCGCAAGTTTGTTTAGTCTTTGCGATATTGTCCTTGAAGAAAGAAAAGCATGTAAATGTAAAATATAAAATCTGTGAAATTACAGTTCAAGAGGGAACACCTTTTAACGATTTTAAACGCTGGATAAACTGATTGCGTTTGGAGCGCCCGTGTATCGTTCTGTCAGAAGAACGCGCTTTTGAGTGTGATTTATTGCTACGGAAAATATTACAATAAACAATGTTATGGCAAACGACTTTATGCCACTAACACAATCATCCTGGATTGTGCTAATCTTTTCCTAATTTAAATACTGTCAAAAACCATGAGCGGATTTGCATAAAAAGCTGAACGAAACACTGTGGTTTGTATTATGAGTTGTAGAAGTGACTTTTTCGACCTTCTGCAGCTGAAATCTTAATATTTTTCCACTAAGGCGCAGAAAAAGTACCTACAGGATATAAACTCAGCCCCAAAAATGTTATTTCCATCTAATTGATTGAACAACAGTTTTATTACAGGCCTGTTTGTTTAGTTCAAGACTTAAAGGGGCAGTATGTAACTTTTAAAGTGCCTATGACAGGTTTTTACAATTTTCTAATTTTGACTTCATTTACTGTATTTATATCAGTTATACATATGAATTATGGTTTTACACCAATCAAGCCAATATTTGTGTAGAAAACATAAAAAAATGTGTAGAAAATGACAGGAAGTGACATCACACTAGGTACACTCATTCCAGTCAAAGCTGATGCATAATTTACACAAAGGATTTTTTTTTGACGCACTAAATGTGTTTTCAACAAATTAAATGCTCTCATATATTTGTAAAAAAACATATGTCCTAGTGTGATGTCATCATGTCAAACAGGAAGTGCAATTATAAATCTAAAAAAAGAAAATTGCTTTTCTGTAGTGATTTTTTTTTAGCTAAATTCAAAATATATTTTTCTTAACTGCATTTTAGTTCAATGAGTTGTCTGACCTGTAGGAGGCGCTGAAACTTGCCAAACCACATATTTTTTCCGGCCCCAGAGCAGCTCGTTTCCTTCATGTGGCTATTTTAGACTTACAAACACTGACTGCACATTGTTCTTCACACCAACCGGACTTTAGACGCACTATTTTATCATAACTCTTATTTTCATTGTCAATAATAGCAAGCTACCGTATTTTCCGGACTATGAGTAGCACCGGGGTATAAGTTGTACCAGCCAAAAAATGCATAATAGAGAAGAAAAAAACATATATAAGTTGCACTGGAGGATGAAATGCAGTTGCAAATGTGAAAATAACAAATGATATCACATACAAGTCGCTCCAAAGTACAAGTATATACTATATATAAGTATAAGTCGCACCCCGGCCAAAACTATGAAAAAAGGTGCAACTGATAGTCCGGAAAATACGGTATACATCATTTTCAAGATTCTGATGTTGATGTTTGAGCTTCTGTAGTGTAAGTTCTGAAGCCCTGACAGTGTTCATGTGCACATGTGCAGAAAGTAGAAGGCCTAAGCTTTCTAACGATGCATCACACTCACATATGCGCTGTAAGATCCTCTTTTAATAAGCAATGCCATTTGGGCGTGCTCGACGTTTGTGCACAGGGCCAAACAGGCGAAACTGTTATCAACCCCAAACATTATCATCCATCATTCGTAGCATCAGCGCCACTGACCATTAGCATCTCCGCGCGCCCACTGCTGCCACGCCGCCTCATTATGGCACAAGTGAAACGCTCTTTCCATCCGACAGGCAGCGTTTAGACAGCCGCGCCCGTGTGCGTGTTCAGCCAGGAAAAATACATCTTTTTCGTGTTCAAAAAACATCTGCGGAAGAACAAAAATGCACTCTTATCCACGTCCGTTTTAGCTCATCTTCAAAGTCATTATCGCTCCGAGACAAGTGGTTTTCCAGTCGCAAATGGAAGTCGTGAGGTCCGGGGGAAATTGCCCGCATTTTTATGCAGCGACGGCGCGGACGGCGGATGTTTCCCCCCCCACTTTGGAAATGAAATAAGATTGTGATTGGATGCGGCTCTTTTAGGGAGTCAAAATAGTCAATCAAAGCAGGAGGTGGTTGCGCTGCGTATGTGAAACCCGAGCGTGCCAGATGCCGCCGCCGCACGCCGTTCCGTTTCTTTGTGGGGCCCGACACGGCGTCCGGGTGGAACCGCCGGACAATGTTGGTGATTGGACGGCGAGCGCGGCGTGAAGAGACGGACGTTCGTGGGGAATTATGAGCTGTCGTTGTGGCGGTGTTGTTGTTTTTTTTTCAAATGTGCTAGAACGTTTGTTAAAAGAGCCACTGTGTTAGCTTAAACTACGCCCATGACGACAAACCGAGCCAGATCTGTGGAGTGACAACTATTACAACATGTGGCAAGAGATAGAAAGAAAATTTTTTGTCACCAAACGCTGACTTGATCTTGCGATAAAGTGTCCTATCTCCACTCATGCTAACTTATATGTAGAGCCCACAACAAAGCTAGCAAAGCATGTTGCATTAGCTGTTTCTTGTTTATCGACGCACGGTACTCGCTTTATCAAGACCCAAAAGATGATATTTCCAGGTCATAATCCAACCAACATCATCCAAAGCCAGTGCATTACATAAAGAAAGGTTCAAACGCTAGCAAAACAAAGCTAGCAAAGCATGTTAGCATTAGCTGTTTCCTGTTTATAGACGCACGGCACTCGCTTTGTCAAGACCCAAAAGATGATATTTCCAGGTCATATTTCCAGGTCATAATTCATCCAGCATCATCCAAAGCCAGTGCATTACGTAAAGAGAGGTTCAAATGCGGCGTCAAGTCAAATAAATGAGGCAAAAGCTGACGATAAAGCAGAAGTTTTATTTGTAATTAGTCTTTTTGTGAATTTCCTTATAATTAAAAGGTCAAATTCAGCTACAATATAGGTTTTATTTTTTGAGAAAACATTTGTTACGTAAGGCTGAGGTCAGGGAGACGTAGCAGAGCTTTACGCAGCGATGTCCAGAGGTTAAGGTACAGTTTATTGTCACTGCGCGTAATCGCTTTTTAGACATCGAATTAACATGTTTAACATTTATTTTTCTTTATTAACATTTTGTCTTACTATGACGTAAACAATATTAGAAAAGGACATTTCTTTTCCGCTGTTCTCAGTCTAGACGTTTGATTGAGCTCTAACTTATCGACAGTTAGCGTCATGTCCGTTAGTGTCATGTTAGTTGCCGTCATGTCAGTTAGCCTGATGTCAGTTAGTGTCATGTCAGTTAGCGTCATGTCAGTTAACCTCATGTCAGTTGGCCTCATGTCAGTTGGCCTCATGTCAGTTAGCGTCATGTCCGTTAGCGTCATGTGAGTTACCGTCATGTCAGTTAGCGTCATGTCCGTTACCGTCATGTCCGTTACCGTCATGTTAGTTGCCGTCATGTCAGTTAGCCTCATGTCAGTTAGTGTCATGTCATGTCAGTTGGCGTCATGTCAGTTAACCTCATGTCAGTTAGTGTCATGTCATGTGAGTTACCGTCATGTCAGTTAGCGTCATGTCCGTTACCGTCATGTCCGTTACCGTCATGTTAGTTGCCGTCATGTCAGTTAGCCTCATGTCAGTTAGTGTCATGTCATGTCAGTTGGCGTCATGTCAGTTAACCTCATGTCAGTTAGCCTCATGTCAGTTAACCTCATGTCAGTTGGCCTTATGTCAGTTAGCGCCATGTCAGTTAGCGCCATGTCAGTTAGCGCCATGTCAGTTAGCGTCACGTCAGTTAGCCTCACGTCACTTAGCCTCACATCACATAGCCTCACGTCAGTTAGCCTCACGTCACTTAGTCTCACGTCACTTAGCCTCATGTCAGTTAGCCTCATGTCAGTTAGCCTCATGTCAGTTAGCCTCATGTCACTTAGCCTCATGTCAGTTAGCCTCATGTCAGTTAGCCTCATGTCACTTAGCCTCATGTCAGTTATCCTCATGTCAGTTAGCCTCATGTCAGTTAGCCTCATGTCAGTTAGCGTCAAGTCAGTTAGCCTCATATCACTTAGCCTCATGCCAGTTAGCCTCATGTCACTTAGCCTCATGTCAGTTAGCGTCACGTCAGTTAGCCTCACGTCTGTTAGCCTCAAGTCAGTTAGCCTCACGTCAGTAAGCCTCATGTCAGTTAGCGGACGCATTATTTTAGTTTAATTAGGCCGCAGTTAGCCCGAACAGGCGGGCGAAATATAAATATCAATATAATTTCAATTTCAAAAGATTTTTTGTGAGACGCGATGTGCAGGAGCGTGTAACAGTAGATTTAGCGAGTTTTGCATTGGTAGAACTGACGCTTCTAAGTGTGCAGTCTTAGTCACGGCAAAACGAGCTGGAGAAAATGTGGTAAAAGGGTTTAAAAGGTGTATTTGCGATATAAAGGAGTTAGCGCTGCGCCTAGCAGACAAGGAAACGGCCGCGCGCGTCTTCTCATGCTCCTCCTCCCGGGGCCGCGCGCAGGGACGGTCACACAGACTCAGCAGGATTTTGAAGAAAAATTGCTTCACGCGCTCTTATCTTTTGACCTAATACCGCTTTTTATATTTCATTTAAAGCTATTTTGTCTTGTCGGCGGTACTTTATAAAAAAAATATATATAATGGTTTAATTTATTTATATTGTAGAAATCAATCATCTAAGTGCGGCGGATCCGTAAACCAAGTAATAAATTAACTGTGGCCTTACAGACTTTTATAAATATAACGATATAATATCCCGTGAAGACTAATCATGTCACGCCGCTTCACTCTTTACGTCGAAGTTGCAAAAACGTCAGCGCTACAAATGACTCTCGGCTCGTGCGAATGTTCCGGCGTTTTTAAAGCCCGCAGACGTTAGCCGCCGCCTCCGCGAGTCCATTAAGCGCTCGTTCATTTCGGACGCGACAGAAGTGCTGACCGACGGCCCACGCTGCGGCAGCACTCGACCGACTCTCTCTGTCCGTCATCTCCTTTTGTCCCACCGTTCTCTCTCTCTCTTTCCTCCCCTTTTGCTCTCTTTCCTCACTCTCTCTCTCTTCCTTCTCTTCTCCTCGCTCCCTCCTTTTTTCTACCCGTTTTTGCTTTCTTTCTTGCCTCCTCTCTCTCTCGTTCGCAAATTTATTTCTCTCTCCTTTATTTCTCTCCTCTCAGCTCTCTCTCTCTTTTCCCTCCTCTTTCACTCTCATCTGCTGTTTTTCTCCTCCTCTCGCACCATCCTTCTTTTCTCTTTTGCACTCCCATTTTTCCTCCCTCTTTCTCTCTTTCCCCCTCTTTTTTCTTGCCTCCTCTCTCTCTCTCTTTTTCCACATAATATTTTCCTCTTTATGTCTCTCTCCTTTATCTCCCTCATCCCACTTTCACTTTCACACTCTCTCTTTCCGCCCTCCTCTTTCACTCTCTTTCCTGTCTTTCTCCTCTTTCATCCCTTGCTCCCTCCCATCTCTAACTCTGTTCCTCTCTCACTCTCCTCTGCTGTTTTTCTCCACCTCTCGCACATCCTCCTGTTCTCTCTGGCACTTACTTCCATTTTTCTCCCTCCTTCTTTCTTACCTACTTCTCTCTCTTTCACAAATATATTTTCCCTTTTCTGTCTCCCTTCAATTCATCCATCCAGTTTCCCCTCCTCCTTCACTCTTTCCTCTCTCTCATCCCTTGCTCTCTCCCCTCTCTTTCTCTCTCATCTGCTGTTTTTCGCCCCCTCTCGCACCATCCTCTTGTTCTCTCTTACCCTCCCTCCCTCCCTCCTTCCCTCCCTCCTACCCTCCTTCCCTCCCTCCTTCCTTCCTTCCCTCCCTCCTTCCTTCCTTCCCTCCCTCCCTGCCTCCCTCCCTCCCTCCCTCCTTCCTCCCTCCCTCCTTCCTCCCTCCTTGCCAACAGTTGTTATGTTGTGCTTATCAAACACTGTATTAATGTTCATGATCTGATAAGTTTATGAATCAATGTTTCAGTCGGACATGAAAAGCCTTCTCTTCTTCGGCCTTTGACCCTGCTTCTTCTCGCCGTCTCTCGTAGCGACCTCTCGGACGCCTACACGCATAAGAGTCAGACGGAAAAACACGTCTCGTTTCATCTTCTCGGCGAGACGTTTCCGCTCCGATCCCGCTCGCTTCACTTCCTCCTCCTTCCGCCCCGCTTTTCCCGCCTAATTCCCTCCATTATGTCGGAGCGATATCCTCAGCAGGAGACCGGCGCTAATGCAGGATGTTCCACTCTAACATCACAGACGGCGTTTTAGTCCGGGATCAACCGGCGCAAACGTCTCACACGAGCCTCCCCTTCACTCGCCTGACCCTGGGGGCGTGGAGGGGTGGGGGGGGGGGGGGGGGGGGGGGGGCAGCTTGATTGCTACGTTCTCAGGCTTTTGTGAATGCTTCGGCGGCCGTTCTCTCGCTCGAGTGGCGTGCAGAGGCGGGTAATCAGCGGCGCGAGCCCAAAGCGACGCCGCCGTCTGAGGGTTTCTCGTGCTTTTATTGAGTTTGTGAATTGTAGAGATGGTTCGATGGTGATTCGGGGGGGTGTTTGGTTAAAGATGGATTTTTGGGCAACGATAATTATAGTAGACTTTTCGATTAGTCGACTGGTCAAACATCGATATTTGTTGTACTTTTTTTATGTACGTTTTTGAACACAAAGATATCATCGTAGAGAGTATTCATAAATAAAGCAAATTTACATAAATACATTTATTTTATTTTATTTATTGTATTGTATAGTATTTATTCTAAAATAAATATTATTATTTATTTATAGTTTTCAAACTCTTCAGGAAACGTCTTCTTTTTTCTGCCCTCATGGATTTGTCGGCGAGCCCAGATCTGGCTTTTCGCCGCCGCGTCCTCATCGACTCGCCATCGTGGCATCGTTCCACTCCGCTCGCCGACGCCGGAGAGCGTTTTTGGCGGAGGGAGGAGGCGTAGAGAGGAATTAATTAAAAGTGACAGAGATTAGCCCGCGAGCCGCGATAATTGCCGCTGTGTTTCGGAGAGATTCAGGAGCAGTTTTCGAAGCGATTTGTCCGTCAATATTCTCTGGCTGTCCGGGTCACGGAGCGGAAAAGCGATCCGGCGGGAGCTTCAACAATGTAATCTCAGAGAGGCTATTGAGCTCTGAAACCGGAGCTAACGGCGGCGTCGGGAGCTAACGTTTGATCCTCAATGCAACCGTTGATGCTAATGTGAATGAGTTTACGATTTATGTTTATTAGCCTCTAAGCGTGCTCTTGAGTGGCTTTACTTTGGCTTTTCACGCTTTTTTTTACTTTAAATAAGGTGTACCGTATTTTCTGGACTATAAGTCGCACCGGAATAAAAGTCGCACCAGTCAAAAAATGTATAATAGAGAAGAAAAAACATATATAAGTCGCACTGGAGTATGAAATGCGGTTGTGAAGTGTGAAAATAACAAATAATATCACATATAAGTCGCTCCGGAGTATAAGTATATAAGTATATGAGTATAAAGTATAAGTCGCACCCCGGCCAAAACTATGAAAAGTACTTATAGTCCAGAAAATACGGTATATCGACATTCACACCAATAAAGTAGTTAGCATGGGGGAAATAAACAAAACCTAGCCAAAAGCCGCCTCCGCCTTCACACTAATGACGCTAATGTGAGCGCGCGGTTATAATTTGAGGAGGAAACGAGTTCGGTGACGGTTTCTGGATTTAAGAACGGCTCAGGAGAAGTCAGAGCTCGAGCTTTGTGTGTTTGTGAGGCTCAGAGACGGAGCAGAGGAGACGAGCTCCTAAACTAGATCCATGAAACAAACGTGAACGAAGCTGACGCTGATTCAGGTGTGTTTTTGATGAACCGTGTTCAAAATGAGATGAAAAGGGAAGAAAATAAAGTCAATTTGATGTAATATGTGTAAATATTGAGTTGTTTCTTGCCTGTCAGCTTTAAAAGTGCACCGCTGTCTCCATGGAGATGAAACTGGGACACATTAATAATACAACTGCGGGTTAATTCAGTAAATATTTAAGCACTCGGTCCATAAGTCGCACCAGCCAAAATATGCAAAATAGAGAATAAAAAAAACATATATAAGTCGCACTGGAGTATGAAATGCAGTTGCAAGTGTGAAAATAACAAATAATATCACATATAAGTCTCTCTGGAGTATATAAGTATAAATATAAGTCATACTCCGGCCAAAACTATGAAGAAAGGTGAGACTTATAGTCCGAATGATACGGTATAGCATATTATTACAGCACATTAAGATTATTAGAGCATAAAATGTGAATAATTGTCCCATTTTGTCCACTGTTTTTTAAATATATGTCTATTTGTTAATTGAGTTTTGAGGTTATTTTTAAAAACTAAAAAAATAGTTTGTTTCATCTTGTATCGGCGCCACCACCAGGACAAAAGTGACATAATGCACCTTTAATGAAGTAAAATGGTGATTTGTCATTGGTAGATTTTGGCTTGTGGTGAAGTGTTTGGTCAAGTATCAGATTCTATATTTGTTTATCTCATTTTTTGGTGTTTTAGAGCCATTTTTCATCCGCTCCCTAAACTCTGTGATACACGTCCGCCCTGGGGCAGACTGACAGAAATGTGGCTGCCATCAAAGAGCTCTGTCTGAAACTCTCAAACCGACATGTCAAGTTCAGAGTGAAAAGGTCGAAAGTGCCAAATCCTGCTTCCTTTTTCTCCTTTTATTCCAAAAGTGTAGCACGTGTACAAAAGGACTCCCGATGCAGTATGAAGTATAAATACACAGATAAATGCAGTAGTTTGAGCGCGGCGGTGTTTTGATGCGGCTCCGGAGCCTCGGCAGATGCGAGCGCTCGAGGCTGTTGACTGAAGTTTAGAAGTTTATTGATGTTTAGAAGTTTATTAATGTTTGAAGACGACGGAATATCAGAGAGAAGATTTGTGTTCTTTTCCTCAGAGGCATTTTGTGCCATTTTATCACTGTTTTTATACATTTTAAGTTATTATGACTTGTGAGAAACGATAGGTATTTTTCTGTTTTGTTTAGTCACGATGCCTGTAGAACTGAAAAAATTGCATTTGAAGTAAAAAAAAAATGAATACCGTATTGTCCGAAGTATAAGTCGCACCAGCCAAAAAAATGCATAATAGAGAAGAAAAAAAACATACATAAGTCGCTCCGGAGTATAGTATATAAAATACATAAGTATAAATATAAGTATAAGTCGCATCCCAGCCAAAACTATGAAAAAAATTGCGACTTATAGTCCAGAAAATACGGTAAAATTACTCTATATGTTATCAACGACAATTATTCATATACTGTACATATTTTTTATTTAGTGTCAAAAATATAGGGCCTCCAGCTGGTGTTCAGAGTCAGGACTAAACATGGACCGGCCTCCTGCTGGTGCCAGAGTCAGGACTAAACATGGACCGGCCTCCTGCTGGTGCCAGAGTCAGGACTAAACATGGACCGGCCTCCTGCTGGTGCCAGAGTCAGGACTAAACATGGACCGGCCTCCTGCTGGTGCCAGAGTCAGGACTAAACATGGACCGGCCTCCTGCTGGTGCCAGAGTCAGGACTAAACATGGACCGGCCTCCTGCTGGTGCCAGAGTCAGGACTAAACATGGACCGGCCTCCTGCTGGTGCCAGAGTCAGGACTAAACATGGACCGGCCTCCTGCTGGTGCCAGAGTCAGGACTAAACATGGACCGGCCTCCTGCTGGTGCCAGAGTCAGGACTAAACATGGACCGGCCTCCTGCTGGTGCCAGAGTCAGGACTAAACATGGACCAGCCTCCTGCTGGTGCCAGAGTCAGGACTAAACATGGACCGGCCTCCTGCTGGTGCCCAGAGTCAGGACTAAACATGGACCGGCCTCCTGCTGGTGCCAGAGTCAGGACTAAACATGGACCGGCCTCCTGCTGGTGCCAGAGTCAGGACTAAACATGGACCGGCCTCCTGCTGGTGCCCAGAGTCAGGACTAAACATGGACCGGCCTCCTGCTGGTGCCAGAGTCAGGACTAATCATGGATCGGCCTCCTGCTGGTGCCCAGAGTCAGGACTAAACATGGACCGGCCTCCTGCTGGTGCCCAGAGTCAGGACTAAACATGGACCGGCCTCCTGCTGGTGCCAGAGTCAGGACTAAACATGGACCGGCCTCCTGCTGGTGCCAGAGTCAGGACTAAACATGGACCGGCCTCCTGCTGGTGCCAGAGTCAGGACTAAATATGGACCGGCCTCCTGCTGGTGCCAGAGTCAGGACTAAACATGGACCGGCCTCCTGCTGGTGCCCAGAGTCAGGACTAAACATGGACCGGCCTCCTGCTGGTGCCCAGAGTCAGGACTAAACATGGACCGGCCTCCTGCTGGTGCCAGAGTCAGGACTAAACATGGACCGGCCTCCTGCTGGTGCCAGAGTCAGGACTAAACATGGACCGGCCTCCTGCTGGTGCCAGAGTCAGGACTAAATATGGACCGGCCTCCTGCTGGTGCCAGAGTCAGGACTAAACATGGACCGGCCTCCTGCTGGTGCCAGAGTCAGGACTAAACATGGACCGGCCTCCTGCTGGTGCCCAGAGTCAGGACATATGGTGTGAGAACCAATAATGCAACGTCCTCTCTGAAGCCCTGCACAAGAGGTGTCCCACAGGGTCAATTTTGGGACCCTTGCTGTTCAGTATTTATATAAAAAAACGTATGCAACTCAATCAAATATAATATCTCATCTTTAAGACACATGAGGAACAGTTTGACAGTCGAGGCTTCACTTTCACTGACCTTTTGTTCATCCTGTTGGTCTCAGGCCAATGAGACTCTCACAACTCTCTATGACCGAGCATTAAAGGCAAAAAAACACTTCGTTATCACAATTGCAACATCCTTAGCACAATTTTATTTTATTTACAAATTAAATCGTCGGTAATCGGTCTGAAATCGTCTGTAGATATTCATAACTTCACTCGAAACTTGAAAAAGCTCATCCTGATTATCAATGACGACATCAGTGGATTTTAGCTGTATTTTTTGATCCGTCTGAATTAATTCTGAAACTCTTAGAAATGAATTTGTTTTATAGTGTATTTTACTGAGCTCATGTTAATAATGAAATGTAACATGTTGTAATTGTAATGAAATGAATACTTTTATTATTGTCATGTAGTGTATGTGCTGCAGATTGAAAGTAGCAGGAGCTAAATCTGGTGCAGATCATCTTTTCTCTGTCCATGGTCCTGAAAAATAAAGACTAAACTAAAATATGACAGAAAGGATTTTCTCTTTTATTTCTTAAACTGTTTTGTTATTTCTGTCATGTCTTTGTGTGTGAAGTGTGCGCCATATTTTTACGGAGACAAAATTAGAATTCACAGAGTTCTAATTTTTGATATCGCTCATGGGGACAATCGTCCTTGTTTAACACTTGATTTGTGAGTTTCTCCGGTCGTTCCCGGTGACCTTCGGCTCGGGCCTAATCACACAACAATAAATAACAACAAATAAAATTAACTCACAGGAAGTCCAATTGTCAAGTCTCATTTAGTCCAAAGTTTATCAAAGATGATTAAGACATTATGTATTTAACGGGATTCTTGCCGTTTTGTTAATTAGAGTTTGTCTGCGCAGCTCTTCAGGGGGTAAATCATGATAAAGATGTCATAAGTCTACAAATAAAACAACTTTACAAAGAAATGTTGCTTTAATAACTTCCTTTGACACAATTGAAGCATAAATAAAAGGCAAACGACACATTTATTTACATTTATTTACATTCAAGTCTGAGCGATATGATTCAAACACAGTGTTTGTCTCTATCAAACTAATTATTTTAATGTTCATTTCACGAACAAAAAAAGGGCAAACTTGAATTAACTGAAAGAAATGGTCAAATGGTTTCTCTAAAGTCTGACCTCACAAGCTTGTACTGCTGTTGTCGCATTTATGTCCTCAAAGTGCAGAAAATTGCTTTTAAAAAACCTTTAATTCATTCCCATAAACAATAAAACGTTGCACACTTTATGCAGCCACAAAGCTTCAGCGCATGCCGATGCGCTGAAGCTTTGTTCTCCATTTCTGTAAAAATCGATTTGAAATGTCTGAATCTGAATTAAAATTTGATTGATTTCACAGCGTAATTCACCGTTGTGTGTTTTTTGTGTGTGTTGTGTGTGTTGTGTTGTGTGTTTGTTGTGTTCAGGTGTCGCCGTGCGAGAGGTGTCGCTGTGAGCCCAGTGGAGAGGTGCTGTGCTCTGTGTCCGCCTGCCCCCAAACCGAGTGTGTGGACCCCGAGTACGAGCCCGACCAGTGCTGTCCCATCTGCAAAACAGGTACCACGCCCGCAATGTGCCCCGTGTGTGTCCCAGAGCGCGCCAAAACAAGCCCTACGCCCGACCAGTGCTGCCCCATCTGCAAAACAGGTGCCACGCCCACAATGTGCCCCGTGTGTGCCCCCCAGAGTGGAACACCACTATTGCAGCTTTTCCATCAGAAAGTCCAGACCATTTACAAAATGTGAGCATGTTTTTTTTACTTTTCTATTTTCGATTTGACCTTTATTAAACCAGGCTGGAACTCGTTGAGATGAATATTCTTTTTCACGGTGAAAATTTTGAAAGTTACTTTTTTACCACATGTATTTCCTGTGTTGCAGTACTTTTTAGTTTCAATATTATCTGGACTTTGTGGTAATGAGTCTTTTCCTCTTTGAGCGTCAGAAAACACTTGATTTGTGGCTTTTGTTTACCTCCCTCTGCTGCCGGTAGATGGAGCGCTAAGACCAACCCTGATGAGGGAACGCCTCGCTGATACTGTCAATTAAAATGACGTGATCTTGATAAAATAGAGAACAAACAGAGGCTAAAACACCCGCGTCAATGTCATAAACACCCGGAAATGATTACCTTAACTTTAGTTTGTGATTTTATTGAACGTCAGATTGTACGACAGTGTTTTTGAAAAGTATTTGTGATCGTTTTACTCTTCAAACTCTCTCTCTCGTCTCTGAAACCATAATCGACTGAGAAAATGCAGTTTACGTTAAGTTTAAAAAATGCGAAAAGCCAAAGCAACAGCGCGTTCAAAGGCCGATAACAGAATATTCACGCAGAATACGAGCCCTTTAAAGGTCACACATCGAGGAAAACTACTTTTAACTTTCTATTAGTGTTCATTTGTACCTCAGACCGACCCCAGAAGTACTTTTTCCTTCCTTTTTCATCCGTGCATTTATTAGATTTGATCATTTGCCGCGGCAGGAGGGGTTTTCTGAGAGACGACGGCCGCGACCACAGAAATTCGATGTGGAACAGACATACAGCACCCCTGCAGGAAGTGAGCAAGGTTTACACAAGAAAACATGCTCCAAACATAAACTGATGCGTACACCGAATATAAAACTGTAGATCATTGGTATTTACCCAACGCCGAAATAACGCGCCGTAGTCCACACACACATGTTCAACGTTACCGCCTACAGGACGATGCAGTCCTGGTCTAGTCCCGGTCTAGTCCCGGTCTAGTCTTGGTCTAGTCCTGGTCTAGTCCTGGTCTAGTCTTGGTCTAGTCCTGGTCTAGTCCTGGTCTAGTCCTGGTCTAGTCCTGGTCTAGTCCTGGTCTAGTCCTGGTCTAGTCCTGGTCTAGTCCTGGTCTAGTCTTGGTCTAGTCCCGGTCTAGTCCCGGTCTAGTCCCGGTCTAGTCCTGGTCTAGTCCTGGTCTAGTCCTGGTCTAGTCTTGGTCTAGTCTTGGTCTAGTCCTGGTCTAGTCCTGGTCTAGTCCTGGTCTAGTCCTGGTCTAGTCCTGGTCTAGTCTTGGTCTAGTCCCGGTCTAGTCCCGGTCTAGTCCCGGTCTAGTCCTGGTCTAGTCCTGGTCTAGTCCTGGTCTAGTCTTGGTCTAGTCTTGGTCTAGTCCTGGTCTAGTCCCGGTCTAGTCCTGGTCTAGTCCTGGTCTAGTCGTGGTCTAGTCTTGGTCTAGTCCTGGTCTAGTCCTGGTCTAATCCTGGTCCAGTCTTGGTCTAGTCTTGGTCTAGTCTTGGTCTAGTCCTGGTCTAGTCCTGGTCTAGTCCTGGTCTAGTCCTGGTCAAGTCCTGGTCTTGTTCTGGTCTAGTCCCGGTCTAGTCCTGGTCTAGTCCTGGTCTAGTCCTGGTCTAGTCCCGGTCTAGTCCCGGTCTAGTCTTGGTCTAGTCCTGGTCTAGTCCTGGTCTAGTCTTGGTCTAGTCCTGGTCTAGTCCTGGTCTAGTCCTGGTCTAGTCCTGGTCTAGTCCTGGTCTAGTCCTGGTCTAGTCCTGGTCTAGTCCTGGTCTAGTCCTGGTCTAGTCTTGGTCTAGTCCCGGTCTAGTCCCGGTCTAGTCCCGGTCTAGTCCTGGTCTAGTCCTGGTCTAGTCCTGGTCTAGTCTTGGTCTAGTCTTGGTCTAGTCCTGGTCTAGTCCTGGTCTAGTCCTGGTCTAGTCCTGGTCTAGTCCTGGTCTAGTCTTGGTCTAGTCCCGGTCTAGTCCCGGTCTAGTCCCGGTCTAGTCCTGGTCTAGTCCTGGTCTAGTCCTGGTCT
Organism: Eucyclogobius newberryi; assembly: GCF_026437365.1. Lineage (NCBI taxonomy): Eukaryota > Metazoa > Chordata > Actinopteri > Gobiiformes > Gobiidae > Eucyclogobius > Eucyclogobius newberryi. Next base: position 30,849,654 of record NW_027316500.1, on the reverse strand, counting down.
AGTCTTGGTCTAGTCTTGGTCTAGTCCTGGTCTAGTCCCGGTCTAGTCCTGGTCTAGTCCTGGTCTAGTCGTGGTCTAGTCTTGGTCTAGTCCTGGTCTAGTCCTGGTCTAATCCTGGTCCAGTCTTGGTCTAGTCTTGGTCTAGTCTTGGTCTAGTCCTGGTCTAGTCCTGGTCTAGTCCTGGTCTAGTCCTGGTCAAGTCCTGGTCTTGTTCTGGTCTAGTCCCGGTCTAGTCCTGGTCTAGTCCTGGTCAAGTCCTGGTCTTGTTCTGGTCTAGTCCTGGTCTAGTCCTGGTCTAGTCTTGGTCTAGCCCTGGTCTAGTCCTGGTCTAGTCTTGGTCTAGTCCTGGTCTAGTCCTGGTCTAGTCCTGGTCTAGTCCCGGTCTAGTCCTGGTCTAGTCTTGGTCTAGTCCTGGTCTAGTCTTGGTCTTGTCCCGGTCTAGTCCCGGTCTAGTCTTGGTCTAGTCCCGGTCTAGTCCTGGTCTAATCCTGGTCTAGTCCTAGTCTAGTCCTGGTCTAGTTTTGGTCTAGTCCTGGTCTAGTTCTGGTCTAGTCCTGGTCTAGTCCTGGTCTAGTCCTGGTCTAGTCCTGGTCTAGTCTTGGTCTAGTCCTGGTCTAGTCCTGGTCTAGTCCTGGTCTAGTCCCGGTCTAGTCCCGGTCTAGTCCCGGTCTAGTCTTGGTCTAGTCCCGGTCTAGTCCTGGTCTAGTCCTGGTCTAGTTTTGGTCTAGTCCTGGTCTAGTCCTGGTCTAGTCCTGGTCTAGTCCTGGTCTAGTCTTGGTCTAGTTCCGGTCTAGTCCCGGTCTAGTCTTGGTCTAGTCCCGGTCTAGTCCTGGTCTAGTCCCGGTCTAGTCCTGGTCTAGTCCTGGTCTAGTCCTGGTCTAGTCCTGGTCTAGTCCCGGTCTAGTCCCGGTCTAGTCCCGGTCTAGTCCCGGTCTAGTCCCGGTCTAGTCCTGGTCTAGTCCTGGTCTAGTCTTGGTCTAGTCTTGGTCTAGTCCTGGTCTAGTCCTGGTCTAGTCCTGGTCTAGTCCTGGTCTAGTCCTGGTCTAGTCCCGGTCTATTCCCGGTCTAGTCCCGGTCTAGTCCTGGTCTAGTCCTGGTCTAGTCCTGGTCTAGTCTTGGTCTAGTCTTGGTCTAGTCCTGGTCTAGTCCCGGTCTAGTCCTGGTCTAGTCCTGGTCTAGTCCTGGTCTAGTCTTGGTCTAGTCCTGGTCTAGTCCTGGTCTAATCCTGGTCCAGTCTTGGTCTAGTCTTGGTCTAGTCTTGGTCTAGTCCTGGTCTAGTCCTGGTCTAGTCCTGGTCTAGTCCTGGTCAAGTCCTGGTCTTGTTCTGGTCTAGTCCTGGTCTAGTCCTGGTCTAGTCCTGGTCTAGTCTTGGTCTAGCCCTGGTCTAGTCCTGGTCTAGTCTTGGTCTAGTCCTGGTCTAGTCCTGGTCTAGTCCTGGTCTAGTCCCGGTCTAGTCCCGGTCTAGTCTTGGTCTAGTCCCGGTCTAGTCCTGGTCTAATCCTGGTCTAGTCCTAGTCTAGTCCTGGTCTAGTTTTGGTCTAGTCCCGGTCTAGTTCTGGTCTAGTCCTGGTCTAGTCCTGGTCTAGTCCTGGTCTAGTCCTGGTCTAGTCTTGGTCTAGTCCTGGTCTAGTCCTGGTCTAGTCCTGGTCTAGTCCCGGTCTAGTCCCGGTCTAGTCCCGGTCTAGTCTTGGTCTAGTCCCGGTCTAGTCCTGGTCTAGTCCTGGTCTAGTTTTGGTCTAGTCCTGGTCTAGTCCTGGTCTAGTCCTGGTCTAGTCCTGGTCTAGTCTTGGTCTAGTTCCGGTCTAGTCCCGGTCTAGTCTTGGTCTAGTCCCGGTCTAGTCCTGGTCTAGTCCCGGTCTAGTCCTGGTCTAGTCCTGGTCTAGTCCTGGTCTAGTCCCGGTCTAGTCCCGGTCTAGTCCCGGTCTAGTCCCGGTCTAGTCCTGGTCTAGTCCTGGTCTAGTCTTGGTCTAGTCTTGGTCTAGTCCTGGTCTAGTCCTGGTCTAGTCCTGGTCTAGTCCTGGTCTAGTCCTGGTCTAGTCCCGGTCTATTCCCGGTCTAGTCCCGGTCTAGTCCTGGTCTAGTCCTGGTCTAGTCCTGGTCTAGTCTTGGTCTAGTCTTGGTCTAGTCCTGGTCTAGTCCCGGTCTAGTCCTGGTCTAGTCCTGGTCTAGTCCTGGTCTAGTCTTGGTCTAGTCCTGGTCTAGTCCTGGTCTAATCCTGGTCCAGTCTTGGTCTAGTCTTGGTCTAGTCTTGGTCTAGTCCTGGTCTAGTCCTGGTCTAGTCCTGGTCTAGTCCTGGTCAAGTCCTGGTCTTGTTCTGGTCTAGTCCTGGTCTAGTCCTGGTCTAGTCCTGGTCTAGTCTTGGTCTAGCCCTGGTCTAGTCCTGGTCTAGTCTTGGTCTAGTCCTGGTCTAGTCCTGGTCTAGTCCTGGTCTAGTCCCGGTCTAGTCCTGGTCTAGTCTTGGTCTAGTCCTGGTCTAGTCTTGGTCTAGTCCCGGTCTAGTCCCGGTCTAGTCTTGGTCTAGTCCCGGTCTAGTCCTGGTCTAGTCCTGGTCTAGTCCTAGTCTAGTCCTGGTCTAGTTTTGGTCTAGTCCTGGTCTAGTTCTGGTCTAGTCCTGGTCTAGTCCTGGTCTAGTCCTGGTCTAGTCCTGGTCTAGTCTTGGTCTAGTCCTGGTCTAGTCCCGGTCTAGTCCCGGTCTAGTCCCGGTCTAGTCTTGGTCTAGTCCCGGTCTAGTCCTGGTCTAGTCCTGGTCTAGTTTTGGTCTAGTCCTGGTCTAGTCCTGGTCTAGTCCTGGTCTAGTCCTGGTCTAGTCTTGGTCTAGTCCCGGTCTAGTCCCGGTCTAGTCTTGGTCTAGTTCCGGTCTAGTCCTGGTCTAGTCCTGGTCTAGTCCTGGTCTAGTCCTGGTCTAGTCCTGGTCTAGTCCTGGTCTAGTCCTGGTCTAGTCCCGGTCTAGTCTTGGTCTAGTCCCGGTCTAGTCCTGGTCTAGTCCCGGTCTAGTCCTGGTCTAGTCCCGGTCTAGTCCTGGTCTAGTTTTGGTCTAGTCCTGGTCTAGTTCTGGTCTAGTCCTTGTCTAGTTCTGGTCTAGTCCTGGTCTAGTCCTGGTCTAGTCTTGGTCTAGTCCCGGTCCAGTCCTGGTCTAGTCCTGGTCTAGTCCCGGTCTAGTCCCGGTCTATTCCTGGTCTAGTCCTGGTCTAGTCCTGGTCTAGTCCTGGTCTAGTCTTGGTCTAGTCCAGGTCTAGTCCCGGTCTAGTCCTGGTCTAGTCTTGGTCTAGTCCCGGTCTAGTCCTGGTCTATTCCTGGTCTAGTCCTGGTCTAGTCCTGGTCTAGTCCTGGTCTAGTCCTGGTCTAGTTTTGGTCTAGTCCTGGTCTAGTCCTGGTCTAGTCCTGGTCTAGTCCTGGTCTAGTCCTGGTCTAGTCCTGGTCTAGTCCTGGTCTAGTTTTGGTCTAGTCCTGGTCCAGTTCTGGTCTAGTCCTGGTCTAGTCCTGGTCTAGTCCTGGTCTAGTCCTGGTCTAGTCTTGGTCTAGTCCTGGTCTAGTCCTGGTCTAGTCCTGGTCTAGTCCCGGTCTAGTCCCGGTCTAGTCCCGGTCTAGTCTTGGTCTTGTCCCGGTCTAGTCCTGGTCTAGTCCTGGTCTAGTTTTGGTCTAGTCCTGGTCTAGTCCTGGTCTAGTCCTGGTCTAGTCCTGGTCTAGTCTTGGTCTAGTTCCGGTCTAGTCCCGGTCTAGTCTTGGTCTAGTCCCGGTCTAGTCCTGGTCTAGTCCCGGTCTAGTCCTGGTCTAGTCCTGGTCTAGTCCTGGTCTAGTCCTGGTCTAGTCCTGGTCTAGTCCCGGTCTAGGCTTGGTCTAGTCCCGGTCTAGTCCTGGTCTAGTCCCGGTCTAGTCCTGGTCTAGTCCCGGTCTAGTCCTGGTCTAGTTTTGGTCTAGTCCTGGTCTAGTTCTGGTCTAGTCCTGGTCTAGTCCTGGTCTAGTCCTGGTCTAGTCCTGGTCTAGTTTTCGTCTAGTCCTGGTCTAGTTCTGGTCTAGTTTTCGTCTAGTCCTGGTCTAGTTCTGGTCTAGTCCTGGTCTAGTTCTGGTCTAGTCCTGGTCTAGTCCTGGTCTAGTCTTGGTCTAGTCCCGGTCCAGTCCTGGTCTAGTCCTGGTCTAGTCCCGGTCTAGTCCCGGTCTAGTCCCGGTCTATTCCTGGTCTAGTCCTGGTCTAGTCCTGGTCTAGTCCTGGTCTAGTCTTGGTCTAGTCCCGGTCTAGTTCTGGTCTAGTCCTGGTCTAGTTCTGGTCTAGTCCTGGTCTAGTCCTGGTCTAGTCTTGGTCTAGTCCCGGTCCAGTCCTGGTCTAGTCCTGGTCTAGTCCCGGTCTAGTCCCGGTCTATTCCTGGTCTAGTCTTGGTCTAGTCCCGGTCTAGTCCTGGTCTAGTCCCGGTCTAGTCCTGGTCTAGTCCTGGTCTAGTCCTGGTCTAGTCCTGGTCTAGTCCTGGTCTAGTTTTGGTCTAGTCCTGGTCTAGTCCTGGTCTAGTCCTGGTCTAGTCTTGGTCTAGTCCCGGTCTAGTCCTGGTCTAGTCCTGGTCTATTCCTGGTCTAGTCCTGGTCTAGTCCTGGTCTAGTCCTGGTCTAGTTTTGGTCTAGTCCTGGAGGATTTCTTCTGAAAGACATTTTCTTAAACCAAAATCCTTGTTTTTTTGTTCTTTCCACAACACAATTCCACAAATAACGCTTTGATTTTTGCTTTTATTCACCCGAAGCAAACTGCGATTCGTCCTCACCATTCAACACGTTTCCGATGTGATACTTGACAATCCGCCTCACGTGCAGCGCCGCAGCCTCTGGTTCCACTGCGTTTATGTGTTTTTCACATCAAGAAACTATCATTAATAACCACATGAAATAAGACGCTTTATTAGCACGTGGCTAAGTGCGAGGAGCCATAAACAAGCAACACAAACAGAAGTACAGCGTTCCGTTTAAGAGTTACATTCAGGAGCCAGAAGCGTCTTAAAGTATCTTAAAATATTATTGTAGTATCTTTAGTATCAAATCAAAAGTCATGATTATTTATGGTTTAAATATGTTCAAAGTGTTTTTTCTGCTGACACTAGCGTTACAGTGTGAACAGTTGGTTTGATCGACCCGTAACCATGGGTTTCCCTCACGAGAGTTGTTTGACGTCGCCGCCATTTTGAGTACGTCACACGCCGCCGCCGCCGTTAGGCAGTCACGAAGTAGACAGTTTTAAGGAGCCTCATTTCCAACTGTCCGAGTGAAAATTAAGCTCCTTGAAACAGCTCATTCTGGCGTGTCCGGTTTCCTCCTGACCACGGTCACACATTTCCGGACAAACGAGGTCTTTTGGGGGCGTAACAGACGAGAAAGAAGAAAGAGTCCCCGTTTTTAAAAATGCGGCTTTCATACTCAAGATGGCGGTAGAGCGTGCGACGTCGCTTCGGACGCGTGGATGAACAAAACACTAACGACAGAACCTTTCATATCAGTTTTACTTCATCTACTTTTATGTCATCATCAATTTGTTTTGAAGATAATCATTTTTACTGGTTATGAATTCAGTTCAGTTCGGAAACATTTAAAGGAAAAAGGTGACAGGAAGTTACAAATCAAATAGAAAATTATACAATTTATTAAGCAACTGACAGAACGTGTTGACATTTTAAACCAAATATGAACAAAATAAAGATATCATATATCAAGAGCTCAGGATGGGAAACAAATCAGTAAAAACATCAGTCACCGTGGCAATCCGCTCTAGAGATACATATCATGCAGGGGCAGCGACTCTACTCCGAGCTCCTCCCATGCGATTGAGCCTCTCGCCCGATCTTTTTGAAACGGTGTTGGCCTGTTCGTTTATGAAAGAAGAGGCAAGAATAAAAACAGTTAAAATCAGTCAAATGTTTAATCTCTGCCAGTACAATTCTAATCCAGAGATAACAGAGCGCTTACCATCTGTCCCTATCCAATGTGAGCGGCGACTTACACGGGCACTCCGGATTTCCCTGCTCTGCTATATTTATAACATTTCGATATAGGGCGGGATATGAAAGTTGACGCCTCACTCAGTATTCTTTCACTGGCCGTTTTCACACGTCGATGTCCTTGAGGTCTGCAGTCTCTCCGGCACAGGTGGCCCCTTATCAGAGAGTGTCTCAAAAGAAACAATGGAGTATGTGTTTGCGTGTAAGGAGTAAACCCTTCTAGTTTGATACAGTCTCGTAAAATTAATATAATTGGTAATACAATATAGTAATAGTTAATATATTTGGTTTCCCCTTCATTGGCAACGCGAACCCCGCCTTGCAACGGTTTGAGTTTAAACGTCAGGGTTCCAAAGGGAGTAAGGTTCAAGTATCTGAACACGGGCCGACACCTCACAGCGGGGGGGAGGAGCACGTTATACGGTCGTGAATTTCCAAAAGTGTCGCGAAAAAAGCCAACTGCTAGGATTGTAACGGTATGCGCAGAAAGCCAATCCCGCAGCTGCCACCGCACAACCTCCGATTACGAGCGTCCTTCTCCATCGGCCCGGGCCCTTGTCCGAAGTGTTTCCAGGGTCCTTCCCCAGACTCCGCCAGAACGCTTCCATGATTTTAGATTTCGCCTTCTCGTGTTTCGCGTCGACGTTTTCTGCTGCTTCTGCCTCGGCGTGCGAGTTGTGCAGAGTCTTTGATAATTCTCGGAGCGGGTCGAGTTCGTCGTTCGTCAGAGTTTGCTCCATGCGTAAGTCGAGCTCTTCAGGGGGTCGATCGTCCGGAAAGTTATCTAGAGTCTTAGATAATTCTTGGGCTTGAAGCGGGTTGAGTTCGCTGTCGTTCTTCAGAGTTTGCTCGATACGTAAGTCGAGTGCATCAGGGGGTTGATTGTCTGGAAAGGTCTTCAGGACCTCAACACAGCGAAGAAAGCGCTGGAAAATCAAGAAAAGACAAATCAGAAGCTTAATAATCCTTTATTATCGTGTGTCTGGTACTGTTCAACGTTAACGAAGCCTTTCTTTCCCTCAAAAGAAAGCAAAGTCTTCAGTTCCTCCGTTTTGTTCGTAAGCCTCTGCTTGAGTCTGTCGTTTGAGCTCATCGGTGAATCACTCGAATCATCTACACTATCAGATAACGTGCGCTTTGAGAAAAATCAGTTTGCGTTTGTCTTGCTTCCATAAACTTTGCCGTCACTCACGTCACTGACATCGTTATGGGCGGGGCCTGTGTCACCGCGCAAAAGACAGAGAAATGTATCGCGTACGATATCGACGCGACATATTGTCAATTTCCTCATCAGCCACTCGACTCGCCTCTGGCATTCATCGATGTTCACCGGGACAAAGCCAAGTCCCTGTGAACACGGGTGAATCATGCGTTCGCGGTGGCGTCACACATCCGGGACTTCCCCATTGCAACCCGAGCGGCCATTTTGAAAGGGGCACACGATATACCAGCAACCGCTGACAGCACATTATTGTACCACCACGACTGCATCCTTTTTCACGGCATAATAAGCTACGAATACTTTGATTCTTTAGACGATAAAGGGAAACTAAGGTACACGACAAAGCTATCATTCCTTGGTCTGACAACAAAGCAATGTCCTTACAGAACGCCACATGGTTTATGGAAGGATAGCGCCACTGATATTGTATGTATATTGTATGTAGTAGACGTGCGGTTGTCAAGTACTAGCGTGCCCCTTTCAAAATGGCGGACTCTTTTACTACGGTACAATTTCCCGGATGTGCGAACGCATGTATCGCCCTTGGACACGCCCGCTGTTGTGATTTTGGGCGTCGCAAAAGTTGAATCGATGCGATGGGATTAGACGACGAGTGAATTACCTGAATTTCCTGCTGACTCAGTCGATCCATCTCGCCTCTCTCGCTCTCTTGCTCCAAAAGTTCAGCCATAACCTTCGCGTTTTGAGCGCCGCCATATTTGACCAACAGTTCGTGGGCGGTGGGTCGAGCGCTTTCATCCAGGATCAGGGCATTTTCCATCTGCGTTTGGCTTTCCATAGGTGCACGTAGCGTATGTCGATAATCGGTGGATAATCCAGTTACAGTTCTCTTGTGTTCTCGGGCTGCTGCCATTGATGTATGATCCATAATATTCTTCTTCTTCTTCTATGGTTGTTGTTGTTGTTGTTGTTCTTGTTTTATGGCGGTTGGTATCCAAGTGTACTTTATTCCTTTAGACTTTATTCCAGCTGTCCTTCCCCCTCAGACTGTATTCTTTAGACTTTACCCTGTAGACTCCATTCTTCAGTTCTTCTTCTACTACTTTGGTGTTTCAAAGCCCACGAGTTCAAAGCTCAGTTCCATGGTGTTTTATGACGGCTGGTATCTAAGAGTTATGTTCTTTGGTGTTTTAGAGCGGTTGACTTCATTCTTGACTTTATTCTTTAGAGTTTATTCTTTCATACCACGAGCGACTTCTGCATTTGGCGCAAATTTGACGCTGCGGTGTCAACTGGGCATTAACTTTAATCTTTCACTTTTTCCTCTATAGTTCTGTAACAGAACATGGAAGTCTCTGGTACAGTTTTTTAAGTTAAACCATCAATCTGTCGATTATTGTATCGATTAATTGGATAAGTAAAATAAATTAGATACTAGGTTTCTTACATTTTATTGGATGCATTTCTGTAGTCACAACTCGCACGCTCTCAATGAACATACTTGGGTTATTTTATTCCACACATATATTTCTGTGAAATAAACAGAAATAATTAGATAGACATAAATAAATAAAAAATAAATTATAAAAAGTAAGTAAGTGCGCGTATAATTAACTCAGTCCTCTTTGTACAAGAGTGAATATTTCAAATTGGACAAATAAAAATTTAAAGTCAAAAAAGTAGTTTCTTTGTGTAAATTCTGCATTAAGTTTGACTGGAATGTCCCTGGTGTGATGTCACTTCATGTCCTTTTCTACAGATTTCTACAGTTTTCTCCACAAATACCTGCTTGATTGGTGTAAAACTATCATTTATATGTACGACAGGTACAAATACACCACATTTAGAGAGTTGTAAAGACCTGTTCTCGGCCCTTTAACGTCAGATCTCAGAGAAACCTCCAGAACAAGCTCTGGTTCCTCTGTGTCTCAAATCTGATCAACTGATTCCGAGCAGGCGGAGTAAAGACCAACATTGCACAAGCTAATTTGAAACGTTTAAATTGGTCCAAACTTGGTAGTGATCAGACGATGACGACGTTGATGTGGTTTTTATGTGATATTTTTGTGTTTACGCTGTTTTTTAAGGCGCCTTTGACCAATTTGTACAGCAATATTCAATGTGTTAATAATCACACTGAAAAATGTATTTGTATTCATTCTGTACGACAGTCGACCGGTTTCACTGCATAAATAAAGCATGATGATAAGTAGTGATTAATTGAGTTTATCGCCGTCGCACTCCTCCTTTATCATAATCTAAGACGCAGAGCATGATAAATGAGCCTGACTGAGTGACTGGTGCGTTTGACGGATCACAGTTTGGAGCATCTTTACCTCTTAAAACCGATAAGACGCGACGTGTACGAGAATTATGAGGAAATGCAAATGACGTGAAGGACACAGACCTGGACTCGGCTCCTGGTCCGTGTCCTGCTGCTGGAGAACCCGCTGCAGGCGACGAGGTTCTTTCAGCTTCAGTGCAGCGTTCAAACCCGACCGATGCCTTTCGGAAATGGATGCGCGGAAAGACGAATCCCGCGGTCATGGACGAGATGCCGGCGCGTTTGAGCTGGGGTCAAATCAGATGGATGCAGAGGAAACATCTAAAGGAGAAGCGGAAACCAGGCGCTCCAAGCAAACATTAGAGCGTGTGTTGTTTGTGTATTCCGCATTATTTGTTTGGCTGTTGTGACGATATTTCAAACTCGACTTCAGTACTGAGGAAAAGGCTTTGTACAATGAGCTTAAAAACTGCTCTTTTTTACACAATATAGTTCATTTTCAGCACAACAGAGTCGTTCTTTCTTAACGTTTCGCTCTGGACCCGAAGAAATTCAGAGACAGTTTCACGTTGAGAGTTTGCGCTTCTCTCGCTCTGATGTCTCGAGTAACGGAAAACAGACCGAATCGGTGAGTTTCTGATACTCGTGACATCTGCGCGTCTGAGCTTCTTAATGAGGGTGATGTGGAGGAGGCGGGCGGTGAGGAAGCAACGTGGAGGAGGCGGGCGGTGGAGCCTCCTCTGGGTCCCGGGACGTTTCTCATCTGTGCAGCACCAAACAACATCTGTACACGAGTAAACACAAACAACAGCAGGCGTCAGTGCGAGGATGAGTTTGATGTGTAATTATGGGAAAGATGGGGACAGTTAAACATAAACCACTAACACTTTAAAAAACACAAAACAGTGTAAAAGTCAAGATTTATGAAGGAAAACGATCAATAACTCCACAGTCATTAAAGCTCGGGTAAGGTTTGTGTTTTCCCACAAAGAGTGTGTTATTAAAGTATTAATAGAGGATTTTTTGCCAATTTGAGAACTCAAGCGACTGTTCACAACAGCCTCTACACGTGTGTTTGTTTATTAGCTCGGTCCCATCATCTCTCGTCTCTTCTGAGCTCAAACTCAGTCTTTCTCTGTGTGCTTTGTGCTCTACACTGAAGGAACTCACTAAACAGACACCGAGATTCAGATTTGGCGTCAAAAATATATATATAATCTATAATTCCTTTAAAGCAGAACTTTGTTTAAAAAATGACACAAATGCAATGTGTGCATCTAATAATAAAGTACTTTATGTCTTTCTGAGCTCTGATTGGCTGCGCTTGAGGGGTCCACCCCAGTCAACTCTTCAACAGTCAACACTTTGGTGCTTTATCTTTAACTACGAATACTACTACCACAACCACAAACACTATTACTCCAGTATTTCAGTATCTCAGGTGTTTGATGGGACTGAAAATGTGTGTGTCTTGTCTAAAAGATCAGACTGACTTTGATTGTGCTGCAGAGAAACAGGACAAAGAGAAAATGGATATCACCGATGTTCAGACGAGATAAAACGAGATGAGAGATGACACGGGGCGATGGCGTGTCAGTGGTGTGTTTGAGTGCTGCACATGTGAACACGCTCAGAAGCAGTGTTACGCAGCAGCAGCAGCAGTAGAGGATGGACTAATCGCAGTAATAGTATTTGTGGTAGTAGTACTGACAGTAGTAGAAGATGGGCTCGTACTCGTAGTAACAGCAGTAGATCTCGCAGCGCTGCAAAAGTGTGGAAATATAACAACGAAGGGGTTTAACTAATGTTCACTGCAATTGAGTCAATGAGAAGTGTCCCAGAGCGTCCCCTGTCCTGAGACCCTCCATCTGTGAGGACCAAAGAGATTCTACTGCCATGGACAGAACCGGGACAGAACCAGGACTGAACCTGGACTGAACCAGGACAGAACCAAGAATGAACCAGGACTGAACTAGGACTGACCAAGGACAGAACCAGGACTGAACCTGGACTGAACCAGGACAGAACCAGGAAAGATCCAAGACTGAACCTGGACTGAACCAGGACAGAACCAGGACTAAACCAGGAATAGCATGTAAAGGCTGCACACAGTTACACAGTTATGAAAAATAAATAAACTAAAATACTAAAATGCTAGTTGTAGATGGGCAATATTGACACAAATCCTGATACAGTATGTTTTATTTGCATTATTTCAATAGTGTTATATGCAGTACTGTGCTAAAAAAGTACCTGTAGATGAAGTTCAAGTATTGCATGACTGACTCGCAGTGGCTGGTGTGGATTTCCATCAAAGTCGGGAGAATAACTCGCTCCGACTGAAAACGCTGAGTGACCCTCCCCAGACGCTGCCCCCTAGAGGAGGATTACGGCACCGCGCACTTTACCACACCAATACTCGGTTTTATCGGGTTAAACCGATCAATCTGTTCCGCGTCGATGGAACACGGCATGATGAAACTGCAAATGGAAAACAAATGAGATGAAACGTTGGGGTTAATAACGCGGGACGGGCGTATTTCTCCCGGCGCGCCCCGAGGCAGAGTGGTAAACCCTCTCTGGCCGTTACTTCTCCCCGAGTGTCTGGGAATTCTTATTGATTTCGACGGAGTTTAAACGTGTGTGTGTCCCTGGCGTGTCAGAGCGTTTATCTTTTTCTCCTGTGCGTCTGCTCCTGCTCGTAACGTAGATTCTCTTCCTTCTGGCTGAAATATTTAGAATAATTTATAATTGTCGAGCTGGGACTCGATCTTGAGTAATGTCTCGCTCCGGTTCGAGGTTTGTGGACGTTTTCTGCCCTTCGCCGCTGGAAAAGTTGTGTGTTTTCATATTTCTTTGCCGTGACATCGATGAAAACGAGATTGACGATAGCGACACGCCCGATGTTCGTGTCCACCTGTGCGCTTCGTCCGTTCGGTGGACATAAAGAACCTTTTGGATTAAGATGACAGAACCTTTATTGGAATTCCGAGCGTTGCAACGAGCGCGGGAGCAAAGACGCGCCGTGAAAAACCAAGATGAGCAAGATGTTTAATTCATTAGGAGCTTATAATTATGAGTGAATTAATTAGACTTAGAGGCTGATGGTGCTGAATTGAAATGTGGTCCTTTCGGCTAACCCTAACCCTTTAACCCTAACCCTCGGCTCCGTGTTGCAGGTGCAGCTCCGAGTCCGGCTGCTGTGTTGCATCAGACAGGTTTCCAACGCGTCCGGCGTGAAAACACAAACACAAAGCTAAAGCCAAGGACGGTCAGATTGGCCGTTTTGGCTGGGATGCGACTTATACTTATATTTATACTTATATACTTATACTTATACTCTGGAGCGACTTATATGTGACTTAATATGTGACATTATTTGTTATTTTCGTACTCCAATGCGACTTATATATGTTTTTTTCTTCTGTACTATGCATTTTATTTTCTGGTGCGACTTATACTCCAGAAAATACGGTAACAAGCAATAATGTGCACAATTAAACACTAATAATAATACTACAATTCTCTTGTAGTGTAGCAAGCGTGCAAATAAAAAAACTATCCTTTAACTGAACTCACAGACACAGCTGTTGTTTATATGTAATAAAAGTTAAAGTGCGGATGATAAAAGCTCGTCCTGGCGCTGCCTCGATCTTAATATATCCTCCATTATTTAATAAGGTGTCTCCTCTGTGGCTAATTCCTAACCTGTTGTTTATCAACGCGGCGGAGTCAAGCGTAGCGTGAAATGAAATGCAAATGCGATCCTACACAGCTCCCACAATTAAGCGTCTGCAGTGACATGCTCAGAGCGATTGTTCCCTCGACGAGACCCGGCTCACCACAAACACCAGGGGGCGAGTGAGGACGCAGATAATCCACCGCGTGTGTCGAAACCAGGTCGAAACGGGGTTCACTGTAACATCACTCTTCTGTACTACGGCCATAAGCAAGTTTAGCGTTTGTTTTTTAGCTCGTTTCCGAAGTCAGTTAGTGCCCTCTGCTGGCATTTTGAAGTAATGTCATTTGTGAGGTTTGACGCGTTCTACAGTTCATTTAGTTTTGTCTTTTGTCTCGAGTCAGTGATTCTCCTCTGACCGTTAGTTTCAACCCTTACGTTTTAATCCTAATTGTGGAAAATTATAGTCAAAGGAGCATTTTCATGGAAACAAGCAGAAGGAGGCTAAGTACGAGTCAGGTTTGTGGAGATGCAAACCTAGTAAAGACTTGTTTTTCAGTGCTAACAATACAAAATGAAAAAAGATTTAAATCCTGTAAAAGCAGCTCTTTGGGTGAAAATGAGTGCATTGTGCGCCGTCTGCAACTGATTATGGAGCGTTTTATTCTCCACAAAGCAGGAAGTGCGCTGTTAGCATGCTAGTTGTTGTTAGCTTTACCATGACAGCAAAACGTTGCTCTGGTGGTTGTGAACAGCACTTATAAATTAATCGCAGTGAATAATTAGGATGCTCAGAATGCATTGGGAAAGTGAGCACAGACAATGGGGAAATTCTAGTGTTGCAACACAAAGTAGGTACAGAAGTAAACAACAATGGGCGCGTGTGTCTTCTCATGCTCTCCCAGGGCCGCGCGCAGGAACGGAGCCGCTTAGTCCCAGGCTCACGCAGGATTTTGACGAAAAATTGCTTCACACACTCTTATCTTTTGACTTAATACCACTTTTTACATTTCATTTAATGCTATTTTAAAGTCGGCGGTACTTTATAAAAAAAAAATTGATAATAATTTATTTCATTTATTTGTAGAAATCAATCTAAGTGCGGCGGATCCGTCAACCTGTGGGCTAACTTTAAACAAAAACTAAAAAAAACACTCTTATAAAACTCTCATAAAAAAAACTCTTATACTCTTAAATAAAAAATACAATTATAATAACAATAGCAACACTCTTATTTACAGCTGTTACATGGACAGAGAATATCGCACCAAGATGATTGACATGTCAAAATATTGCACATGATTATCACACTATTGCACATAATATCACAGTATTGTACATGATTATGTCAGTATTTGACATGGATATGACAATATTTGTGGCAAACAGTTTAAAATGTGTTTAATATTTCAGTTTTTAAGACACATAAATCAGATACAGTGCCTTTAAGTAAGGTTCATAGTTTATTGTTTGTTTTTCAAGTGAATAAAGTTTAGGCCCTGGACTAAACCAGGGCCTGACCAGGACGCGAGTCCAACACAAATGACTGGTTAAAAGATGCAGTGTTGACTCTTCACAGACACGGGTCCAATCGTGTTAACGAAGTGTGAACAAACATGGATCCGTGAGCGGGCAGAGGTGTGGGGAATGTTTTGGTCTGAGAATAACTGGCAGCTGGTGGTATGAAAAAACTGGTGTGAGAAATAATATTGCCCCTGGCGATTTGTGCGTGCGGACGAGGAAGTGTTTACAAAGAGGACAATATTAGACTCGCATGCCAAGAAACACATGAAAGTCTAATAAGCTGTGAAGGTTTATCCATGATTAAACATATTCTAATGATTTTAAGCTTGTTTTGTTTGGCTAACAGGGACTCAGGCTGGACATTTGCACAACGTGATGATGAAAAAGTGTGCGCATGCTTCTGTCCATCACTGTGTAATATCTAGTTTATATTTCATCTCACTTGTCAATATTGTAAACATAAGGAATCTGTGTTTCAGTTTTATGCAGCTAAAGTCTGGAACGGTCTTCCAGAAGATGTGAGACAGGTTCTACTCTGGCAATGTTCAAATCCACGCTAAAAACAGTTTTGTTTAGCTGTGCGTATGACTGAAGAGATTCTATTTGCACCGTCAGAATCACAATTATAAACTATTTTTCATGAACAGACCTGTTTTTACTGATAGCGCGACAGTGACACTTCACGTCGCAGCCGTCCTCAGAACTGTCACTTGGTGTTACTGTGACGCTTCCGCTGATTTAAACAGGTTCTGGCACCGTCTTCTTCTTCTACTTGGAGCAGTTGGACGACAGCGCCATCTGCTGTCCGACTTCCTCTGTATCCCAGTAAAAAAACGGTCTGTTCATAAGAAACTATATATAATTATATCAGAAACTATATATAATTATATCAGACGACCTAATGACGGATCAGTGTCGTATTTTTGTTTTAAAAAATAAATCAAAACCTATGTAAATTGGTTGAGTCTGCCGCCTGCTCGTCTCCATGGAGATGTTAATACTTCCATTGTTTAACAAAGTTTTGTCCGAATCATTTACCTTTTTTCTGATATAGGACAAAAAATGTATATTCTAATTAAAAAGACGAGAGACATTGTGTATTTTGTTGATGCAACCAGGCAAAGTTTCAGGTCAGGTCTGAAGAAAAGCTACATAGTGCATCTTTACTCCAACTTTGACACTCTGCGTAGTGTTTGTAATAGACATGATGTGTATTTGTAACTGTATTTATCAAAGAATCATGAATCCATTGCCGTGAAACTGCAACTGCACAAAAGGCTGTTTCAACACCGAAGGCACTCAAACTGAGGTTTACAATCAGCGGTTCATCTTCACCTAAAAGCCACAAATCACACTCTAAAGACAGTATATCCTTAAGCAGTAACTATGGTGTGAGAGACCTGTGCGCCGGCTACAATATCACCTGCTAATGAGGACAGTTGCTAAGTCCCTGACGCTCGCTCTGTCTCCTGCCGCGAGAACACGTTTCTTGGCTCTGGCACTGGTTTTAAAATAAGTGGCGGAATGACAGTCCCTCACTTTAATCCACCCATCAAACATTTAAAGACGCCACGGTGCAAACTCTGCTAATGATTTACGGTTAAAAAGTTAATTTGAGACGAGACAGACGAGCTTTGGCGACGTGGAGTAGAAGGGTGCACCTTTGGGACGTTAGCGGGAGGAACGGAGCGTTTTAAACTCTGGAGGAGGAGAGAATACGCTCAAATATCAGTGAAAATACTCTACTCCAACACCTGGAGGTGAATAAAAGCCACGAGAAGTGAATACAGTTGAATAAAGGACCTTTAAGCAGTCCTTTTCCAGTCGGCTATAACATACTGAATGAACCTCGGTGGACTCATCTCCACTGAGCTGGCATTTGAATTACAGCTATAATCGTTTATCACAGCGCTCTAATTGACTCTTAATCAATTAATCTCCTCCCTGTGCCTCCTTAACGCCGTGACGACCGCTGCTAACGCCGTCCTGGGGCTAAGCGGAGGTGAGAGTGGACAGCGTTTCTCCTGAGCTCATTGGATTTATTTACAGAAGGTCGTGGGTTGGACTCTTGATCTCTTCCTTGAAAGACATGCATTTATCATGTGAAAAATGGTGACTTTAATTTTTTTTTAAATTGTGGTTATTAGGATGTCTCTGTAGATGACTGGGCACGTCACTTATCTGTGTTCTCTCTGGTCCTGCCCAACTCTGTTTTTAGATATATTTTTGTTTTATTTTTTATTTTTATTTAATGTAATTTTGGTTTAGTTTATTTATTTTTTATATTTATTTATTTATTTAGCCTCTGTTTATTTATTTTCTTTTGTTGTTTTTGTTTTTTATATGTTTAAAAAAAATCCTTTTATGTTTTAAGTTTGTAAAACTTAAATTCTGCTGCGTTGATTTAAAATAAATGAAAAATAAATAAAAACAGCTTTTTACCATGACCCTAATACTGATAATAACTAATAAGGTTGTTATTATCATGCTTTATGTCCCTCGCTCTCTCTACAATATTCCACATTATTATACTTATTTGTGACATATTACATATAACATATTAAGAGCAACAACCCCACAAAGGCAAAAGTTACACACTCACGACACATTCAAATAAAGAATATTTATCTATGTCAATGTCAAAGTAAAGTTACAGCTATATGCGCTTGGACTGTGTATCTTGCATTTAATCAAGTATCTTTGAAATACCTTGTTATTTTTTGTCTTGCCAATTTGAAGAAGGCACAGAGATAATTGCTTCACACGTGTTTGTCGGTTCGTCTCGTTTCCTTCCAGATGAGCTACTGTGATAACCGCCTCCGTTATCAGACATGTCGTACCATCATCCGTCCCCGGCACGATCAGAACCCCGGTGTTACAGTGAGACGCGCGCTCTCTGTGTAGTGGATGGTAATGTGTGGTAATCCTATGGTAATTCAGGCAGATCTACTCTTAAAGGGACAGGCCTCCGCAGCTCACTGAGTCCATGGATTTAGGGACAGTTGAGACAGCTCTGCCTCCGGGGATCCAAATTATGCAATCCACGATGGCGGAACCGCGGAAATACTTTACTTTTCAGAATCGCCCGAGAATCTCCCTCGCACGACCTCAGGCGGATTGTGGTGCGGTGAAAAACAAAGAATAGACTTGGTGCTCGTCTTAAATTCATCTAATCTTTGAGGACAGTGACAAAGCTCGGCGTATGATATGATCACAAGACTTCTCATGGTATAATATTTACTGTGATACTTTGGAGAGCAAAGGAAAGTGTAATATTGTCAACAGGAGAAAATATTTAAGACTCATCAGTTCACACAAACCACGACCACGATCCAGAAAACGTTGCAATGTGACTGTTTATGAGCTCCACTTGTCGCGTTGCTTCGTTCGCGGCGTTACGTTTTCTGCCGCAGCCGGACGTGACTTCATCGTGATGGTTGGTGTAGATCGTTGGTGAAGATCGTTGGTGTAGATCGTTGGTGTAGATCGTTGGTGAAGATCGTTGGTGTAGATCGTTGGTGTAGATCGTTGGTGAAGATCGTTGGTGTAGATCGTTGGTGTAGATCGTTGGTGTAGATCGTCAGTATAGATCGTCGGTGTAGATCGTTGGTGTAGATCGTTGGTGTAGATCGTTGGTGTAGATCGTTGGTGTAGATCGTTGGTGAAGATCGTTGGTGTAGATCGTTGGTGTATATCGTTGGTGTAGATTGTTGGTGTAGATGGTCGGTGTAGATGGTCGGTGTAGATGGTCGTGTAGATCGTCGGTGTAGATCGTCGGTGTAGATCGTTGGTGTAGATCGTTGGTGTAGATCGTTGGTGTAGATCGTTGGTGTAGATCGTTGGTGAAGATCGTTGGTGTAGATCGTTGGTGTATATCATTGGTGTAGATTGTTGGTGTAGATGGTCGGTGTAGATGGTCGGTGTAGATGGTCGTGTAGATCGTCGGTGTAGATCGTCGGTGTAGATCGTCGGTGTAGATCGCTCGTGTAAATCCTCGGTGTAGATCGCTTGTGTAGATCCTCGGTGTAGATCCTCGGTGTAGATCGCTCGTGTAGATCCTCGGTGTAGATCCTCGGTGTAGATCCTCGGTGTAGATCCTCGGTGTAGATCCTCGGTGTAGATCTCTCGTGTAGATCCTCCGTGCAGAGCGCTCGCCCGGGAGACGGCGACCCGCGGCCCACTGAAGGCTCGATCCTCCCGTTGCGCTGCGTGTGGACCCCTCCCTCCTCCTCAAAGACTCGTGAATGACGGGTCGGGTGGACAGCCGCTGCAAACGCTCCTGTTGTGCGGCGTCCGAGAGTTGGGGGCTGAAGAAAGAACCAATAATGTCCATTATCCATGGAGCAAGATGGCGGAGCAAGATGGCGGAGCAAGATGGCGGCGCAAGATGGCGGACCCTTCACCAGAAAAGTCACATTTAAGGTCTCACCCGTGAGTCTTGAGTTAAGACACACACACTGGCCACTTCAGTCCCAGCACCGCTCATAGTGAAAGGAAATATGTCGGTGTAATCCCTCATTCGTCCAGGCGTGTTCCATAGTAGAAAAAGCTTTAGACAACACGAAGTCCCTGTTTATTTTAAACCAGGAAACACTTTAAGACAAAAACTGGTTCACCCTAAGGACAAGTTGCCGACTCAAAAACAGAGCAATGTAGTTTATTCGATCCAATGCAGTGAAGAAAGCTGTAAAGAACGGTACATAGGTGAGACAAAACAGCCTCTACACAAGAGGCTTTATCAGCACAGAAGAAATACAAGTTCAGGACCTCAGAGTGCCGTGCATCTCCATCTTGAAGCCTCTAATCACTCGTTTGAAGACGGTGAGGTGAAGGTTTTAAGCAGGGAGAAAAGATGGTTTGAAAGAGGAGTCAAGGAAGCTATTTTTGTTAAAAAAGAAAGACCTTCTTTAAACAGAAATGGAGGGCTAAGGTTTAATCTTCCTGTTATTTATAATGGGATACTGAACCCCTGGAAAGGTAGAGGACCAGGACAAGGACATTCGGATGCTAATCAGGTACTCAGGGTGGTTGAGCCAGGGTCTCACAAAGACAAAGAGGTTTCTAATAGCCCATTAAGATTCTGAATAGGCTAGCTCGGTAGATACAAGGGGGGAGTTTCTGTTGAAACAAACAACTCTTTCTACTTCAGGAAGGCTCCTCCCAATGGGGGGGTCTTACCACAGAACAGTATTAATATCGGAGTTCTCGATCTAAATTCTTTTATTGACAATGACTCTTGGATGAGAGTCGAAACGTCTAATTTTTCAAACTGAGTCCAGATGACTACAACTGAAGCTTTTTCTACAATAGTGAAAGGAAGGGCATCTGATAAAAAAGCCCCCACAGTGACACCTTGACCGCGACACATATACTGACCACTTCTATTGACCGATCGTGCCGGCGCTTGTCAGATTTCCTGCCGAGCGTATTCCCAGCGGTGGCTGTGGTCTGTTTTGGATCGATGCGCATGAATATCACATGAGTTCACTGATGCAGGATCAGGATGAAGCGGGTGTTGTTTTGGGGAATCCCGCCGCGACTGTTTCATTGAGCCGCTCTGCACCGCCCGAGCTCAGACTAGACTCGCCACTCGCTTTTCCCGGCGCCGAAGGGACGACATTGACTGTTTTCATGTAATAAAGCGAAATACGTGTTGCCCCAGTACTTATATATATATCGTGAAAGTAGCTCTTCAGGTCATGTCACGTTTTATCACCCGTGCTGTTAGCATGCTAGTCGTTTTTAGCTTTATTATGATGACTGACAAAACTCGCTCTTGTCTCTTTAATATGCTTTTGAACTCATCACGGTGAATAATCATGAATGTGTTGGGAAAATTGAAGTTTGTTCCGCTGTACTGTACTGTACTGTATGCATTATTCAGGTTTTCCATATACTTCTGGACACCTTAATAATACACATTTCACATTTGTTGTTGATGGAAAACGAGTGACAATATTTTACCCCTGGAAACACGGTGGTTGCCAGCGGGGGAGAGCACAACTATGCTCTCTAATGTAGTACGTACTTTAAATACTTTTACTGGCAGCAGAGGGAATGAACATGGCGGGAACAACATATCCACAATGGAAAAAAAAAATTCTGGGCTCAATTTGAATAATTATTTAGGATTTAATATGCTCTAAATCGACTTTTTTTATCTATTTATTTATTTTTTAAATGCTCCTTCCTTATTTTTATTCTTTTACTATTATTATTTTTGTAGTTGTTCTGTTGCAGTTCCGTTGTTTCTTTGTTTTATGTATAAATAAATAAAATGAAAAATGAAAAAAATACAATTAAATAAATAATAGGAAAATTCAAAAAATATTTAGGATTTAATATGATGTGACTTTACTTTTCTGTATGCAACTCCTTTATTTTCACATTTTTATTCCCGTACTATTTAAACTATTATTATTATTTTTGCAGCTGTCTTGCAGTTCTGTTGTTTTATGTTGTAATAAATAAATAAAATTAAATAAATTATAAGTAAATAAATACAAGTCATATAAAATTACATTTTATTAATAAGAAATAAACCAGATTTCCACCTATCGCCGCACATTTTGGGACATTACAAACCCAGTGTTTTGGTGAGGCTCGGCGGGAGATCACCTGCTGTATGTTTTTTGACGTCGTAGCGCGGCTCAAGTCCCTCGCGCATAGGTGTCCTTTCCAATGCCCGCGACGAACCCCGCACGGCCGAACGCGCACAAAAGCCTCCGCCCACGTCTCGACCGGCGTGAGATTGAACATGAATGTGATGCGACACGTGTCCTCCAGCCTTATCTGCTCAGACCTGCTGTGTTTGGACCGATAACGGACTCATGCGCATTCAGCACGCCACGCCAGTCCCACATCATTTATGAAAGAACGCTACGGCATAATAGAGTTTAAGGTGATTTACATGTGGCCGCGTATTACGTGATAAAATATGCGGTGACCTTTGTAACGCGGTGAATTATTCCTTTCTGTTCTGACCGGCGGCGTCTGTGACTGGAGTGAGAAATGAGGATGTTTTACCCTCTGGTTGTCGGGCAAAGGCTCGTCGACTGCGCCTTTTACAAGCCTTTTAAAGGTGTGTTTTGCGGTTGAATCGTGACACGACGGAGGTTTTTGTCGCGTGGCATTAATGCGACAACGTTTTCTCTTTCTCTCAGCGAGACAATGTTTCGTCCTTGAAAATCTTTTCTAAACCTGTTGCTTTCGTTGCTCTGAGAGTGAATGTAGATGGACTTTTGCAGGAAATTATCCTGAGATGCTGTTTCCAGTGTCATCTCTACCAAAGTTTGGCATTTTAATGCTTTTAACACAAATTGAGCCCTTGTTTTACACAAACCAGCCCGCAATGTTCGAATTGTGCCCTATTTTTACACAAACCAGACCTGAATGTTTGAATTGTGCCCTTATTTTACACAAACCAGACCGGAATGTTTGAATTGTGCCCTTATTTTACACAAACCAGACCGGAATGTTCGAATTGTGCCCTTATTTTACACAAACCAGACCGGAATGTTCGAATTGTGCCCTTATTTTACACTAACCAGACCGGGATGTTTGAATTGTGCCCTTATTTTACACAAACCAGACCGGAATGTTCGAATTGTGCCCTTATTTTACACAAACCAGACCGGAATGTTTGAATTGTGCCCTTATTTTACACAAACCAGACCTAAATGTTCAAATTGTTCCCTTATTTTACACAAACCAGACCGGAATGTTCGAATTGTGCCTTTATTTTACACAAACCAGACCGGAATGTTTGAATTGTGCCCTTATCTTACACAAACCAGACCTAAATGTTCAAATTGTGCACTTATTTTACACAAACCAGACCGGAATGTTCAAATTGTGCCCTATTTTTACACAAACCAGACCTGAATGTTTGAATTGTGCACTTATTTTGCACAAACCAGACCGGAATGTTCGAATTGTGCCCTTATTTTACACAAACCAGACCGGAATGCTTGAATTGTGCCCTTATTATACACAAACCAGATTGGAATGTTCGAATTGTGCCCTTATCTTACACAAACCAGACCTGAATGTACTGTATATCCTGTATAATGTGTATGACAGTTACAGGATGAGGTTATTTCTCACTGACTCAGATGTTCCTGTGACGGTCAGAAGGTGTAAGGTCCGTGTTAAACGTGGCGTCCGGCAGAACCACGACCGGGAAAAGCAGAAAGTACAAGCAAAATACTCGTTTATTCGATTCAATGTATTTCCACCGAACGAGACTCAAAACTGTTTAAAAAAAAGGGACTGTAATTATAGATGCTCCGGTTTCGTCGTGAAAATACCCTGGACAATACAGTATCTCCATGGAAACAGAAGGCGGCGGACCCTCGTGGTGCCCCTGTAACTGAAGCGCGGGGAAATGTGGCTTTCTCTACGTTTGACCCAGTTTGTCGGGGGCGGCGATCGATCTCGGCGCTCTCGGGCGGCGCATGAGATCTCTGGAGGGTCAACGCATTTTGGAGCCGCCCACACACACAGAGAGAACATGCAAACGCCACACAAAGAGGTCCCACGGTTTGGATTTCAAGATAACATAAGCCTTTATTTGTCCACACAATGGGGAAATGCCGGTGTTGCAACGCAAGTAGATACAGAAGTGAAAGAGCAGATAACTTATAGGAAGATTTAACACTCTTAATAGAAAAAACCTCTCACATTCTTGATAAGGAATAGAGAGAGACAAAATAAATAAAATAAAACAAAAATAATAATAATAGTGGCAAAAGTAAACACTCTTATTTACAGAAGTTATATGCACATGAATATAACATTATTGCACATGATTATGACAGTATTGCACATGATTATGACAGTATTGCACATGATTATGACAGTATTGCACATGAATATGACAGTATTGCACATGATTATGACAGTATTGCACAGATTAAGTTAGTATTGCACATGATTATGACAGTATTGCACATGATTATGTCAGTATTGCACATGGTTATGACTGTATTGTACATGAATATGACAGTATTGCACATGATTATGACAGTATTGCACATGATTATGACAGTGACAGTATTGCACATGATTAAGTTAGTATTGCACATGATTATGACAGTATTGCACATGATTATGTAAGTATTGCACATGATTATGTCAGTATTGCACATGATTATGACAGTATTGCACATGATTATGTAAGTATTGCACATGATTATGACAGTATTGCACATGATTAAGTCAGTATTGCACATGATTATGTCAGTATTGTACATGATTATGACAGTATTGCACATGATTATGTAAGTATTGCACATGATTATGACAGTATTGCACATGATTATGTAAGTATTGCACATGATTATGACAGTATTGCACATGATTAAGTCAGTATTGCACATGATTATGACAGTATTGCACATGATTATGACAGTATTGCACAGATTAAGTTAGTATTGCACATGATTATGACAGTATTGCACATTAATTTGTCAGTATTGCACATGGTTATGACAGTATTGTACATGGATATGACAGTATTGCACATGATTATGACAGTATTGCACATGATTATGACAGTGACAGTATTGCACATGATTAAATTAGTATTGCGCATGATTATGACAGCATTGCACATGAATATGACAGTATTGTACATGAATATGACAGTATTGCACATGATTATGACAATATTGCACACGATTATGACAGTATTGCACATGATTAAATTAGTATTGCGCATGATTATGACAGCATTGCACATGCATATGACAGTATTGCACATGATTATGTCAGTATTGCACATGATTATGACAGTATTGCACATGGTTATGTCAGTATTGCACATGAATATGACGGTATTGCACATGGTTAAGTCAGTATTGCACATGATTATGACAGTATTGCACATGATTAAGTCAGTATTGCACATGATTATGACAGATTAAGTCAGTATTGCACATGGGTATGACACATGGGTATTTCCACGAGTTTTCAATTGATTTAAAAACAAACTTCTGATTCATTTTTCGGAATGAATCTTCTTTCCTTCCCTCCTTTTCTTTAATGCGTGAGACACAATATTTCCCTGCGCTTGACCCAGTTTTCTCCCGTGAGCTGCTGGTTTCGCTCCGTCTGAAAAGTCTGTTCAAATTCAGCTGGAGAAACACTCTCTCTCTCTCTCTCTCTCTCTCTATGTCGTTCTCTCAGTTCCATATTTACATTCTCTCCCCGACGCCGTTTCATAGAGTTAACGAGTTTGAAGCGGAGCCAGGAAATGAGTCTGCCTCCTTTGAACCGGGCTGGCACCGGCTGTGGTTTATGTTGTCTCTTTTGGGAGCAGAGAAACCTCCGGGCGTGTGGAACTTTAATGTTTTATGGCCCGGGTGACGCGCCGCGAGGGTGACGCGAGCCGTAATTAACCGCTAATCATGTCGGCGCGGCGTGGGGGCCTCTCGGTGGGCCCCGGCGAGCGCAAAAACGAGCCACGGAAAACAATGCTTTTCTGAAGAAACGAGCTTGAGCTTCATATTTGTAGCGCTCTAAGTTGAGCATTCCTCGTTTATCGACCTGGAAAGACAGAACATCCAGACAAATATTTAAAGGAGACTTAATATGCTATGTTAATGAGTGTTTCCTCCTCATTATTTTACTCAAAGTTGCCTTTTGTTAGTTGCCAGTACATGTTTGGTTTAATCTTGCCCCGTAATTACCGTAACTAACCCTGAACCCGTGCCCAGAAAAGTCCTGTTTCCACCTACCACTTATCTCCCCGTATTTAGTTGTGATTATTTGAAAAATCATGTAGAAAGTGTCTAAAATGTCGCAGAAATGACTGCTTTTTACACTGTACATTGTTGCATTCATCGGCTTTGCCACGTTTGGTTTCTGCACAAACCACAATGCTGCGCTGTGATTGGTCCAGTCTACAAAGCACTAATTCTGGTTGGTTAGTGATCTCAGAAATATTATATCTAAAGTTTATATTTTATGAATTTATGACCACAAACTGTTTATTTGGGGCTATTTTTCACTTCATAGAATTAAAATGTCTTTATTGAAAACCAGGTACAGGCAGTTCAGTGGTTCCATAGCTCACTCAGACACAGTTCTTCTTTTCTGGTCCCTCTCGTTGGTTCTGGTTCTTCTTTTCTGGTCCCTTTCGTTGGTTCTGGTTCTTCTTTTCTGGTCCCTCTCGTTGGTTCTGGTTCTTCTTTTCTGGTCCCTTTCGTTGGTTCTGGTTCTTCTTTTCTGGTCCCTCTCGTTGGTTCTGGTTCTTCTTTTCTGGTCCCTTTCGTTGGTTCTGGTTCTTTTTTTCTGGTCCCTCTCGTTGGTTCTGGTTCTTCTTTTCTGGTCCCTCTCGTTGGTTCTGGTTCTTTTTTCTGGTCCCTCTCGTTGGTTCTAGTTCTTTTTTTCTGGTCCCTCTCGTTGGTTCTGGTTCTTCTTTTCTGGTCCCTCTCGTTGGTTCTGGTTCTTCTTTTCTGGTCCCTCTCGTTGGTTCTAGTTCTTTTTTTCTGGTCCCTCTCGTTGGTTCTGGTTCTTCTTTTCTGGTCCCTCTCGTTGGTTCTGGTTCTTTTTTCTGGTCCCTCTCGTTGGTTCTGGTTCTTCTTTTCTGGTCCCTCTCGTTGGTTCTAGTTCTTTTTTTCTGGTCCCTCTCGTTGGTTCTGGTTCTTCTTTTCTGGTCCCTCTCGTTGGTTCTGGTTCTTCTTTTCTGGTCCCTCTCGTTGGTTCTGGTCGAAGCTGCGTGGTTGTCGCCGGCGTCTGTCGTAGGTGGCCCCTGAGGAGGGCGGATGAAAGTGGAGTCGGGCCCCGACAGTTGTTCATGAATATCAAAGAGCAGCTGTGGAATCACACGCTGCTTTAGTTATCGTGAAGCACTGTCTCATTTTATACTTTTATTCCTTTACTGACCTTATGTTCTCCATGGTCCTGCCCCTTCTGTCTGGCTTTTAAATTGTTATTATTATTTTTTATTTGTTTATTTATCTATTTATTTATTTCTATTTCTATTTTATTTTTTGTTATAATATAATGATTTAAAAACGCTCAATATAATGAATAGAATAAATTAATAAATAAAATATATAATTAAATACAAAATAAAACATAAAATAAAATATAAAAAAGAATAATAACAAATAAAAATAATTAAATAAATAAACTGAAATATAAAATAAAATATAAATAATATAAAACAAATAATAAAAAAATAAAAAATAAAATAATATAAAAATAATATAAAGCACATGGCAATCAAACGCCTTCACGCAGGATGTTCGTGGCTAAAGTTTAATCAGGCGGTAATGACGGGGGAGATGAGGGAGAGATGATCGATACAGAGGGAAAATGTCGATAGTTTCTCTGATTCTTGGACAGTGATGAGTTCTAATTTACTGCCAGGCGTCTCACGTCCAGAAAAATGCCAGAAGTTTACATTTTTCAAGCAATTGTTGTGTCCAGAATATTGCTCTGTGTTTTTTCTTTTTTTAATACAGCGC
The DNA here is from genome assembly GCF_026437365.1 of Eucyclogobius newberryi. Taxonomy (NCBI): domain Eukaryota; kingdom Metazoa; phylum Chordata; class Actinopteri; order Gobiiformes; family Gobiidae; genus Eucyclogobius; species Eucyclogobius newberryi. The sequence continues at coordinate 30,822,536 of NW_027316500.1, read as the reverse complement.
AAAGTCCGTCCTGTAATATATATATATGTTACTTTTACATGCATGCATCATACTATAAACTGCATCGTGTTAAATTGCCTCAGAGGCTAAAAGTGAATCAGTGAAGTCTACTCTGAGTCAGGTTTCACACGCAATTCCAAGGTTAACGACGGATAATCTGTAAAGTTAAGAGACCAGCACAAAGAAACATCATCTGTAAAGAAGCACAGGTGGAAATGGACTGGTAAAAGCAGGACATTTTGGTGAGCAGTGGTTTAAAAAAGCATCTATTGAAATAAAATCATCTTTTTTTTTTACCGTTTTGATTTATTTAGAGCTACAATTGTATTTTATTTTTCTTGTATTGAAACATTGCGAATTACAGTTTTTTCCTCTACAAAAGTGCATACGCCTTTTAATCGTGTTTTTCACAAACCTAAAGAAGTTCTTCGAAAGTCTAAGCCCCAAACCACATGCTTTTAGTGACTGGACTGACAATAAACTCACATTAAACTGATCATCGACGATTTGGAGCAATTCAAATGCTTGTTCTGAAACCAAATCCCTGCCATCTCACTCTGAACGTACACGTGTTTGCGACGAGGAGGAGGCGGCGGCGATCCTCGTTATAACGAGCTTCATTTATCCTGCTCCGTTGGTCCTTTTTAACTCCCGTTGGCTTCATTTGCTTTGGGTAATTGTCTCATTCGGGCTTCTCGTCCGTCTTTCTAATGCAGCCCTCATCACGCTGTTCAGGGCCGCTCGACTGTTTGGATGGAGAGATCTTTTATCCGGGCACGAGAGAGAGTGATCCGTGTGGCGGTTTCACGCACTAATGGCGCTAATGGATGTGACGAGGGTTGAGTTATTAAATGTGTTAAAAAGTTCCTATATTTCGGCATCAACAGGCGGACTAAAAGACCAGTAGGAGACACGACACGACATGATCCAACTCGGTCAGGACTTTTGCTGGGAGATGTTACTGCATGTTCCGTGGCGAGTGTTTCAGGAGGTCGTCATCTGGACCGGGTTTGAAGTGATCGACAACGAACAAAGCAGCATCATTGACTCACATCATCAGTAAAAAGGTTGTGACTCTGAATTCTCGGTGTGTGGGTTCTCTTTGAGTGATCCAGTACTCTTGACCTGGCTTATATCTTTATATCTATGACTTTTTTGAGCTTTTAACCACGTCATAATGTTGTTCCCGCATCAAAAACATACACAGAGTTGTAATTCAGCTTCAGTCATACAACATTTTGACTTTAGTAAACATCTTTGCAAGTCTTTTCTGTGTTTTCGGGGCGTTTTGTAGTGTCCTTCGTCGCCCCCTGCTGTCTATGAGAGGAAAAAACAGCCACGTAACGTTTGCCGACATCGAGCTGAAGAAGACTCTCCTGAGAAACCCTCGCACTTTGTCTACATTTGGCAACGTGAAATGGTTTTGTCTTATAACGATAAAGAAAGAACAGCTTTTGCGTCTATTTCCTGACCTATTTCCACAAGGGACCTGCAGGGGGAGCTCTATCGCCTGAGTCACTTCCTTCTGCTTTAGTCCCGTCTTTTATAAGCTTCAGAAATGGCTCCGTTTGATTTTCACGACTCTGTTAGCATAGCATAGCATCGCATAGCAGTTACGTTTGCTAAACCTCATTTGTAGACAACATTTTAAGTTTGAAAATGTGAAATGTTTATCATGTTTAAAAGACAATTAAAGACACATATCTTCACTTTAATGGCAACACTTTTGTCTTTTTGGCATTGAAGGACGGATCAAATTCCACACACATTTTTCAGTTATTATTTAGTTGAAGATGAACAATGAAGACCACCACATTCTGATTCAGGCGATTTAACTCCTCAGACAAAACCAATAACTTCATAACAATCACATTATTTCTTCATAACAAATAATAATACATGTTCAAAAAGGGGTGGGTGAAAGTAAAATGGTATTCAATCCCACCCCTCATTCCTCATTTTATATCCTCCGTTTCCTTACAATTGTATCTAAAAAAAAGAAAGAAATAAAATAAATTATATTTAGAATACTTTTTTTTCTCCTTTTCATTAGTAGAAGTTTAATGCATAATATTGTTATCTTTCTTGTATTAATTCACATTTTCAGCACTCTCATATCTCCTGTCTTTTTGTCATTTGTATTTACACTTTATTTTAATTATGCAAATTGTTCCATAATTTGATTCCACAAACTGAAACACAAACACTTTTCCTAGTTATTTGCAAATTAATTGATTTATTTCATTTTCAAGTAAAGATTCACGATTAGTCTTAAATATCATTAGCATTATATTAATGTTTCAAACTTGATTTCAATCTAAAAAATGACTGATTGATACATAAAACCTATTTTGATGCCACAATGATAGTTCTTTTTTAGACAAAAGACCAGAACTGCAAGATTAATAAAGTCCAAACCTCAAAAAACCATTGTTTCCTCCACAAACAACGAAATTTTGCATAGATTTGCTTGAAAACTGCAGACTCTGATTAGATCTGTACAAACGTTCTGAAATACATGACTTCTTTCATTATTTTGTCATTTCAATGGTTTATTTCAGGGTTTTTCTTGTGTCAAGGACGAGTTTAAAATGTGAACTTGGAACAGAATCCACAAACCGCAATCACAAATCACCCATCACATATTTTTTTCCCAAATTGTGCAGCCTCAGAAAATCCTGCCTCTCTCTATGTTCCCATGTGGTCTTATTCTAGTTCAGATACAGCTCAAGATCAGTTGAAAACAAGTCAGGACAAATTTTTAGAAAAACATATATGCCTGCTGGAGCAGCAGCATCACAGAGAGGGAGAGGCAGAGGCTGGACAGAGTCATCAAGAAGTCCAGCTCCGTCCTGGGCTGTGCTCTGGACTCGGTGCAGGAGGTGGGGGACAGGAGGGTCCTGGCTAGATTCACATCTATGCTGGACCATGAGTGTCACCCCCTGCAGGACACTCTCTCCGCTCTGGAGAGCAGCTTCAGTGAGAGACTGATCCACCCTCGCTGTGTGAAGGAAAGGTTCCGTAGGTCTTTCCTTCCTGCTGCTGTCAGACTTTATAACAAAAACTGTTAGTACTGAACACTCGCAATACTGACCTAACCTAATACTGATGTGCAATTCTGTCATATGTGCAATTACTGTGAAATTCATGTGCTGTCGTGACACATATTCATGTGCAATTACTGTCGGGATCACATGCAATGGTATTTATGTATTTATTTGTCTATGGGAGTTTTTATTTATTTATAGGAGATCTTCTACTGAAAGTGTTTTTCAGACTTCCTATAAGTGATCTGTTCTTCTGTATCTACCTCTGTATCTACCTGCGTTGCACCAATTAAATTTCCCCATGTGGGACAATAAAGGAATATCTCATCTCTCATCTCATAACCTTTCATTTCATGGGAAATGTTTTTTTTTTTGCTCTCTCCTTTTTTTAAATTAATTCGATTTTTGAAAAAAATGACCCAATCTGTTTTCTCTGGCCCCGCCCTTTGTAAGTCCTTTTCTTAATGCTTTATTATTATTATTTTGTCTTGTGTTTTGTTTTTTTTGAGTTTTTTTATAAAAAAATTTCTTTCAGTCTGAAAATAAAGAAAACTATTCAGGAAAGGTCAAGTTTTGCCCTGTTAATGTTGTTTGTTTTTGTAACAAAACTCTTTCTTTGTCTAGTTTTGACATGTTTAAGTGATCGATTAGCGTCTGATTGTCGATAACTCCGTCGGTCCCTTTCCTCGCGGTCTGAAGACCCTCCGTCACGCCTCGTACCCTCCATCACACCTCATACCCTCCATCACGCCTCGTACCCTCCATCACGCCTCATACCCTCCATCACACCTCATACCCTCCATCATGCCTCGTACCCTCCGTCACGCCTCGTACCCTCCATCACACCTCATACCCTCCATCACGCCTCGTACCCTCCATCACGCCTCATACCCTCCATCACACCTCATACCCTCCATCATGCCTCGTACCCTCCATCACGCCTCGTACCCTCCATCACACCTCATACCCTCCATCACGCCTCGTACCCTCCATCACGCCTCGTACCCTCCATCACGCCTCATACCCTCCATCACACCTCATACCCTCCATCACGCCTCGTACCCTCCATCACGCCTCGTACCCTCCATCACACCTCATACCCTCCATCACGCCTCGTACCCTCCATCACGCCTCATACCCTCCATCACACCTCGTACCCTCCATCACACCTCATACCCTCCATCACACCTCATACCCTCCATCACGCCTCATACCCTCCATCACGCATCCATCACGGCTCGTACCTTCCATCACGCCTCATACCCTCCATCACTCCTCGTACCCTCCATCACACCTCATACCCTCCATCACGCCTCATACCCTCCATCACGCCTCGTACCCTCCATCACGCCTCATACCCTCCATCACGCATCCATCACGGCTCGTACCTTCCATCACGCCTCATACCCTCCATCACGCCTCGTACCCTCCATCACACCTCATACCCTCCATCACGCCTCATACCTTCCATCACGCCTCATACCCTCCATCACACCTCCATCACGGCTCGTACCTTCCATCACGCCTCATACCCTCCATCACGCCTTGTACCCTCCATCACGCCTCATACCCTCCATCACACCTCCATCACGGCTCGTACCTTCCATCACGCCTCATACCCTCCATCACGCCTCGTACCCTCCATCACGCCTCATACCTTCCATCACGCCTCATACCCTCCATCACACCTCCATCACGGCTCGTACCTTCCATCACGCCTCATACCCTCCATCACGCCTCGTACCCTCCATCACGCCTCATACCCTCCATCACGCTTCGTACCCTCCATCACTCCTCGTACCTTCCATCACGCCTCGTACCTTCCATCACGCCTCTTACCCTCCATCACGCCTCCATCACGCCTCATACCCTCCATCACGCCTCATACCCTCCATCACGCCTCATACCCTCCATCACGCCTCATACCCTCCATCACGCCTCATACCCTCCATCACGCCTCATACCCTCCATCACGCCTCGTACCCTCCATCACGCCTCCATCACGCCTCATACCCTCCATCACGCCTCATACCCTCCATCACGCCTCATACCCTCCATCACGCCTCATACCCTCCATCACACCTCATACCCTCCATCACGCTTCGTACCCTCCATCACTCCTCGTACCTTCCATCACGCCTCGTACCTTCCATCACGCCTCTTACCCTCCATCACGCCTCCATCACGCCTCATACCCTCCATCACGCCTCATACCCTCCATCACGCCTCATACCCTCCATCACGCCCCTCCATCACGCCCTGTACCCTCTATCACGCCTCGTACCCTCCATCATGCCTCGTACCCTCCATCACGCCTCGTACACTCCATCATGCCCCTCAATCACGCCTCCATCACGCCTCCATCACGCCTCATACCCTCCATCACGCCTCCATCACACCTCATACCCTCCATCACGCCTCGTACCCTCCATCACACCTCATACCCTCCATCACGCCTCCATCACGCCTTGTACCCTCCATCACGCCTCATACCCTCCATCACGCCTCGTACCCTCCATCACGCCCTGTACCCTCCATCACGCCCTGTACCCTCCATCACCCCCTGTACCCTCCATCACGTCCTGTACCCTCCATCACGCCCTGTACCCTCCATCACGCCTCATACCCTCCATCACGCCTCGTACCCTCCATCACGCCCTGTACCCTCCATCACGCCCTGTACCCTCCATCACCCCCTGTACCCTCCATCACGCCCTGTACCCTCCATCACGCCCTGTACCCTCCATCACCCCCTGTACCCTCCATCACGCCCTGTACCCTCCATCACGCCCTGTAACCTCCATCACGCCCTGTACCCTCCATCACGCCCTGTACCCTCCATCACCCCCTGTACCCTCCATCCCGCCTCGTACCCTCCATCACGCCCTGTACCTTCCATCACGCCCTGTACCCTCCATCATGCCCTGTACCCTCCATCACGCCCTGTACCCTCCATCACCCCCTGTACCCTCCATCACGCCCTGTACCCTCCATCACGCCCTGTACCCTCCATCACCCCCTGTACCCTCCATCACGCCCTGTACCCTCCATCACGCCTCATACCCTCCATCACGCATCCATCACGGCTCGTACCTTCCATCACGCCTCATACCCTCCATCACTCCTCGTACCCTCCATCACACCTCATACCCTCCATCACGCCTCATACCCTCCATCACGCCTCGTACCCTCCATCACGCCTCATACCCTCCATCACGCATCCATCACGGCTCGTACCTTCCATCACGCCTCATACCCTCCATCACGCCTCGTACCCTCCATCACACCTCATACCCTCCATCACGCCTCATACCTTCCATCACGCCTCATACCCTCCATCACACCTCCATCACGGCTCGTACCTTCCATCACGCCTCATACCCTCCATCACGCCTCGTACCCTCCATCACGCCTCATACCCTCCATCACACCTCCATCACGGCTCGTACCTTCCATCACGCCTCATACCCTCCATCACGCCTCATACCCTCCATCACGCCTCATACCTTCCATCACGCCTCATACCCTCCATCACACCTCCATCACGGCTCGTACCTTCCATCACGCCTCATACCCTCCATCACGCCTCGTACCCTCCATCACGCCTCATACCCTCCATCACGCTTCGTACCCTCCATCACTCCTCGTACCTTCCATCACGCCTCGTACCTTCCATCACGCCTCTTACCCTCCATCACGCCTCCATCACGCCTCATACCCTCCATCACGCCTCATACCCTCCATCACGCCTCATACCCTCCATCACGCCTCGTACCCTCCATCACGCCTCCATCACGCCTCATACCCTCCATCACGCCTCATACCCTCCATCACGCCTCATACCCTCCATCACGCCTCATACCCTCCATCACGCCTCGTACCCTCCATCACGCCTCCATCACGCCTCATACCCTCCATCACGCCTCATACCCTCCATCACGCCTCATACCCTCCATCACGCCTCATACCCTCCATCACACCTCATACCCTCCATCACGCTTCGTACCCTCCATCACTCCTCGTACCTTCCATCACGCCTCGTACCTTCCATCACGCCTCTTACCCTCCATCACGCCTCCATCACGCCTCATACCCTCCATCACGCCTCATACCCTCCATCACGCCTCATACCCTCCATCACGCCCCTCCATCACGCCCTGTACCCTCTATCACGCCTCGTACCCTCCATCATGCCTCGTACCCTCCATCACGCCTCGTACACTCCATCATGCCCCTCAATCACGCCTCCATCACGCCTCCATCACGCCTCATACCCTCCATCACGCCTCCATCACACCTCATACCCTCCATCACGCCTCGTACCCTCCATCACACCTCATACCCTCCATCACGCCTCCATCACGCCTTGTACCCTCCATCACGCCTCATACCCTCCATCACGCCTCGTACCCTCCATCACGCCCTGTACCCTCCATCACGCCCTGTACCCTCCATCACCCCCTGTACCCTCCATCACGTCCTGTACCCTCCATCACGCCCTGTACCCTCCATCACGCCTCATACCCTCCATCACGCCTCGTACCCTCCATCACGCCCTGTACCCTCCATCACGCCCTGTACCCTCCATCACGCCCTGTACCCTCCATCACGCCCTGTAACCTCCATCACGCCCTGTACCCTCCATCACGCCCTGTACCCTCCATCACCCCCTGTACCCTCCATCCCGCCTCGTACCCTCCATCACGCCCTGTACCTTCCATCACGCCCTGTACCCTCCATCATGCCCTGTACCCTCCATCACGCCCTGTACCCTCCATCACGCCCTGTACCCTCCATCATGCCCTGTACCCTCCATCACGCCCTGTACCCTCCATCATGCCCTGTACCCTCCATCATGCCCTGTACCCTCCATCACGCCCCGTACCCTCCATCACGCCCTGTACCCTCCATCACGCCCTGTACCCTCCATCACGCCCTGTACCCTCCATCACCCCCTGTACCCTCCATCACGTCCTGTACCCTCCATCACGCCCTGTACCCTCCATCACGCCTCATACCCTCCATCACGCCTCGTACCCTCCATCACGCCCTGTACCCTCCATCACGCCCTGTACCCTCCATCACCCCCTGTACCCTCCATCACGCCCTGTACCCTCCATCACGCCCTGTACCCTCCATCACGCCCTGTACCCTCCATCACCCCCTGTACCCTCCATCACGCCCTGTACCCTCCATCACGCCCTGTACCCTCCATCACCCCCTGTACCCTCCATCACGCCCTGTACCCTCCATCACGCCCTGTACCCTCCATCACGCCCTGTACCTTCCATCACGCCCTGTACCCTCCATCATGCCCTGTACCCTCCATCACGCCCTGTACCCTCCATCACGCCCTGTACCCTCCATCACGCCCTGTACCCTCCATCATGCCCTGTACCCTCCATCACGCCCTGTACCCTCCATCACCCCCTGTACCCTCCATCACGCCCTGTACCCTCCATCATGCCCTGTACCCTCCATCATGCCCTGTACCCTCCATCACGCCCTGTACCTTCCATCACGCCCTGTACCCTCCATCATGCCCTGTACCCTCCATCACGCCCTGTACCCTCCATCACGCCCTGTACCCTCCATCATGCCCTGTACCCTCCATCACGCCCTGTACCCTCCATCACGCCCTGTACCCTCCATCACGCCCCGTACCCTCCATCACGCCTCGTACCCTTGAAAATCCCTGTAACTCTTTTGCTTTCCTGTTTTCTCGCACCTGCTTCTGAAGAACACAAAAAAATAAATCAATCCGACGCCGCGAACCGCAGCGGCAGCCTTGGATGTTCCGCCGCTCCTCGCCCGTTTCCTCGACTCCTTGTCCCTTTTCGCTCTCCGAGGGCATCGCCTTGGCAACGCGCGAGGGAACAAGCGCTCGACTTCTTGAAGTGTCGGCGGCGGGGGTCAACGCTTATCCGTGTGATAAACAGGCCGGAGAACAACGCCGAGTTGACTTCAAAAAACGGTCTGCGGGAGCGGATTAAAATGGCAGTGATTCATCGAGGTTTAAAGACGTGCGTTTTTTGAAGTGATAATCTGAAGTTACAAGCAAAACAGGAACATGTACGCCAAGACCTTTGTAGGGATTAGTTCTACAATTATCAATGGAAATGTTAATTTACAAACAGACGTCTGAGTTGCTCTTTTCGATAACATCGACACATATTATTAATAATTGTGTCGTTTATGGGATTTGCTCCAGACCGGATGGAATATTATAACAGATCTGGCTTTTGAAAACACTGCCATACAAAAAGTAAATTGTAAGCCTTTTTTTTAAATGTATTTATGTATTTTTCCAAGTGTCACTTTTCGTTTTTTGTCACAGAATTCAGAATTGACGCCGGCAGTTTTGAAAAGCAGGACGTTTTGACCAAAACAGGTGTAATTTCCAAATCCGACATTTGTGAAACACATTTTCAAACGAGATGGTTTCTGAAGAGCTGCTCGTCGTAAAAGTAATATAAAATAATGAAATGTGGCTCTAAAAGTCAACAGAAATACATTTTGAACAAATGGAACTCAGTCGGAACAATAAGAGCAATGAATTAAATCAAATCAAATGTATAAAAACTGAACAAAAGAAAGAATTAATGAGTAAAAAATAAGAATAATAATGGAAATCAAATAAATAAATGACACAGAGGACCAGGAACAGTAAAAAGTGTGTCGTCCCGTTTAATCTGGGTAAATTAAATCGACAAATGCAGCGCTAAAGTGAAAAACTTCTGCTATTTATTCAAACTTGATGATTGTAGACGACTTCTCTCAAACGTGGCCCTTATTTTTATATCTGCGTGAAAAGTAAGTTATACAGGTTAACAGTTTCTTTATTTGTTTGAATGTCAGTTATGATTTAAGTCCAGCACGTTGCAGTTTGTGTCGTCCTTTTTCTCGTAATGTGCTTCTTTCATGAAAGTACGCTCCAAAAGTATCCATTTATTGTGTCCGCGGCAGGAGTTTTGAGGCCCAGATACATCGTTCTGAAGTCCAGGATGAAGGGAACAGTTTGTGGTGCTTTGTCAGAGCAGCAGATGGAAAATGTATATTATTATTTGACCTTGAAGGTGCATGACGTATCTTTTCTGATGCGCCACCTTCTCGTCTCCATGGCGATGTTCTCACTCGTCTTGCAACCGTGTCATAATCATTTTCTTTCTCGTTTAATCCCGTTTAAGAAGCATTTAGAGTCATGTTTGATCCACGTTTTCACCGATCCTGAAACATAATACACAGTTTTTTTGTGATACACTTGAGATTTGGCAGCATCAGTCGTTCAGTGGACTAGTTTCTTTTGTTACTTTTATTATAATTACTTTAAAATTCACTTTAGTTTTCTTTTTCCTCAGACCTTTGCTTCGACTACGTTTGTTTGTGCTCGATCCATCTGTGAAATGCTGTGGTTTGTTCTTCTTAAGCTTTGCAGAAGAAAGTCGTCTCTGAAAAGCACTGCACAATTATAGTTTTCGCACATTTAAATTAAGCCAAAGGGTTTTTGTGAAATCAGGAGGGAGTTTGTCCCGTGTTTGAAGCTTGTTTGTCCCTTGTTTGTCCTTTGTTTATCCCGTGTTTGTCACTTGTTTGCCCCTCGTTTGTCCCTTGTTTATCCCATGTTTGTCCCTTGTTTGCCCCTTGTTTGTCCCTCGTTTGTCCCTTGTTTGTCCCTTGTTTTGCCCTTGTTTGTCCCTCGTTTGTCCCTTGTTTTGCCCTTGTTTTGCCCTTGTTTGCCCCTTGTTTGTCCCTCGTTTGTCCCTTGTTTGTCCCTTTTATGCCCCTTTTCTGTCCCTTGTTTGTCCCGTATTTGCCCTTGTTTGTCCCATGTTTGTCCCTCATTTAAAGCTTGTTTGTCCCTTGTTTGTCCCTCGTTTAAAGCTTGTTTGTCCCTTGTTTGTCCCTTGTATGTCCCTTGTTGGCTCCTTGTTTGTCCCGTGTTTGTCCCTTGTTTGTCCCTCGTTTGAAGCTTGTTTGTCCCTTGTTTGTCCAATGTTTGTCCCTCGTTTAAAGCTTGTTTGTCCCTTGTTTGTCCCATGTTTGTCCCTTGTTTGTCCCATGTTTGGCCCTTGTTTTGCCCTTGTTTGCCCCTTGTTTGTCCCTCGTTTGTCCCTTGTTTGTCCCTTGTTTTGCCCTTGTTTGCCCCTTGTTTGTCCCTCGTTTGTCCCTTGTTTTGCCCTTGTTTTGCCCTTGTTTGCCCCTTGTTTGTCCCTCGTTTGTCCCTTGTTTGTCCCTTTTATGCCCCTTTTCTGTCCCTTGTTTGTCCCTTGTTGGCTCCTTGTTTGTCCCGTGTTTGCCCTTGTTTGTCCCATGTTTGTCCCTCATTTAAAGCTTGTTTGTCCCTTGTTTGTCCCTCGTTTAAAGCTTGTTTGTCCCTTGTTTGTCCCTTGTATGTCCCTTGTTGGCTCCTTGTTTGTCCCGTGTTTGTCCCTTGTTTGTCCCTCGTTTGAAGCTTGTTTGTCCCTTGTTTGTCCCATGTTTGTCCCTTGTTTGTCCCATGTTTGGCCCTTGTTTGTCCCATGTTTGTCCCTTGTTGGCCCCTTGTTGGCCCCTTGTTTGTCCCATGTTTGTCCCTTGTTTATGCCTTGTTTGTCCCTTATTTGTCCCTTGTTGGCCCCTTGTTCGTCCCATGTTTGTCCCTTGTTTGGCCCATGTTTGTCCCTTGTTTGTCCCTTGTTGGCTCCTTGTTTGTCCCATGTTTATCCCTTGTTGGCCCCTTGTTTGTCCCATGTTTGTCCCTTGTTTATGCCTTGTTTGTCCCTTATTTGTCCCTTGTTGGCCCCTTGTTCGTCCCATGTTTGTCCCTTGTTTGGCCCATGTTTGTCCCTTGTTTGTCCCTTGTTGGCTCCTTGTTTGTCCCATGTTTATCCCTTGTTGGCCCCTTGTTTGTCCCATGTTTGTCCCTTGTTTATGCCTTGTTTGTCCCTTATTTGTCCCTTGTTGGCCCCTTGTTCGTCCCATGTTTGTCCCTTATTTGGCCCATGTTTGTCCCTTGTTTGTCCCTTGTTGGCTCCTTGTTTGTCCCATGTTTGTCCCTTGTTGGCCCCTTATTTGTCCCTTGTTTGTCCCTCTCCTGGGAAAGCAGACACTGTTATCAGAGCGTCGCGGTGCTTTCGAGGCGACTGTGTCTTTAGCCTTGACTCTGAAATTGCACACTTTTTACCTCGATGGATTGGACCAGACCCAGATCTTGTTTTTCAGCACTATTTTAGAGCAAAGAAGCTACACTTAGCGACCTCAGAACACAAACAGAGAGAGACATCGCTGCATCGGAACTTATTTCAGAGCCATTTTTGACACGTCGTCATGAGAAGAAAGACGTAGTGAATGGAAACGATTAGAAATATGTTTAAACAAGCTAATTATCAAATTTCAATTCGATCCAACATCTAAATGAAGCAAATAAATGAGTCCAGCCGTGTTTTAGATGCAGAAAACACTGTTATGACATGAAGCTAAGTCCATTGTGGATAACGTGTGTCATTTAAGCAACGACATGCAGTTTTGAGACAGAATTTAGTCAATCAAATACTCAAATACACTGAAATGTTTCCAGTCAGTAGGTTCTCATCTGCATTTGACCCGGCGCTTCGTCATATTTCATCCTGGAATTGAATGTCGTACCTTCTCTGCACTGACCTGGGTCTAAAGTTCACGTTGACTTCATCTCTCGTCTTTGTTCAGGTCTCAAGAGTCCAACGTCGTCCTCATTTCCTCTAACGAAGAAATATGTCCCGCTTTTGTGACGTCTGTATTGATTGGGCAGTTTATCTTCTGCCCGATGGAAATTAGACTGAGATGAATGGCTCAGCTCCACACATTCATCTCAATGCAGCGTTTGACATTTTCGTCTAATTTTCTTTCCTGCTCATTTCCTACTCAAACCTTTGACTATGGAACATTTGAACTGAGCGTCCTTAAATGTCTTCTAGTTGGACAGTTATATGTTCATTTAGCTTGGTTTATTGACTTTTCCTCTCTTTTAAACCTGTTCTGACATTGTTCTTCGTGAAAAACCCGGCTGGTGAATCATGGTTAGAAGGTCCTCTCCCTCCGAGCGTCAAAAACACTCCGTTCTGAATCTCCCCCATAGCTCACCTTTTCTCAAATATTCTCCTCTATTTTTTAAAGTCCATAAATCCTCTCCCGACTCGTCCGTACATTCCTCCCGTCGAATCACAATCTTTACAACTCAATTCAGTTTGTATTCCGTAACGGTCAAAATCACAACAGCCGTTTCCTCGGCAACAACCAGCTGCGTTCAGGGACCAGGAAGTAACGAGGCCAGCTTGGGATGCTGTGTAATTCATTCCCCCTGCAGCCAGTAGATGGCGCAGAATCTCAGGTAGTCCCGGGGGAAACGGCAGAGATACAGATGTATTTTTGGGAACACTTTATAATAAGGCTGAGCAAAATAATGGGTCTGTTTGCCGTAACCCGATCAACCCGGTATAAAACTAGCCGACTCACCGTCCGGTCGTTCCTAAAGCGTCGAGTAGAATAATTTTATAGCGCTGGTAAACCTATCTGTCATTCCAAGGGACAAATGACGCATTGCGCAGCACATAATGCGTCTTCATTTTCGGTCCTCCATATACTAAATTTGACTTGCGCATTGCATTCTGGGAGGGAAACACGGCCAGCAGCGTCATCACAACAAACATGGCCTGACCCCTGGCAGTCACTCCGAGTCCAAAAATGGGACAATTTTGATCTTTTTTTTTGCCTTCAAAGTAAAAAAAAATAAGAATTTACCAACCGACCGACCGACCCGCTTGAAAAATGTTGGGTCGGGTTACAGCAAACAGACAATTTATTTGGGGCAGCCTAACTACACTTAATCTTGCCTTAGTAAAGCATGAACAAAGACAAAGACAGCTCAATAATCACTTAACTGACACTAACCTTAATGCCCAACCCGTAATCCTGAATCTAACCATAATGAAGTAGGTACTAAGACTGAATCATGCTTAATTAACTATGAATGAAGTCTTTGCTTATGCTTTGTTAAGGCAAATACAGGTGGTCATTATAAAGTGTTTTTTTTTATTATTTAAAGGCTGACAACACAAATAATGCATCATATTTATCCTTTAAGCTGTTCCTCACCATTCGCACACAGCAGTTCATTTGGAGCATGATTTCATCTTCATCATGACCAGTCAAAACCGTGTCTATTATTTTGGCTGGAGAGAAAGAGCGAGAGTTGTTTGAAGAGAAACCGTCCCACACGCTCTTGGCACCAGTGACTTCTTTGAAATGTTGATCGTAGAGAAATAAAACCACACATTAAAGTTAAACCAGCGTTTGTGGATAACGAGTCTAATCCGTCACCTATTCAATTACAGGTGTTTGGTTTCTCATAAATAAACTGAGAAACCTTGGTATTGTGGCTGAAGTGGACTTTTAGTGCCGATAGCGACGACCTTTACTCGAAATCATGACTTTAAGAAGACTGCAACTAAACCTAACGCCACAACAGAAAGCTATAATCGCATCAAACACAGAAAGACTGCTCGTTCTCTGGCCCGTCGTCAAAGCAGCCGCAGGAGCAGAGAAGAGAGAACTTTCTGCTCTTAAACTTCGGGGGCCTCGGAGCGTCGTTGTCGAGCCGTAAACAGCGGCGGCCATCTTGAACTCTCCCCGGCTCCGGCTACAGAGAAACGCCGGACGGAAGAGATGGAGTGAATCTGTCGCCCGCTCAGAGCCGGAAGCAAAAGTCTGTCAAGCGCAAAGAAATATATATAAGAAAAATACAACATCTAATTTACGGAAGGCTGCGATCCTGGACGGAGCGGAGGAGCCGGAGCGTGGACACAGTCCCACGCTCGACACAGTCACACTCCGGCACGTTCACAGCTCTTAAGACTGGAAACATGGCAAAATCGACAAAATGTTTGTTTCCTCGATGGATGTCACTTACTTTTCTGACAACCTTCAGAATAAGATTATTAAGATTAAGATTATTACTACAGAAATAGTACATGATGTGGTTATAATTCACACTATTACTTATTGTCTTTACTGGATTGTCTGCTATGTATTTTTTAAGCCACTATTGATATCCAATTTTTGTAATTTAATTGTTTTTATTTTAATGTATTTAATTTTGATTTATTCATTTTATTAATTTTATTCAATTTATTTTGTATTTGTTTTTGTACAGGGGGAAAACTCAAAGACAGAAACTCTCTTTTACATGAGTACAAGTACAGTATACAAAACAATTACAGAATATCTACAGAAAAGGTCAATAACACCAATTTATTTTAAAACACACACACACACACACACAATGTGGAATAAAATAATCTAAAACAAGAGCATCAGCACTGTGGATAGTCTTTAACAAAACGTGCATCGAATTTATTAAAAGGCATAAAATAATTGAAGTTAAAGAAGTATTTAGTACTATATTAAGATTTTGTTTGTCTGTTTAACTAAAAGATAAGAAATCTATCCTAAAGTGATTAGTTTCTACTTAACTCAGATTAGATCTTAACAGTGTCAAATGTGTCACTTATTATTAAGACGCAAAATGAAAGTTGCATCTTTAGAAAAAAAACACTTAAACATCCTTTTGTGCCCAAGACCGTCTGCTCACAAATCATGAAGTTTATGTTGAATTAACTGCATCAAATGAATGATCAGACTTCTTCTTTAACACAAGCTGCACAGACACAGTTTTATAGATGCAATTAGAAAAGTAGCCTTGCAGAGTTTTTTCCATTTAATGCGATTGGATTTAGCATCGACGACAAACATTCAGGCTATAAAGGGATGAAGTGGGTGAAATGAATTCAAATGCAGACACACAAACTGGATGAATATGTGATCGTTAAACTGTGGAGCGACTCAAGGCCCAAATAAAGCTTTCAAAAGTGCTTCTTTTTTCCGTCGGCACAAAGCCCTCGCTCACTGTCCCACTGGATGAATAATGCAGACTTCTGATGGTTTATAGCTTAAATACAAGTCTCAGACACTATTTATCTACAATCCATAAGAAATATGTGTTTTGTTCAAGTTTTGTTGAGGAGCAGAGGACAAAACAAACAAAGTCTTCCCCATTTGGCAACATCTATTTTATTTATTTTATTTATTTTATTTATTTTATTTATTTTATTTATTTTATTTATTTTATTTATTTTATTTATTTTATTTATTTTATTTATTTTATTTATTTTATTTATTTTATTATCTTAATTGACTTTATTTCATGTTTTTAATTTGATGTATTCATTTATTTTTCTTTAGGTGTTATATTATGTTCCACAGCTTTTTAAATTTCCATTTTGAAAAATATATAATCGCAAAATCGACAGATTTACCGTGACATTAACCTCAATGCTGCAGAAATATCACTTCATGTACCAATTATTTCTGCTTATTATTGTGCTAAATGGACTTTTTGAGGTTTTAACCACGTTCTAACATTATTCCCTCGTCAAAAACTTACATTTGAGTCGTATTCAGCTTAATTTACACTTGTTTCATTAAAGTTACTTTGTTTTTGTTTTGCTTTGGCTGAGCTACGGAAGCCCAGAGGAACATGTTACGGGAAGTGGGAAATCAAAAACATTTTCATCAAGATAAATCAAGATTCTATTAATTGATTAAATCGACTTATCGGCCCTAACACATTAGTAAATGTCTTACAAGTGCATAAACAAATGCTTATTATAGGTTTATAAGTAGTTTTGAACCTTATTTTAAAGTGTTACAGAATATTCTACAGCACATTGCGAAACATACCGTATTTTCTGGAGTATAAGTCGCTCCAGCCAAAAAATGCATAATAGAGAAGAAAAAACATATATAAGTTGCACTGGAGTATGAAATGCGGTGCAAGTGTGACAATAACAAATAATATCACATATAAGTCGCTCTGGAGTATAAGTACAAGTATATAAGTATAAATATAAGTATAAGTCGCACCCCAGCCAAAACTATGAAAAAAAGTGCGACTTATAGTCCAGAAAATGCTTCTCCTGAATCCGTTTGTGGACATCAACAGAAGATAACGGACGATGTGAAATAACTGACTGAAATAACGTGTGGGAAAAACTGACCGACTTTTACAATCCAAATGGACATCTGACCCTGGGACGAATGGGACAATGTACGGACGTTTCCACGGAGACCAATAACAATCCTTTCAATAGAAACGTCGGGCACCTTTAAAACAACACAAACCCTCTCAATCTGCACATCGTAATTAACCGGCAGATCCAGAAACAGAATTGGTTTTATTCGTGCCCGAGGGGAACTTCTGTGGAAAATCTGATAAGAAATACTAATTACTAATTATGACGTTAAATTAACCCATAATATGTTCTCACCGAGCTCCGACACGCGGCAGACTTCATTCTTCCACATACAGCACATTTACAGCAGCGTTTTTCCATTTCGCTATGTTATGTTCATTAACCGTAAGATATTTAAATGGTAAAAAGTGACATATACCATTTCCTTTGAGTGACATTTATAATTCACATAAAAGGGCCTGCTTCAGACTGACAGAAATAAACTGTTAAAAATGATGGTTAATGCGCCTCTATTAGACCCGTTGTCTCAGAAACGCCTCTGTTCGCGCTGAAAATGGGTGAAAATGTCCGTGGTTTCCGTCTTTGTTCTCTTCGCACGACATTATTCAAAGGCCGTCGGCGATCGGCACAATCATGATTACAACAGTGAAAGGTCAGCGTGATCAAATGAAGTAGTCAAATTATGCCTCGTAATTAGAGCGGCGCCGGGTCACGGAGTCATGGCGCCGGTTTGCACGGCTTTTCCTGGTTTTAAAAGGTGATTGGACTAAAAGCTGCTGCACAGAAGTTAAAAAGGTAAATGAGACGGAGGGAACTGTCCTGCACAAGTTTACGGGCGATTTGCTGTCATCTGTAGTTTTTCTTTTGCTATTTTGAAGATTTTCTGGCTCTGGTTCAGCTGAAGCATGAACTGGGGAGCGAGAGGGTAGAGACATTCGACAAAGGTAGAAAAAAAATGCATTTGTGTGACACCGTACACAGTCGGACATTCTCATTGCCATTGTAAGGATCACACACTCCTGATGTTGGGAAATAAATAAAATAAAAATAATTAAAAAACAACAACATATATAATAATAATAATTATGAAATAAATAAATAATAAATTAAAAAATAAATCAGTTTGAAAAAAAAATTGGAAAAAAAAAACACTGGTGTTGTTTTCAGGTTTAATTTTATTTGTGTCAGTTTTTCTCTGATGTATCAACGTTATTTAGTATATTTAGTTCTAGATTGAGTTTTTGTGTGTGAATGTGAGGTGGGGGAGGGGACGGGTATTTTTTGTTTTGTTGCTATGTTCATTTGTGTAATATTGTCATGCTAATTTAATGGACTAAATCTAATTTTAGTCAACCAGGTCGGACTACTCATTGAACTAAAATGCAGCTATGTAAAAAGTAGCTAAAAATTTTAGAAACTTTTTTAGGTTTATAATTTCACTTCCTGTTTGTGATTGATGACATCACACTAGGACATTACCCAGCAAACACTGGGCCAAAACTCATCTAATGTGACATATGAGAGCAACTTTATTTTGTTGCGTTCATGTTTAGATAAACTTCTGCATAAACTTTGACTGGAACGAGTCCCTGGTGTGATGTCACTTCCTGTCATTTTCTACAGATTTTTCAACATTTTCTCCACAAATACCTGCTCGATCGGTGTAAAACTATAATGTATATGTACAACAGCTACAAATACAGTAAATAAAGTCCAAATTAGAACATCGTAAAAACCCGTCATGGGCACTTTAAAAGCCGTTTGCCTGCCATTGAATTAATTCATGTTATCAGCACTTGAATGCCCCCTGCTGGTGAAGAGGAGGAGATGGAGAGAGTCTTACATTTCCCTGGCTGAACGTCCTCCTCTCGCACACTTCTTCTTTCTGAGCGCTTTTACTCCCGTGACATGCGTTATTAGGTTAATTGGTGAATTTAAATGTCCCTGAGGAGATTGTAGAGTTAATGGTGGTCAACCCAGAGATTAGCCAAATGCAAAACGGAACGCGCTCAGAATGCTAATCATGTACTTGGCGGTTCACGGCGCACGCCCATGTGTAAATCTATATCTGGAGGGAGGAAGAGTAATCCAGTCTCCAGGCGAGCAGCGGTGTGGGTGCGATCCTCAGTCCTGGGGTTGTTCGGGGCTTTTCCTGTTCCAAACGACCAAACGACAGGTAATATAACATTTAGATCACATTTGCTTTGTTTTCCTGTGTCGCCACCATCGAGATCGACACTTGTTATGCATTAGTTCTGCTGTTATCGGCCTTTAAACTTGTACTTGAACCGTTACTTTGGCATTACATGTTTTAGAACTTATAATAATGTCATTGAAAGCGTAAAATACTAAGCATTCAGTTTTAATGAAGGTGATTTTTTGGGGTAAAAATGCGAGTTCGGTGATGAGGTTTGGACTTAAATAAAAGATCTCTGCCTTTGATGTCATGAATCTGGGACATTTTGAACGGAGTGTTTTCTGAGGCTCTGAGTGCAGAAGATGACCTCGTAAACAGGAGCGATGAAAGAAACTAAAAACAACTCAAGGTCTGTTTTTGATGAGGGAACAATGTTAAAATCTAATCTGAGCTGGAATCAAACTGGAAACCTTGGTGTTTGTGGGCGATGGCTCGACCACTGTGTCTTCCACCTGTGGCCAATCACGCGGCGTTCTGAATCTCCAGAAGCAAAGGAGCTGGTTCAGAGTTAAGTCAACATGTTCAGCAGAACTGGAGGTGGTTCAATAAATATGTTTTGGAAAAGTGTCATCTGTGAAAAGACTGTCTGTGAAGGACGCACAACATCTGCGGACGACACACACACACACGCACACACACCACTGAAACACACAGACACACACACACACACACACACACCACTGAAACACACAGACACACACACACACACACACCACTGAAACACACAGACACACACACAAACACACACACACACACACACACCACTGAAACGCACAGACACACACACACCACTGAAGCACACAGACACACACACGCACACACACACACACACACACACCACTGAAACACATAGACACACACACACACCACTGAAACACACACACACACACACACACACCACTGAAACACACAGACACACACACAAACACACACACACACACACACACACACACCACTGAAACGCACAGACACACACACACACACACACACACACACATAATACACACACACACACACATAATACACACACACACACACACCACTGAAACACACAGACACACACACACCACTGAAACACACATATACACACCTACAGCAGATGGCACTAACACATACACTCTGGTGGTGTTTGTGTTGACGTGTGGTGTTTAAATTCTGCTAAAAATTATACTAATATTATACTAATGTTATCCCAGATGTTATAATTATACTTCCTGTTTGTAATTGATGTCATCACAATAGGAAATTACCCAGTGACCACTGGGCCAAAACATCTAATGTCATGTCTATTTATTCATTTATTCATTTATTTATATATTTATTTACTTATTTATTCATTTATTTATTTATTTACTTACTTATCTATTTACCAAATAAAAAATTATGATGCCACTTTTTTTTGTTTGTTTATTTTGTTAAGGATGCGATTTAATTTCCTGTCGTTTTCTACAGATTTTTCTACTTTTTCTCAACAAATAACGACTCGAGTGGTGTAAAATCATAATTTATATTCAAAACACTTATAAACACTCAAAATAAAGTGAAAATGAGAACATCGTAAAAAACCTTTCATAAGCACTTTTAGTTAGTTTGCAGTCACTTTTCTGATTTGAGCTGGAGACAGGTGAATAACAAAAACTGCCCTCTAGTACAAAGCGGCCCCGATAAATATTGACCTTCAAAAATGATTGTTTTGTCTCTCAGTCATTGAACAATAAGTCAATACAGTAATTATTATGACAAGCCGACCTGAAAAACGTCTTTCTTACTGTGAGCAGGGACAAAAAGAGACCCGTGTGTGACTAAACAAGTTCATTCACTCAGACCGACAGTAATGATGATGTTTTGTGTGTGTGTGTGTGTGTGTGTGTGTACATGTGTGTGAGGCTCAGGTCTGTGAAGGACATGTTTGTGTCATTCAGACTCCACAGGATCCACATCTGCACATGACACACGCACAAAACACAGCTTTACATCCAAACGGACGCTCTTCCCCCTCTTATGTTGCTTTTCCATTAGTCCCTGCTCTACTCCACCAAACAAAACACCAACAAAGCCGCCCCACCCATCCCCCCTCGCCTCCCATAGATGGGATGCACTGGGTCTCAGCGGAGCCGGGACTTATTGTCAAATTAAAAATCAAACAAACCCTGTATAAAAAAGCCCCCCCTAGTGCTGTTTCTGTCGTCACAGCACACAGATGGGAAAACAAAAGCCGAGTCAGACGACCCAATCTGAGAAATTTGATTCATATTCCCTGTGAAAAGATAACGTCTAGTCCCAGTTTTTAGAGATGAAATAATTACCCACAGGTTGTCTTTTGGGGTGTTTTCATTATTTGAGTATGTCTCCTTTAAAATGGAGCTAAAACAGTCTCATCCGTTCTCTTCATTGTTTTATACAAGCCTCCCCAGCACTGCCAAAGTTTTATCGATGATTTTACTGAGATGCTTTCAGCCGTATGCACAGACTTTGATGGTTTGGTCATTACAGGTGATTTCAATGTGCATGTTGATGATATTTGTGACTAAAACACTAAAGAGCTTGATGCTCGGGGGATCATACGAACCTCACAAGACTCTCTTCACTCTCCACGTCTGTTAAGAGTAAACAGCTTGTTTACTGCTGCAGAAACATGGGACTTTCACCCGATCAGTGTCTGAGGCTCTGTGGACGTCCTGTTTAGCCACTGCCTGGAATGTTCCACAGTACGACATTAAACGTGGTGATGATGATGATGGTGAAAATGCACATAACTCACTTTTAATAACATAATAATAACAATTAGGCTGCAGTTTTTTATGCAAATGGTAAAGTAAACATGTTTAGCATATCTGGAGGTGGTTATGAAAATGATTGTATTTTTGTGTCGTCTGTCGTGTACCGCGAGGAGCTCAGATCTGTGAAGGACACGTTCCCTCCACATCTGCAGACGACACTCCACAGGGACTGTAAGGACACAAAACAGGCTCTTATTGTTTCAAATGTGGATCTTTTAGTCTGGAAATGATTAAACACTCAAAGAAAACATCTCTCTACACATATTTCAAATATAACATGAAATATGTGTAGTAGAGTAACTGATGTGTTAGGAAGACAAAGTATAATGAAGTTTAAAATAATGATTTCAATCTTTTACATTTTCGTTGTATTTTTGTCACGTTAGTTTTTCTGCACAGTGGAAACAATCAGACACAAATCAGATTACTCTTACTAATACTGGTTTAGAGCTGATTTAGGACTGGTTTTGAACTGGTTTAGAACTGGTATAGAACTGGTTTAGAACTGGTTTAGAACTGGTTTAGAACTGGTATAGAACTGGTAAAGAACTGGTATAGAACTGGTATAGAACTGGTTTAGAACTGGTTTAGAACTAGAATAGATCCTGTTTTGGTTAAATCCCTTTTCAGACCTGGACCTTGTGATTCGTGTTTCTCGTCCTCCTCGGGTAATTCTGACCCTGTGTGAACGCTGTTTATATATAATTGTCTATCATTTTGATGCTTTCGTTGCAAAGTTTGGATCGTGGGGCTGAATCCGTGCGAATGAATTTGAAGAGAATGGTTATGAATATTTAAAAAGAAAACAACGTGGTGGAGAACGACATGTACTTAAAGTACAACATGTACTTAAAGTGCTTATGACAGGTTTTTATTATTGTCTAATTTTGACTTTATTTGGTGTGTTTATACCTGTGGTACATATACATTTTAGTTTTACACCAATCGAGCAGGTATTTGTGGAGAAAACATTGAAAAATGACTAGAAAATGACAGGAAGTGACATCACACCAGAGCACACTCATTCCAGTCAAAGTTTATGCAGAATTTACATTTTTTTTGACTCTTTAAACATTAATTCAACAAAATAAAGTTGCTCTCATATATTTCTATTTGTCAAAAAAAAACGTGAAAAAAAAAAAATCATGTAGAGGTTGAACAGAAGGGGTCCCAGGACTGACCCTTGGGGGAGACACAGGTCAGGGGCATCAGATCGACTATTACAATGGACGGACCACAGCCTGACGTTTCTGCAGCGCTTTTCTCTCTTTGAATTTCCACATAAAAGCAGATTTCTAACACACTAGTTTTGCAAGTAATTATTCATATTATAGCTCCAAATGACCGCTCGCCGCTGCTTTTTCCTCCTCGGCTAAGGTCTTTTTTTTTTTACCTCACATTTATAATGCAAATGTACTCAAAAAACACATTATCCAGAGTGATTTCTATCTTTGCTTTGCTCTCCCTTTCCCCGTTAATGCCTTTGTTCAGGTTTTATTCATAAATGCGGCGCTGTAATGGGGCGGCGGCCTGGTTTTTGGGGCCATTATGTCGTGGCATGTTTCACTGAGCCAACAGCCGCTGCAAACGGATATATTATCCAGACTCGGCTAAAAGTACTTCAGAATCATATACTGGATTTAGGATCATTTTGAGAAAAGATTTGATTGTTTGACGTGACATATTTATCTGGATGAAGGATCATTTACACAACCGCGCTTACACAACCGCACTTACACAACCGCGCTTACACAACCGCACTTACACAACCGCGCTTACACAACTGCACTTACACAACTGCACTTACACAACCGCACTTACACAACTGCACTTACACAACCGCACTTACACGACAGCGCTTACACAACTGCACTTACACGACCGCACTTACACGACCGCGCTTACACAACGGCGTTTACACAACCGCACTTACGTAACCGCACTTACATGACCGCACTTACACGACCGCACTTATACCGACCGCACTTACGCACTTACATGACACTTACACAACCGTACTTACACGACTGCACTTGCACGACCGCACTTATACCAACCGCACTAACACGACCGCACTTACACGACTGCACTTGCACGACCGCACTTATACCAACCGCACTAACACGACCGCACTTACACGACTGCACTTGCACGACCGCATTTATACCAACCGCACTAACACGACCGCACTTACACGACTGCACTTGCACGACCGCATTTATACCAACCGCACTAACACGACCGCACTTACACGACTGCACTTGCACGACTGCACTTATACCAACCGCACTAACACGACCGCACTTACACGACTGCACTTACGCGACCGCACTTATACCAACCGCACTAACACGACCGCACTTACACGACTGCACTTACGCGACCGCACTTGTACCAACCGCACTAACACGACCGCACTTACACGACTGCACTTGCACGACCGCACTTATACCAACCGCACTAACACGACCGCACTTACACGACTGCACTTACGCGACCGCACTTATACCAACCGCACTAACACGACCGCACTTACACGACTGCACTTGCACGACCGCACTTGTACCAACCGCACTAACACGACCGCACTTACACGACTGCACTTGCACGACCGCACTTATACCAACCGCACTAACACGACCGCACTTGCACGACCGCACTTGCACGACTGCACTTACACGACAGCACTTACACCAACCGCACTTACGCGACTGCATTTACGCAACCGCACTTACACCACCGCACTTACACAACCCTTTGAGCGACGCTAGCCTCAGTCGTCCAAACACTATGGCGCTCGTGCCCTGTGCGTTTGTCTCATGCCGCGACGCAGTGTGGGGAGGCTAGCGGGGCTGGCGAGGCTGGCGGGGCTGGCGAGGCTGGCATGATGCCCCAGAGCCGGCGGCAGAATGGAGCGTTCTGGAGACAGATATTGGCATTGTTCGCAGTACTCACAGATTGATGAGGCGTGTTAATCATTTTGCATCGGGCACAGACGGTGGGTAATTTATCGGGCTCTTGTTATGCAAAGTCTCAGCGTGGAAAAGTCACAGAATGATTTTAAGTTGAAAGGGCTGAAATAGAATCCTCTCCTCAGTGTGTAATTGTCTTAACTGGTCTTTTGAAGCGAATATGACAGATCATCATGGTCATTATTATTCATATTTCATATAGTGTGTGTTATTTACGTTATACATACATGTTCCATCACAATCGAAAATGAGTAGAGAGAAGAAAAGACTTATGAATCTGCCCTTTTCTTAAAATATCATACGACAAAAAGCAGAATATGGTTCTAAAAATTTATATTTATGTATGTATTTATTTATTTATTTAGTCATACAATTTGCTTTAATTTACTTCTTAAAGACCTTAAAGACCTTGACATTAGTCGATGTTTTTAAATGATAGTCCAGGGAGTTCCAGAGTTTTATTCCATTTGTTTCCATGCGGTTTTGGCAAAGGGAAGAGAGAAGTGTCGTGTTGAAAACATGTTGAAAACGTGAAGAAAACGTGTTGAAAACGAGAAGAAAACGTAAGGAAAACGTGTTGAAAACGAGGAGAAAACGTGATGAAAACGTGTTGAAAACGTATTGAAAACGAGGAGAAAACGTGTTGAAAACGAGGAGAAAACGTATTGAAAACGTGTTGAAAACGTGTTAAAAACGTGTTGAAAACGAGTAGAAAACGTGTTGAAAACGAGGAGAATATGTGTTGAAAACGAGGAGAAAACGTGTTGAAAACGAGGAGAAAACGTGTTGAAAATGTGTTGAAAACGAGGAGAAAACGTGTTGAAAACGTGTTGAAAACGAGGAGAAAACGTGTTGAAAACGTGTTTAAAACGAGGAGAAAACGTGTTGAAAACGTGTCGAAAACGAGGAGAAAATGTGTTGAAAACGTGTTGAAAACGAGGAGAAAACGTGTTGAAAACGAGGAGAAAACGTGTTGAAAACGTGTTTAAAACGAGGAGAAAATGTGTCGAAAACGAGGAGAAAATGTGTTGAAAACGTGTTGAAAACGAGGAGAAAACGTGTTGGAAACGTGTTGGAAACGAGTTGAAAACGTGTTGAAAACGAGGAGAAAACGTGTTGAAAACGAGGAGAAAACCTGTTGAAAACGTGTTGAAAACATGTTGAAAACGAGGAGAAAACGTGTTGAAAACGTGTTTAAAACGAGGAGAAAACGTGTTGAAAACGAGGAGAAAATGTGTTGAAAACGAGGAGAAAATGTGTTGAAAACGTGTTGAAAACATGTTGAAAACGTGTTGAAAACAAGGAGAAAATGTGTTGAAAACGTGTTGAAAACGAGGAGAAAACCTGTTGAAAACGAGGAGAAAAAGTGTTGAAAACGAGGAGAAAAAGTGTTGAAAATGTGTTGAAAACGAGGAGAAAACGTGTTGAAAACGTGTTAAAAACGAGGAGAAAACGTGTTGAAAATGAGGAGAAAACGTTTTGAAAACGTGTTGAAAACGTGTTGAAAACGAGGAGAAAACGTGTTGAAAACGAGGAGAAAACCTGTTGAAAACGAGGAGAAAACGTGTTGAAAATGTGTTGAAAACGAGGAGAAAACGTGTTGAAAACGTGTTGAAAACGTGTTGAAAACGAGGAGAAAACGTGTTGAAAACGTGTTGAAAACGAGGAGAAAACGTGTTGGAAACGTGTTGGAAACGAGTTGAAAACGTGTTGAAAACGTGTTGAAAACGAGGAGAAAACGTGTTGAAAACGAGGAGAAAACCTGTTGAAAACGTGTTGAAAACATGTTGAAAACGAGGAGAAAACGTGTCGAAAACGAGGAGAAAATGTGTTGAAAACGTGTTGAAAACGAGGAGAAAACGTGTTGGAAACGTGTTGGAAACGAGTTGAAAACGTGTTGAAAACGAGGAGAAAACGTGTTGAAAACGAGGAGAAAACCTGTTGAAAACGTGTTGAAAACATGTTGAAAACGAGGAGAAAACGTGTTGAAAACGTGTTTAAAACGAGGAGAAAACGTGTTGAAAACGAGGAGAAAATGTGTTGAAAACGAGGAGAAAATGTGTTGAAGACGTGTTGAAAACATGTTGAAAACGAGGAGAAAACGTGTTGAAAACGAGGAGAAAACCTGTTGAAAACGTGTTGAAAACATGTTGAAAACGAGGAGAAAACGTGTTGAAAACGTGTTTAAAACGAGGAGAAAACGTGTTGAAAACGAGGAGAAAATGTGTTGAAAACGAGGAGAAAATGTGTTGAAAACGTGTTGAAAACATGTTGAAAACGTGTTGAAAACGTGTTGAAAACGTGTTGAAAACAAGGAGAAAATGTGTTGAAAACGTGTTGAAAACGAGGAGAAAACCTGTTGAAAACGAGGAGAAAACGTGTTGAAAACGAGGAGAAAAAGTGTTGAAAATGTGTTGAAAACGAGGAGAAAACGTGTTGAAAACGTGTTAAAAACGAGGAGAAAACGTGTTGAAAATGAGGAGAAAACGTTTTGAAAACGTGTTGAAAACGTGTTGAAAACGAGGAGAAAACGTGTTGAAAACGAGGAGAAAACCTGTTGAAAACGAGGAGAAAACGTGTTGAAAATGTGTTGAAAACGAGGAGAAAACGTGTTGAAAACGTGTTGAAAACGTGTTGAAAACGAGGAGAAAACGTGTTGAAAACGTGTTGAAAACGAGGAGAAAACGTGTTGGAAACGTGTTGGAAACGAGTTGAAAACGTGTTGAAAACGTGTTGAAAACGAGGAGAAAACGTGTTGAAAACGAGGAGAAAACCTGTTGAAAACGTGTTGAAAACATGTTGAAAACGAGGAGAAAACGTGTCGAAAACGAGGAGAAAATGTGTTGAAAACGTGTTGAAAACGAGGAGAAAACGTGTTGGAAACGTGTTGGAAACGAGTTGAAAACGTGTTGAAAACGAGGAGAAAACGTGTTGAAAACGAGGAGAAAACCTGTTGAAAACGTGTTGAAAACATGTTGAAAACGAGGAGAAAACGTGTTGAAAACGTGTTTAAAACGAGGAGAAAACGTGTTGAAAACGAGGAGAAAATGTGTTGAAAACGAGGAGAAAATGTGTTGAAGACGTGTTGAAAACATGTTGAAAACGAGGAGAAAACGTGTTGAAAACGTGTTGAAAACGTGTTGAAAACAAGGAGAAAATGTGTTGAAAACGTGTTGAAAACGAGGAGAAAACCTGTTGAAAACGAGGAGAAAACGTGTTGAAAACGAGGAGAAAAAGTGTTGAAAATGTGTTGAAAACGAGGAGAAAACGTGTTGAAAACGTGTTAAAAACGAGGAGAAAACGTGTTGAAAATGAGGAGAAAACGTTTTGAAAACGTGTTGAAAACGTGTTGAAAACGAGGAGAAAACGTGTTGAAAACGAGGAGAAAACCTGTTGAAAACGAGGAGAAAACGTGTTGAAAATGTGTTGAAAACGAGGAGAAAACGTGTTGAAAACGTGTTGAAAACGTGTTGAAAACGAGGAGAAAACGTGTTGAAAACGAGGAGAAAACTTGTTGAAAACGAGGAGAATATGTGTTGAAAACGAGGAGAAAACGTGTTGAAAACGAGGAGAAAATGTGTTGAAAACGAGGAGAAAACGTGTTGAAAACGTGTTGAAAACGAGGAGAAAACGTGTTGAAAACGAGTTTAAAACGAGGAGAAAACGTGTTGAAAATGAGGAGAAAATGTGTTGAAAACGTGTTGAAAACGAGGAGAAAACGTGTTGAAAACGAGGAGAAAACGTGTTGGAAACGTGTTAGAAACGAGGAGAAAACGTGTTGAAAACGAGGAGAAAACGTGTTGGAAACGTGTTGGAAACGAGTTGAAAACGTGTTGAAAACGTGTTGAAAACGAGTTGAAAACCTGTTGAAAACGTGTTGAAAACGTGTTGAAAACGAGGAGAAAACGTGTTGAAAACGAGGAGAAAACGTGTTGAAAACGAGGAGAAAACGTGTTGAAAACGAGGAGAAAATGTGTTGAAAACGTGTTCAAAACGAGGAGAAAACGTGTTGAAAACGAGGAGAAAACGTGTTGAAAAAGTGTTGAAAACGTATTTAAAACGTGTTGAAAACGTGGAGAAAACGTGTTGAAAACGAGGAGAAAACGTGTTGAAAACGAGGAGAAAACCTGTTGAAAACGTGTTGAAAACGTGTTGATAAAGAGGAGAAAACGTGTTGAAAACGTGTTGAGAACGAGGAGAAAACGTGTTGAAAACGTGTTGAAAATGAGGAGAAAACGTTTTGAAAACGTGTTGAAAACGTGTTGAAAATGAGGAGAAAACGTTTTGAAAACGTGTTGAAAACGTGTTGAAAACGAGGAGAAAACGTGTTGAAAACGAGGAGAAAACGTGTTGAAAACGAGGAGAATATGTGTTGAAAACGAGGAGAAAACGTGTTGAAAACGAGGAGAAAATTTGTTGAAAACGAGGAGAAAACGTGTTGAAAACGAGGAGAAAACGTGTTAGAAACGTGTTAGAAACGAGGAGAAAACGTGTTGAAAACGAGGAGAAAACGTGTTGGAAACGTGTTGGAAACGAGTTGAAAACCTGTTGAAAACGTGTTGAAAACGTGTTGAAAACGTGTTGAAAACGTGTTGAAAACGAGGAGAAAGCGTGTTGAAAACGAGGAGAAAATGTGTTGAAAACGTGTTGAAAACGAGGAGAAAACGTGTTGAAAACGAGGAGAAAACGAGGAGAAAATGTGTTGAAAACGAGGAGAAAATGTGATGAAAACGAGGAGAAAACGAGGAGAAAACGTGTTGAAAACGTGTTGAAAACGTGTTGAAAACGAGGAGAAAACGTGTTGAAAACGTGTTGAAAACGTGTTGAAAACGTGTTGAAAACGAGGAGAAAATGTGTTGAAAACGAGGAGAAAATGTGTTGAAAACGTGTTGAAAA
Source organism: Eucyclogobius newberryi (assembly GCF_026437365.1). Lineage (NCBI taxonomy): Eukaryota > Metazoa > Chordata > Actinopteri > Gobiiformes > Gobiidae > Eucyclogobius > Eucyclogobius newberryi. The sequence continues at coordinate 30,792,599 of NW_027316500.1, read as the reverse complement.
CATGTTGAAAACGTGTTGAAAACGTGTTGAAAACGTGTTGAAAACAAGGAGAAAATGTGTTGAAAACGTGTTGAAAACGAGGAGAAAACCTGTTGAAAACGAGGAGAAAACGTGTTGAAAACGAGGAGAAAAAGTGTTGAAAATGTGTTGAAAACGAGGAGAAAACGTGTTGAAAACGTGTTAAAAACGAGGAGAAAACGTGTTGAAAATGAGGAGAAAACGTTTTGAAAACGTGTTGAAAACGTGTTGAAAACGAGGAGAAAACGTGTTGAAAACGAGGAGAAAACCTGTTGAAAACGAGGAGAAAACGTGTTGAAAATGTGTTGAAAACGAGGAGAAAACGTGTTGAAAACGTGTTGAAAACGTGTTGAAAACGAGGAGAAAACGTGTTGAAAACGTGTTGAAAACGAGGAGAAAACGTGTTGGAAACGTGTTGGAAACGAGTTGAAAACGTGTTGAAAACGTGTTGAAAACGAGGAGAAAACGTGTTGAAAACGAGGAGAAAACCTGTTGAAAACGTGTTGAAAACATGTTGAAAACGAGGAGAAAACGTGTCGAAAACGAGGAGAAAATGTGTTGAAAACGTGTTGAAAACGAGGAGAAAACGTGTTGGAAACGTGTTGGAAACGAGTTGAAAACGTGTTGAAAACGAGGAGAAAACGTGTTGAAAACGAGGAGAAAACCTGTTGAAAACATGTTGAAAACATGTTGAAAACGAGGAGAAAACGTGTTGAAAACGTGTTTAAAACGAGGAGAAAACGTGTTGAAAACGAGGAGAAAATGTGTTGAAAACCAGGAGAAAATGTGTTGAAGACGTGTTGAAAACATGTTGAAAACGAGGAGAAAACGTGTTGAAAACGTGTTGAAAACGTGTTGAAAACAAGGAGAAAATGTGTTGAAAACGTGTTGAAAACGAGGAGAAAACCTGTTGAAAACGAGGAGAAAACGTGTTGAAAACGAGGAGAAAAAGTGTTGAAAATGTGTTGAAAACGAGGAGAAAACGTGTTGAAAACGTGTTAAAAACGAGGAGAAAACGTGTTGAAAATGAGGAGAAAACGTTTTGAAAACGTGTTGAAAACGTGTTGAAAACGAGGAGAAAACGTGTTGAAAACGAGGAGAAAACCTGTTGAAAACGAGGAGAAAACGTGTTGAAAATGTGTTGAAAACGAGGAGAAAACGTGTTGAAAACGTGTTGAAAACGTGTTGAAAACGAGGAGAAAACGTGTTGAAAACGAGGAGAAAACTTGTTGAAAACGAGGAGAATATGTGTTGAAAACGAGGAGAATATGTGTTGAAAACGAGGAGAAAACGTGTTGAAAACGAGGAGAAAATGTGTTGAAAACGAGGAGAAAACGTGTTGAAAACGTGTTGAAAACGAGGAGAAAACGTGTTGAAAACGAGTTTAAAACGAGGAGAAAACGTGTTGAAAATGAGGAGAAAATGTGTTGAAAACGTGTTGAAAACGAGGAGAAAACGTGTTGAAAACGAGGAGAAAACGTGTTGGAAACGTGTTAGAAACGAGGAGAAAACGTGTTGAAAACGAGGAGAAAACGTGTTGGAAACGTGTTGGAAACGAGTTGAAAACGTGTTGAAAACGTGTTGAAAACGAGTTGAAAACCTGTTGAAAACGTGTTGAAAACGTGTTGAAAACGAGGAGAAAACGTGTTGAAAACGAGGAGAAAACGTGTTGAAAACGAGGAGAAAACGTGTTGAAAACGAGGAGAAAATGTGTTGAAAACGTGTTCAAAACGAGGAGAAAACGTGTTGAAAACGAGGAGAAAACGTGTTGAAAAAGTGTTGAAAACGTATTTAAAACGTGTTGAAAACGTGGAGAAAACGTGTTGAAAACGAGGAGAAAACGTGTTGAAAACGAGGAGAAAACCTGTTGAAAACGTGTTGAAAACGTGTTGATAAAGAGGAGAAAACGTGTTGAAAACGTGTTGAGAACGAGGAGAAAACGTGTTGAAAACGTGTTGAAAATGAGGAGAAAACGTTTTGAAAACGTGTTGAAAACGTGTTGAAAATGAGGAGAAAACGTTTTGAAAACGTGTTGAAAACGTGTTGAAAACGAGGAGAAAACGTGTTGAAAACGAGGAGAAAACGTGTTGAAAACGAGGAGAATATGTGTTGAAAACGAGGAGAAAACGTGTTGAAAACGAGGAGAAAATGTGTTGAAAACGAGGAGAAAACGTGTTGAAAACGAGGAGAAAACGTGTTAGAAACGTGTTAGAAACGAGGAGAAAACGTGTTGAAAACGAGGAGAAAACGTGTTGGAAACGTGTTGGAAACGAGTTGAAAACCTGTTGAAAACGTGTTGAAAACGTGTTGAAAACGTGTTGAAAACGTGTTGAAAACGAGGAGAAAGCGTGTTGAAAACGAGGAGAAAATGTGTTGAAAACGTGTTGAAAACGAGGAGAAAACGTGTTGAAAACGAGGAGAAAACGAGGAGAAAATGTGTTGAAAACGAGGAGAAAATGTGATGAAAACGAGGAGAAAACGAGGAGAAAACGTGTTGAAAACGTGTTGAAAACGTGTTGAAAACGAGGAGAAAACGTGTTGAAAACGTGTTGAAAACGTGTTGAAAACGTGTTGAAAACGAAGAGAAAACGTGTTGAAAACGTATTGAAAATGAGGAGAAAACGTGTTGAAAACGAGGAGAAAACGTGTTGAAAACGTGTTGAAAACGTGTTAAAAACGTGTTGAAAACGAGTAGAAAACGTGTTGAAAACAAGGAAAATATGTGTTGAAAACGAGGAGAAAACGTGTTGAAAACGTGTTGAAAACGTGTTAAAAACGTATTAAAAACGAGTAGAAAACGTGTTGAAAACGAGGAGAAAAAGTGTTGAAAACGAGGAGAAAACGTGTTGAAAATGTGTTGAAAACGAGGAGAAAACGTGTTGAAAACGAGGAGAAAATGTGTTGAAAACGTGTTGAAAACGAGGAGAAAACGTGTTGGAAACGAGTTGAAAACGTGTTGAAAACGAGGAGAAAATGTGTTGAAAACGAGGAGAAAATGTGTTGAAAACGTGTTGAAAACATGTTGAAAACGAGGAGAAAACGTGTTGAAAACGTGTTGAAAACGTGTTGAAAACGTGTTGAAAACGTGTTGAAAAGGTGTTGAAAACAAGGAGAAAATGTGTTGAAAACGTGTTGAAAAAGTGTTGAAAACGAGGAGAAAACGTGTTGAAAACGTGTTGAAAACGTGTTGAAAACGTGTTGAAAATGAGGAGAAAACGCGTTGAAAATGAGGAGAAAACGTTTTGAAAATGTGTTGAAAACGTGTTGAAAGCGTGTTGAAAACGTGTTGAAAACGAGGAGAAAACGTGTTGAAAACGAGGAGAAAACCTGTTGAAAACGTGTTGAAAACGTGTTGATAAAGAGGAGAAAACGTGTTGAAAACGTGTTGAAAACGAGGAGAAAACGTGTTGAAAACGAGGAGAAAACGTGTTGAAAACGAGGAGAAAACGTGTTGAAAACGTGTTGAAAACGAGGAGAAAACGTGTTGAAAACGAGGAGAAAACGTGTTGAAAACATGTTGAAAACGTGTTGAAAACGAGGAGAAAACGTGTTGAAAACGAGGAGAAAACGTGATGAAAACGTGTTGAAAACGAGGAGAAAACCTGTTGAAAACGTGTTGAAAACGTGTTGAAAACAAGGAGAAAATGTGTTGAAAACGAGGAGAAAACGTGTTGAAAACGAGGCAAAAACGTGATGAAAACGTGTTGAAAACGAGGAGAAAACGTGTTGAAAACGAGGAGAAAACGCGATGAAAACGTGTTGAAAACGAGGAGAAAACGTGATGAAAACGTGTTGAAAACGAGGAGAAAACGTGTTGAAAACTTGTTGAAAACGAGGAGAAAACGTGTTGAAAACGTGTTGAAAACGAGGAGAAAATGTGTTGAAAACGAGGAGAAAACGTGTTGAAAACGAGGAAAAAACGTGATGAAAACATGTTGAAAACGAGGAGAAAACGTGTTGAAAACGTGTTGAAAACGAGGAGAAAACGTGTTGAAAACTTGTTGAAAACGAGGAGAAAACGTGTTGAAAACGTATTGAAAACGAGGAGAAAATGTGTTGAAAACGAGGAGAAAACTTGATGAAAACGTGTTGAAAACGAGGAGAAAACGTGTTGAAAACGAGGAGAAAACGTGATGAAAACGTGTTGAAAACTTGTTGAAAACGAGGAGAAAACGTGTTGAAAACGTGTTGAAAACGAGGAGAAAACGTGTTGAAAACGAGGAGAAAACGTGTTGAAAACGTGTTGAAAACCTGTTGAAAACGTGTTGAAAACGAGGAGAAAACCTGTTGAAAACGTGTTGAAAACGTGTTGAAAACGAGGAGAAAACGTGTTGAAAACGAGGAGAAAACGTGTTGAAAACGTGTTGAAAACGTGTTGAAAACGAGGAGAAAACGTGTTGAAAACGAGGAGAAAACGTGTTGAAAACGTGTTGAAAACGTGTTGAAAACGTGTTGAAAACGTGTTGAAAACGTGTTGAAAACGAGGCAAAAACGTGTTGAAAACGTGTTGAAAACGTGTTGAAAACGTGTTGAAAACGTGTTGAAAACGAGGAGAAAACGTGTTGAAAACGTGTTGAAAACGAGGAGAAAACATGTTGAAAACGTGTTGAAAACGTGTTGAAAACGTGTTGAAAGCGAGGAGAAAACGAGGAGAAAACGTGTTGAAAACGAGGAGAAAACGTGTTGAAAACGAGGAGAAAACGTGTTGAAAGCGAGGAGAAAACGTGTTGAAAACGTGTTGAAAACGTGTTGAAAGCGAGGAGAAAACGTGTTGAAAACGAGGAGAAAACGTGTTGAAAACGAGGAGAAAACGTGATGAAAACGTGTTGAAAACGAGGAGAAAACATGTTGAAAACGAGGAGAAAACCTGTTGAAAACGTGTTGAAAACGTGTTGAAAACGAGGAGAAAACGTGTTGAAAACGAGGAGAAAACGTGTTGAAAACGAGGAGAAAATGTGTTGAAAACGTGTTGAAAACGTGTTGAAAACGAGGAGAAAATGTGTTGAAAACGTGTTGAAAACGAGGAGAAAACGTGTTGAAAACTTGTTGAAAACGAGGAGAAAACGTGTTGAAAACGTGTTGAAAACGTGTTGAAAACGTGTTGAAAACGTGTTGAAAACGTGTTGAAAACGTGTTGAAAACGTGTTGAAAACGAGGAGAAAATGTGTTGAAAACGAGGAGAAAACGTGTTGAAAACGAGGAAAAAACGTGATGAAAACGTGTTGAAAACGAGGAGAAAACGTGTTGAAAACGAGGAGAAAACGTGACGAAAACGTGTTGAAAACGAGGAGAAAACGTGTTGAAAACGAGGAGAAAACGTGTTGAAAACGAGGAGAAAACGTGACGAAAACGTGTTGAAAACGAGTTGAAAACGTGTTGGAAACGAGGAGAAAACGTGTTGAAAACGAGGAGAAAACGTGTTGAAAACGAGGAGAAAACGTGTTGAAAACGTGTTGAAAACGAGGAGAAAACGTGTTGAAAACGTGTTGAAAACGTGTTGAAAACGAGGAGAAAACGTGTTGAAAACGAGGAGAAAACGTGTTGAAAACGAGGAGAAAACGTGATGAAAACGTGTTGAAAACGAGGAGAAAACGTGTTGAAAACGAGGAGAAAACGTGTTGAAAACTTGTTGAAAACGAGGAGAAAACGTGTTGAAAACGTGTTGAAAACGAGGAGAAAATGTGTTGAAAACGAGGAGAAAACGTGTTGAAAACGAGGAAAAAACGTGATGAAAACATGTTGAAAACGAGGAGAAAACGTGTTGAAAACGAGGAGAAAACGTGTTGAAAACTTGTTGAAAACGAGGAGAAAACGTGTTGAAAACGTATTGAAAACGAGGAGAAAATGTGTTGAAAACGAGGAGAAAACGTGATGAAAACGTGTTGAAAACGAGGAGAAAACGTGTTGAAAACGAGGAGAAAACGTGATGAAAACGTGTTGAAAACTTGTTGAAAACGAGGAGAAAACGTGTTGAAAACGTGTTGAAAACGAGGAGAAAATGTGTTGAAAACGAGGAGAAAACGTGATGAAAACGTGTTGAAAACGAGGAGAAAAAGTGATGAAAACGAGGAGAAAACGAGGAGAAAACGTGTTGAAAACGTGTTGAAAACGTGTTGAAAACGAGGAGAAAACGTGTTGAAAACGAGGAAAAAAACGTGATGAAAACGTGTTGAAAACGAGGAGAAAACGTGTTGAAAACGTGTTGAAAACGAGGAGAAAACGTGTTGAAAACGTGTTGAAAACGTGTTGAAAACGTGTTGAAAACGAGGAGAAAACGTGTTGAAAACGAGGAAAAAACGTGATGAAAACGTGTTGAAAACGAGGAGAAAACGTGTTGAAAACGTGTTGAAAACGAGGAGAAAACGTGTTGAAAACGTGTTGAAAACGTGTTGAAAACGAGGAGAAAACGTGTTGAAAACGTGTTGAAAACGAGTTGAAAACGTGTTGAAAACGAGTTTAAAACGTGTTGAAAACGTGTTGAAAACGAGTTGAAAACGTGTTGAAAACGAGTTTAAAACGTGTTGAAAACGTGTTGAAAACGAGGAGAAAACGTGTTGAAAACGAGGAGAAAACGTATTGAAAACGAGGAGAAAACGTGTTGAAAACGAGGAGAAAACGTGTTGAAAACGAGGAGAAAACGTGTTGAAAACGTGTTGAAAACGAGGAGAAAACGTGTTGAAAACGAGGAGAAAACGTGTTGAAAACATGTTGAAAACGTGTTGAAAACGAGGAGAAAACGTGTTGAAAACGAGGAGAAAACGTGTTGGAAACGAGGAGAAAACGTGTTGAAAACGAGGAGAAAACGTGTTGAAAACGTGTTGAAAACGTGTTGAAAACGAGGAGAAAACGTGTTGAAAACGAGGAGAAAACGTGTTGAAAACGAGGAGAAAACCTGTTGAAAACGTGTTGAAAACGTGTTGAAAACAAGGAGAAAATGTGTTGAAAACGAGGAGAAAACGTGTTGAAAACGAGGCAAAAACGTGATGAAAACGTGTTGAAAACGAGGAGAAAACGTGTTGAAAACGAGGAGAAAACGCGATGAAAACGTGTTGAAAACGAGGAGAAAACGTGATGAAAACGTGTTGAAAAC
>NW_027316500.1:30670014-30785391 GCF_026437365.1 Eucyclogobius newberryi | reverse complement strand
TGTTGAAAACGAGGAGAAAACGTGTTGAAAACGAGGAGAAAACGAGGAGAAAATGTGTTGAAAACGAGGAGAAAACGTGTTGAAAACGAGGAGAAAACGTGTTGAAAACGAGGAGAAAACGTGTTGAAAACGTGTTGAAAACGTGTTGAAAACGAGGAGAAAACGTGTTGAAAACGTGTTGAAAACGTGTTGAAAACGTGTTGAAAACGTGTTGAAAACGTGTTGAAAACGTGTTGAAAACGAGGAGAAAACGTGTTGAAAACGAGGAAAAAACGTGATGAAAACGTGTTGAAAACGAGTTGAAAACGAGTTGAAAACGTATTGAAAACGAGGAGAAAACGTGTGAAAACGAGGAGAAAACGTGTTGAAAACGTGTTGAAAACGAGGAGAAAACGTGTTGAAAACGTGTTGAAAACGAGGAGAAAACGTGTTGAAAACGTGTTGAAAACGAGGAGAAAACGTGTTGAAAACGTGTTGAAAACGAGTTGAAAACGTGTTGAAAACGTGTTGAAAACGAGGAGAAAACGTGTTGGAAACGAGGAGAAAACGTGTTGAAAACGAGGAGAAAACGTGTTGGAAACGAGGAGAAAACGTGTTGAAAACGAGGAGAAAACGTGATGAAAACGTGTTGAAAACGAGGAGAAAACCTGTTGAAAACGTGTTGAAAACGTGTTGAAAACGAGGAGAAAACGTGTTGAAAACGAGGCAAAAACGTGATGAAAACGAGGAGAAAACGCGATGAAAACGTGTTGAAAACGAGGAGAAAACGTGATGAAAACGTGTTGAAAACGAGGAGAAAACGTGTTGAAAACGAGGAGAAAACCTGTTGAAAACGTGTTGAAAACGTGTTGAAAACAAGGAGAAAATGTGTTGAAAACGAGGAGAAAACGTGTTGAAAACGAGGCAAAAACGTGATGAAAACGTGTTGAAAACGAGGAGAAAACGTGTTGAAAACGAGGAGAAAACGCGATGAAAACGTGTTGAAAACGAGGAGAAAACGTGATGAAAACGTGTTGAAAACGAGGAGAAAACGTGTTGAAAACGAGGAGAAAACGTGTTGAAAATGAGGAGAAAACGTGTTGGAAACGAGGAGAAAACGTGTTGAAAACGAGGAGAAAACGTGTTGAAAACGTGTTGAAAACGTGTTGAAAACGTGTTGAAAACGAGGAGAAAACGTGTTGAAAACGAGGAGAAAACGTGTTGAAAACATGTTGAAAACGTGTTGAAAACGAGGAGAAAACGTGTTGGAAACGAGGAGAAAACGTGTTGAAAACGAGGAGAAAACGTGTTGGAAACGAGGAGAAAACGTGTTGAAAACGAGGAGAAAACGTGATGAAAAACGTGTTGAAAACGAGGAGAAAACCTGTTGAAAACGTGTTGAAAACGTGTTGAAAACAAGGAGAAAATGTGTTGAAAACGAGGAGAAAACGTGTTGAAAACGAGGCAAAAACGTGATGAAAACGAGGAGAAAACGCGATGAAAACGTGTTGAAAACGAGGAGAAAACGTGATGAAAACGTGTTGAAAACGAGGAGAAAACGTGTTGAAAACCTGTTGAAAACGTGTTGAAAACGTGTTGAAAACGAGGAGAAAACGTGTTGAAAACGAGGAAAAAACGTGATGAAAACGTGTTGAAAACGAGGAGAAAACGTGTTGAAAACGTGTTGAAAACGTGTTGAAAACGAGGAGAAAACGTGTTGAAAACGTGTTGAAAACGTGTTGAAAACGAGTTGAAAACGTGTTGAAAACGAGTTGAAAACGTGTTGAAAACGAGGAGAAAACGTGTTGAAAACGAGGAGAAAACGTGTTGAAAACGAGGAGAAAACGTGTTGAAAACGTGTTGAAAACGTGTTGAAAACGAGGAGAAAACGTGTTGAAAACGAGGAGAAAACGTGTTGAAAACGTGTTGAAAACGAGGAGAAAACGTGTTGAAAACGAGGAGAAAACGTGTTGAAAACGTGTTGAAAACGTGTTGAAAACGAGGAGAAAACGTGTTGAAAACGAGGAGAAAACGTGTTGAAAACGAGGAGAAAACGTGTTGAAAACGAGGAGAAAACGTGTTGAAAACGAGGAGAAAACGTGTTGAAAACGTGTTGAAAACGTGTTGAAAACGAGGAGAAAACGTGTTGAAAACGTGTTGAAAACGTGTTGAAAACGAGGAGAAAACGTGTTGAAAACGTGTTGAAAACGTGTGAAAACGTGTTGAAAACGAGGAGAAAACGTGTTGAAAACGAGGAGAAAACGTGTTGAAAACGTGTTGAAAACGAGGAGAAAACGTGTTGAAAACGTGTTGAAAACGAGGAGAAAACGTGTTGAAAACGAGGAGAAAACGTGTTGAAAACGTGTTGAAAACGTGTTGAAAACGAGGAGAAAACGTGTTGAAAACGAGGAGAAAACGTGTTGAAAACGAGGAGAAAACGTGTTGAAAACGAGGAGAAAACGTGTTGAAAATGAGGAGAAAACGTGTTGAAAACGAGGAGAAAACGTGTTGAAAACATGTTGAAAACGTGTTGAAAACGAGGAGAAAACGTGTTGAAAACGAGGAGAAAACGTGTTGAAAACGAGGAGAAAACGTGTTGGAAACGAGGAGAAAACGTGTTGAAAACGAGGAGAAAACGTGTTGAAAACGAGGAGAAAACGTGTTGAAAACGAGGAGAAAACGTGTTGGAAACGAGGAGAAAACGTGTTGAAAACGAGGAGAAAACCTGTTGAAAACGTGTTGAAAACGTGTTGAAAACAAGGAGAAAATGTGTTGAAAACGAGGAGAAAACGTGTTGAAAACGAGGCAAAAACGTGATGAAAACGTGTTGGAAACGAGGAGAAAACGTGTTGAAAACGAGGAGAAAACGCGATGAAAACGTGTTGAAAACGAGGAGAAAACGTGATGAAAACGTGTTGAAAACGAGGAGAAAACGTGTTGAAAACCTGTTGAAATTGTGTTGAAAACGTGTTGAAAACGTCTTGAAAATGTGTTGAAAACGTGTTGAAATTTGTGTTGAAAACGTGTTGAAAACGTGTTGAAAACGTGTTGAAAACGAGGAGAAAACGTGTTGAAAACGAGGAGAAAACGTGTTGAAAACGTGTTGAAAACGAGGAGAAAACGTGTTGAAAACGAGGAGAAAACGTGTTGAAAACGTGTTGAAAACGTGTTGAAAACGAGGAGAAAATGTGTTGGAAACGAGGAGAAAACGTGTTGAAAACGAGGAGAAAACGTGTTGAAAACGAGGAGAAAACCTGTTGAAAACGAGGAGAAAACCTGTTGAAAACGTGTTGAAAGCGAGGAGAAAACGAAGAGAAAACGTGTTGAAAACGAGGAGAAAATGTGTTGAAAACGTGTTGAAAACGTGTTGAAAACGAGGAGAAAACGTGTTGAAAACTTGTTGAAAACTTGTTGAAAACGAGGAGAAAACGTGTTGAAAACGTGTTGAAAACGAGGAGAAAATGTGTTGAAAACGAGGAGAAAACGTGTTGAAAACGAGGAAAAAACGTGATGAAAACATGTTGAAAACGAGGAGAAAACGTGTTGAAAACGAGGAGAAAACGAGGAGAAAATGTGTTGAAAACGAGGAGAAAACGTGTTGAAAACGAGGAGAAAACGTGTTGAAAACGAGGAGAAAACGTGTTGAAAACGTGTTGAAAACGTGTTGAAAACGAGGAGAAAACGTGTTGAAAACGTGTTGAAAACGTGTTGAAAACGTGTTGAAAACGTGTTGAAAACGTGTTGAAAACGTGTTGAAAACGAGGAGAAAACGTGTTGAAAACGAGGAAAAAACGTGATGAAAACGTGTTGAAAACGAGTTGAAAACGAGTTGAAAACGTATTGAAAACGAGGAGAAAACGTGTTGAAAACGAGGAGAAAACGTGTTGAAAACGTGTTGAAAACGAGGAGAAAACGTGTTGAAAACGTGTTGAAAACGAGGAGAAAACGTGTTGAAAACGTGTTGAAAACGAGGAGAAAACGTGTTGAAAACGTGTTGAAAACGAGTTGAAAACGTGTTGAAAACGTGTTGAAAACGAGGAGAAAACGTGTTGGAAACGAGGAGAAAACGTGTTGAAAACGAGGAGAAAACGTGTTGGAAACGAGGAGAAAACGTGTTGAAAACGAGGAGAAAACGTGATGAAAACGTGTTGAAAACGAGGAGAAAACCTGTTGAAAACGTGTTGAAAACGTGTTGAAAACGAGGAGAAAACGTGTTGAAAACGAGGCAAAAACGTGATGAAAACGAGGAGAAAACGCGATGAAAACGTGTTGAAAACGAGGAGAAAACGTGATGAAAACGTGTTGAAAACGAGGAGAAAACGTGTTGAAAACCTGTTGAAAACGTGTTGAAAACGTGTTGAAAACGAGGAGAAAACGTGTTGAAAACGAGGAAAAAACGTGATGAAAACGTGTTGAAAACGAGGAGAAAACGTGTTGAAAACGTGTTGAAAACGTGTTGAAAACGAGGAGAAAACGTGTTGAAAACGTGTTGAAAACGTGTTGAAAACGAGTTGAAAACGTGTTGAAAACGTGTTGAAAACGAGTTTAAAACGTGTTGAAAACGTGTTGAAAACGAGGAGAAAACGTGTTGAAAACGAGGAGAAAACGTGTTGAAAACGAGGAGAAAACGTGTTGAAAACGTGTTGAAAACGTGTTGAAAACGAGGAGAAAACGTGTTGAAAACGAGGAGAAAACGTGTTGAAAACGTGTTGAAAACGAGGAGAAAACGTGTTGAAAACGAGGAGAAAACGTGTTGAAAACGTGTTGAAAACGTGTTGAAAACGAGGAGAAAACGTGTTGAAAACGAGGAGAAAACGTGTTGAAAACGAGGAGAAAACGTGTTGAAAACGAGGAGAAAACGTGTTGAAAACGAGGAGAAAACGTGTTGAAAACGTGTTGAAAACGTGTTGAAAACGAGGAGAAAACGTGTTGAAAACGTGTTGAAAACGTGTTGAAAACGTGTTGAAAACGAGGAGAAAACGTGTTGAAAACGTGTTGAAAACGAGGAGAAAACGTGTTGAAAACGTGTTGAAAACGTGTTGAAAACGTGTTGAAAACGAGGAGAAAACGTGTTGAAAACGAGGAGAAAACGTGTTGAAAACGTGTTGAAAACGAGGAGAAAACGTGTTGAAAACGTGTTGAAAACGAGGAGAAAACGTGTTGAAAACGAGGAGAAAACGTGTTGAAAACGTGTTGAAAACGTGTTGAAAACGAGGAGAAAACGTGTTGAAAACGAGGAGAAAACGTGTTGAAAACGTGTTGAAAACGAGGAGAAAACGTGTTGAAAACGAGGAGAAAACGTGTTGAAAACGTGTTGAAAACGAGGAGAAAACGTGTTGAAAACGTGTTGAAAACGAGGAGAAAACGTGTTGAAAACGTGTTGAAAACGAGGAGAAAACGTGTTGAAAACGTGTTGAAAACGAGTTGAAAACGTGTTGAAAACGTGTTGAAAACGAGGAGAAAACGTGTTGGAAACGAGGAGAAAACGTGTTGAAAACGAGGAGAAAACGTGTTGGAAACGAGGAGAAAACGTGTTGAAAACGAGGAGAAAACGTGATGAAAACGTGTTGAAAACGAGGAGAAAACCTGTTGAAAACGTGTTGAAAACGTGTTGAAAACGAGGAGAAAACGTGTTGAAAACGAGGCAAAAACGTGATGAAAACGAGGAGAAAACGCGATGAAAACGTGTTGAAAACGAGGAGAAAACGTGATGAAAACGTGTTGAAAACGAGGAGAAAACGTGTTGAAAACCTGTTGAAAACGTGTTGAAAACGTGTTGAAAACGAGGAGAAAACGTGTTGAAAACGAGGAAAAAACGTGATGAAAACGTGTTGAAAACGAGGAGAAAACGTGTTGAAAACGTGTTGAAAACGTGTTGAAAACGAGGAGAAAACGTGTTGAAAACGTGTTGAAAACGTGTTGAAAACGAGTTGAAAACGTGTTGAAAACGTGTTGAAAACGAGTTTAAAACGTGTTGAAAACGTGTTGAAAACGAGGAGAAAACGTGTTGAAAACGAGGAGAAAACGTGTTGAAAACGAGGAGAAAACGTGTTGAAAACGTGTTGAAAACGTGTTGAAAACGAGGAGAAAACGTGTTGAAAACGAGGAGAAAACGTGTTGAAAACGTGTTGAAAACGAGGAGAAAACGTGTTGAAAACGAGGAGAAAACGTGTTGAAAACGTGTTGAAAACGTGTTGAAAACGTGTTGAAAACGAGGAGAAAACGTGTTGAAAACGAGGAGAAAACGTGTTGAAAACGAGGAGAAAACGTGTTGAAAACGAGGAGAAAACGTGTTGAAAACGAGGAGAAAACGTGTTGAAAACGTGTTGAAAACGTGTTGAAAACGAGGAGAAAACGTGTTGAAAACGTGTTGAAAACGTGTTGAAAACGTGTTGAAAACGAGGAGAAAACGTGTTGAAAACGTGTTGAAAACGAGGAGAAAACGTGTTGAAAACGTGTTGAAAACGTGTTGAAAACGTGTTGAAAACGAGGAGAAAACGTGTTGAAAACGAGGAGAAAACGTGTTGAAAACGTGTTGAAAACGAGGAGAAAACGTGTTGAAAACGTGTTGAAAACGAGGAGAAAACGTGTTGAAAACGAGGAGAAAACGTGTTGAAAACGTGTTGAAAACGTGTTGAAAACGAGGAGAAAACGTGTTGAAAACGAGGAGAAAACGTGTTGAAAACGAGGAGAAAACGTGTTGAAAACGAGGAGAAAACGTGTTGAAAACGAGGAGAAAACGTGTTGAAAACGAGGAGAAAACGTGTTGAAAACATGTTGAAAACGTGTTGAAAACGAGGAGAAAACGTGTTGAAAACGAGGAGAAAACGTGTTGAAAACGAGGAGAAAAAGTGTTGGAAACGAGGAGAAAACGTGTTGAAAACGAGGAGAAAACGTGTTGAAAACGAGGAGAAAACGTGTTGAAAACGAGGAGAAAACGTGTTGGAAACGAGGAGAAAACGTGTTGAAAACGAGGAGAAAACCTGTTGAAAACGTGTTGAAAACGTGTTGAAAACAAGGAGAAAATGTGTTGAAAACGAGGAGAAAACGTGTTGAAAACGAGGCAAAAACGTGTTGAAAACAAGGAGAAAACGTGATGAAAACGTGTTGAAAACGAGGAGAAAACGTGTTGAAAACGAGGAGAAAACGCGATGAAAACGTGTTGAAAACGAGGAGAAAACGTGATGAAAACGTGTTGAAAACGAGGAGAAAACGTGTTGAAAACCTGTTGAAATTGTGTTGAAAACGTGTTGAAAACGTCTTGAAAATGTGTTGAAAACGTGTTGAAATTTGTGTTGAAAACGTGTTGAAAACGAGGAGAAAATGTGTTGGAAACGAGGAGAAAACGTGTTGAAAACGAGGAGAAAACGTGTTGAAAACGAGGAGAAAACCTGTTGAAAACGAGGAGAAAACCTGTTGAAAACGTGTTGAAAACGAGGAGAAAACATATTGAAAACGAGGAGAAAACGTGTTGAAAACGTGTTGAAAGCGAGGAGAAAACGAAGAGAAAACGTGTTGAAAACGAGGAGAAAACATATTGAAAACGAGGAGAAAACATGTTGAAAACGAGGAGAAAATGTGTTGAAAACGTGTTGAAAGCGAGGAGAAAACGAAGAGAAAACGTGTTGAAAACGAGGAGAAAATGTGTTGAAAACGTGTTGAAAACGTGTTGAAAACGAGGAGAAAACGTGTTGAAAACTTGTTGAAAACTTGTTGAAAACGAGGAGAAAACGTGTTGAAAACGTGTTGAAAACGAGGAGAAAATGTGTTGAAAACGAGGAGAAAACGTGTTGAAAACGAGGAAAAAACGTGATGAAAACATGTTGAAAACGAGGAGAAAACGTGTTGAAAACGAGGAGAAAACGAGGAGAAAATGTGTTGAAAACGAGGAGAAAACGTGTTGAAAACGAGGAGAAAACGTGATGAAAACGTGTTGAAAACGTGTTGAAAACGAGGAGAAAACGTGTTGAAAACGAGGAGAAAACGTGTTGAAAACGTGTTGAAAACGTGTTGAAAACGAGGAGAAAACGTGTTGAAAACGTGTTGAAAACGTGTTGAAAACGTGTTGAAAACGTGTTGAAAACGTGTTGAAAACGTGTTGAAAACGAGGAGAAAACGTGTTGAAAACGAGGAAAAAACGTGATGAAAACGTGTTGAAAACGAGTTGAAAACGTATTGAAAACGAGGAGAAAACGTGTTGAAAACGTGTTGAAAACGAGGAGAAAACGTGTTGAAAACGAGGAGAAAACGTGTTGAAAACGTGTTGAAAACGAGGAGAAAACGTGTTGAAAACGTGTTGAAAACGAGGAGAAAACGTGTTGAAAACGTGTTGAAAACGAGGAGAAAACGTGTTGAAAACGTGTTGAAAACGAGTTGAAAACGTGTTGAAAACGTGTTGAAAACGTGTTGAAAACGAGTTGAAAACGTGTTGAAAACGTGTTGAAAACGAGGAGAAAACGTGATGAAAACGAGGAGAAAACGTGTTGAAAACGTGTTGAAAACGAGTTGAAAACGAGTTGAAAACGTGTTGAAAACGAGTTGAAAACGTGTTGAAAACGAGTTGAAAACGTGTTGAAAACGAGTTGAAAACGTGTTGAAAACGAGGAGAAAACGTGTTGAAAACGTGTTGAAAACGAGGAGAAAACGTGTTGAAAACGTGTTGAAAACGAGGAGAAAACGTGTTGAAAACGTGTTGAAAACGAGGAGAAAACGTGTTGAAAACGTGTTGAAAACGAGGAGAAAACGTGTTGAAAACGAGGAGAAAACGTGTTGAAAACGTGTTGAAAACGAGGAGAAAACGTGTTGAAAACGTGTTGAAAACGAGTTGAAAACGTGTTGAAAACGAGGAGAAAACGTGTTGAAAACGTGGTGAAAACGTGTTGAAAACGAGGAGAAAACGTGTTGAAAACGTGTTGAAAACGTGTTGAAAACGAGTTGAAAACGTGTTGAAAACGAGTTGAAAACGTGTTGAAAACGAGGAGAAAACGTGATGAAAACGAGGAGAAAACGTGTTGAAAACGTGTTGAAAACGTGTTGAAAACGAGTTGAAAACGTGTTGAAAACGAGTTGAAAACGTGTTGAAAACGAGGAGAAAACGTGTTGAAAACGTGTTGAAAACGTGTTGAAAACGAGTTGAAAACGTGTTGAAAACGAGTTGAAAACGTGTTGAAAACGAGGAGAAAACGTGTTGAAAACGAGTTGAAAACGTGTTGAAAACGAGGAGAAAACGTGTTGAAAACGAGGAGAAAACGTGTTGAAAACGAGGAGAAAACGTGTTGAAAACGAGGAGAAAACGTGTTGAAAACGAGGAGAAAACGTGTTGAAAACGTGTTGAAAACGAGGAGAAAACGTGTTGAAAACGAGGAGAAAACGTGTTGAAAACGCGTTGAAAACGAGGAGAAAACGTGTTGAAAACGTGTTGAAAACGAGTTGAAAACGTGTTGAAAACGAGGAGAAAACGTGTTGAAAACGTGTTGAAAACGAGGAGAAAACGTGTTGAAAACGTGTTGAAAACGTGTTGAAAACGAGTTGAAAACGTGTTGAAAACGAGTTGAAAACGTGTTGAAAACGAGGAGAAAACGTGATGAAAACGAGGAGAAAACGTGTTGAAAACAAGGAGAAAACGTGTTGAAAACGTGTTGAAAACGTGTTGAAAACGAGTTGAAAACGTGTTGAAAACGAGGAGAAAACGTGTTGAAAACGTGTTGAAAACGAGTTGAAAACGTGTTGAAAACGAGGAGAAAACGTGTTGAAAACGTGTTGAAAACGTGTTGAAAACGTGTTGAAAACGAGTTGAAAACGTGTTGAAAACGAGTTGAAAACGTGTTGAAAACGAGGAGAAAACGTGTTGAAAACGAGGAGAAAACGTGTTGAAAACGAGGAGAAAACGTGTTGAAAACGAGTTGAAAACGTGTTGAAAACGAGGAGAAAACGTGTTGAAAACGTGTTGAAAACGAGGAGAAAACGTGTTGAAAACGTGTTGAAAACGAGGAGAAAACGTGTTGAAAACGAGGAGAAAACGTGTTGAAAACGTGTTGAAAACGAGTTGAAAACGTGTTGAAAACGAGGAGAAAACGTGTTGAAAACGTGTTGAAAACGTGTTGAAAACGAGTTGAAAACGTGTTGAAAACGAGTTGAAAACGTGTTGAAAACGGGGAGAAAACGTGATGAAAACGAGGAGAAAACGTGTTGAAAACGTGTTGAAAACGAGGAGAAAACGTGTTGAAAACGTGTTGAAAACGTGTTGAAAACGAGTTGAAAACGTGTTGAAAACGAGTTGAAAACGTGTTGAAAACGAGGAGAAAACGTGTTGAAAACGAGGAGAAAACGTGTTGAAAACGAGGAGAAAACGTGTTGAAAACGAGGAGAAAACGTGTTGAAAACGTGTTGAAAACGAGGAGAAAACGTGTTGAAAACGTGTTGAAAACGAGTTGAAAACGTGTTGAAAACGAGGAGAAAACGTGTTGAAAACGTGTTGAAAACGAGGAGAAAACGTGTTGAAAACGAGTTGAAAACGTGTTGAAAACGAGGAGAAAACGTGTTGAAAACGTGTTGAAAACGAGTTGAAAACGTGTTGAAAACGTGTTGAAAACGAGGAGAAAACGTGTTGAAAACGAGTTGAAAACGTGTTGAAAACGAGGAGAAAACGTGTTGAAAACGTGTTGAAAACGTGTTGAAAACGTGTTGAAAACGAGTTGAAAACGTGTTGAAAACGAGGAGAAAACGTGTTGAAAACGAGTTGAAAACGTGTTGAAAACGAGTTGAAAACGTGTTGAAAACGAGGAGAAAACGTGATGAAAACGAGGAGAAAACGTGTTGAAAACGTGTTGAAAACGAGGAGAAAACGTGTTGAAAACGTGTTGAAAACGTGTTGAAAACGAGGAGAAAACGTGATGAAAACGAGGAGAAAACGTGTTGAAAACGTGTTGAAAACGAGGAGAAAACGTGTTGAAAACGTGTTGAAAACGTGTTGAAAACGAGTTGAAAACGTGTTGAAAACGAGTTGAAAACGTGTTGAAAACGAGGAGAAAACGTGTTGAAAACGAGGAGAAAACGTGTTGAAAACGAGGAGAAAACGTGTTGAAAACGAGGAGAAAACGTGTTGAAAACGAGGAGAAAATGGACAGAAAACGAAGAGACTTTTCTGACGCTTGACACATGAATTCAACAACATAAAGCTGTTCTCATATATTTTTAATTGTGAAATAATCATTTCTGTGACATTAGAGGAGTTTTGGCCCAGCGGTTGCTAGGAAACAGGTATCGAGTTTCCTAGTGTGATGTCATGATTTATGACCAGGAAGTAACATTTTAAACCTAAAAAAGCCAAACTGTGATACAACGTGTCACTTTAGAACAACGATACAAAACAAATGTGAGTTCATCATTAACTAATCATTGACAAAAATTTACTACTGAAACTAATTATTAACAATAACTAGCCCTAATGCTAACCCTAGTATATGATTATGATTAGTTTGCCTCAGTCTTAATTCTGTTAGATCTGAGTGCTGCTTTTGACACTTTCGATCATGGGATCCTCTCACAGAGACTAGAGGACTGGGTGGGCATCACTGGCACTGCCCTAAACTGGTTAAGGTCCTATCTGGAAGACAGGAAGTACTTTGTTGAAATTGGTAGCTGTGTCTCAGACCACATGACCCTGACCTGTGGAGTGCCCCAAGGGTCAGTCCTGGGTCCCCTTCTGTTCAACCTCTACAGGCTGCCGTTAGGTCAGTTGATACGCAGTGAAAATGTGTCCTATCACAATTATGCAGACGACACTCAGATCTATGTTTCACTATCGGCAGGTGACTATGGACCAGTAGATTCACTCTGTCACTGCATCCAACAGATCAGTTTGTGGATGCAAAACAACTCTCTCTAGCTGAACTCAGACAAGACTGAAATAATCGTTTTTGGCCCACAGAAACAAAGAGAAAGTGTTAGCGGTCACCTCCAGAGTCTCGCTCTAAAACCTACAAACCAAATTAGAAATCTGGGGGTAATAATGGACTCAGACTTGAACTTTAATAGCCACGTCAAATCAATAACATCCGCAGCTTTTTACCATCTAAAAAACATGGCCAAAATCAAAAATATAGTGTCAAAACCAGATTTAGAGAGACTTATCCATGCGTTTGTCTCCAGTAGATTAGACTACTGTAACGGCCTGCTCACTGGTCTCTCCAAACGAGCTGTAAAACAGCTGCAGTTCATCCAGAACGCTGCTGCTCGGGTCCTGACTAGAACCAGGAAGTACCATCACATTAGTCCTGTTCTCAGGTCTCTGCACTGGCTCCCTGTGGCTCAGAGAATAGACTTTAAAGCAGCTCTGCTTGTGTACAAGTCTCTCCATGGCCTAGCACCAAAGTACATCTTGGATATGTTAGTGCCATATGAACCATCTCGGACTCTGAGGACCTCAGGGACCGGCCTCCTGCTGGTGCCAGAGTCAGGACAAAACATGGGCCAGCCTCCTGCTGGTGCCAGAGTCAGGACAAAACATGGGGAATCTGCGTTTCAGTTTTATGCAGCTAAAATCTGGAACATTCTTCCTGAAGATGTGAGACAGGCTTCTACTCTGACAATGTTCAAATCTAAGCTAAAAACAGTTTTGTTTAGCTGCGCATATGACTGAAAGGATTTTTTCTTTGCACTCTTCTCTTTTGTTTGTGATTTTATTAGTTTAGAAAATCAGTTGGATTGATAATTTTTAATTTAGTTAATTTTATTGTATTTCTGTTTCTGTAATTTCTTTGTGATTTGAATGCATTTTTCCTGCTGTGTGAAGCACTTTGAATTGCCTTGTGTATGAAATGTGCTCTACAAATAAACTTGCCTTGCCTTGCCTTGTTTGCGTCTTTAGCGCGTCTTTAGCGCGTCTTTAGCACGTCTTTAGCACGTCTTTACTATTTCTTTAGCACGTCTTTAGCGTGTCTTTACTGTGTCTTTAGCGCAGAAAGACCTTCTTTAAACAGAAATGGAGGGCTAAGATTCAACCTTCCTGTAGTCTACAATGGGATCCTGAACCCCTGCAGAGGTAGAGGACCAGGACCAGAACATTTAGATGCTAATCAGGTGGTGGTTGAGCCAGGGTCTCACAAAGACAAAGGGGAGACTAATAGCCCATTAAAGGGTTGAATAGGCTCGGTCAATACAAAGAGGATGAGTTTCTGTTGAAACAAACAACTCTTTCCACTTCAAGAAGGCTCCGCCCAATGGGCGGGTCTTACCACAGAATAGTACAAATATCGGAGTTCTCGACGTCTTATTTTTTCTAAGCGAGTCCAGATGACTACAACTGAAGCTTTTTCTACAATGTCTTAACCACGTTTTTTCACGTCTTTACCACGTCTTTACCACGTCTTTACCACATCTTTAGCACGTCTTTAGCACGTCTTTAGCACATCCTTTGCACGTCTTTACCACGTCTTTACCACGTCTTTACCACATCTTTAGCACATCCTTTGCACGTCTTTACCACGTCTTTACCACGTCTTTACCACGTCTTTAGCACGTCTTTACCTTGTCTTTAGCACGTCTTTACCACGTCTTTACCACATCTTTAGCACGTCTTTAGCACGTCTTTAGCACGTCTTTAGCACATCCTTTGCACGTCTTTACCACGTCCTTACCACGTCTTTACCACGTCTTTAGCACGTCTTTACCTTGTCTTTAGCACGTCTTTAGCACATCTTTCGCACATCCTTTGCACGTCTTTACCACGTCTTTACCACGTCTTTAGCACGTCTTTACCTTGTCTTTAGCGCGTCTTTAGCACATCTTTAGCACATCCTTTGCACGTCTTTACCACGTCTTTACCACGTCTTTAGCACGTCTTTACCTTGTCTTTAGCACGTCTTTAGCACATCTTTAGCACATCCTTTGCACGTCTTTACCACGTCTTTACCACGTCTTTAGCACGTCTTTACCTTGTCTTTAGCGCGTCTTTAGCACATCTTTAGCACATCCTTTGCACGTCTTTACCACGTCTTTACCACGTCTTTAGCACGTCTTTACCTTGTCTTTAGCACGTCTTTAGCACATCTTTAGCACATCCTTTGCACGTCTTTACCACGTCTTTAGCACGTCTTTACCTTGTCTTTAGCGCGTCTTTAGCACATCTTTAGCACATCCTTTGCACGTCTTTACCACGTCTTTAGCACGTCTTTACTTTGTCTTTAGCACGTCTTTAGCACGTCTTTAGCACATCCTTTGCACGTCTTTACCACGTCTTTACCACGTCTTTACCACGTCTTTAGCACGTCTTTACCTTGTCTTTAGCGCGTCTTTAGCACATCTTTAGCACATCCTTTGCACGTCTTTACCACGTCTTTACCACGTCTTTAGCATGTCTTTACCTTGTCTTTAGCACGTCTTTAGCACATCTTTAGCACATCCTTTGCACGTCTTTACCACGTCTTTAGCACGTCTTTACCTTGTCTTTAGCACGTCTTTAGCACATCTTTAGCACATCCTTTGCACGTCTTTACCACGTCTTTACCACGTCTTTAGCACGTCTTTACTTTGTCTTTAGCACGTCTTTAGCACGTCTTTAGCACATCCTTTGCACGTCTTTACCACGTCTTTACCACGTCTTTAGCACGTCTTTAGCACGTTTTTAGCACATCTTTACCTTGTCTTTAGCACGTCTTTAGCACATCTTTAGCACATCCTTTGCACGTCTTTACCACGTCTTTACCACGTCTTTAGCACGTCTTTAGCACGTTTTTAGCACGTCTTTACCTTGTCTTTAGCACGTCTTTAGCACATCTTTAGCACATCCTTTGCACGTCTTTACCACGTCTTTACCACGTCTTTACCTCGTCTTTAGTGCATCTTTAGCGCGTCTTTAGCACATCTTTAGCACATCCTTTGCACGTCTTTACCACGTCTTTACCACGTCTTTACCACGTCTTTACCTTGTCTTTAGCACGTCTTTAGCACATCTTTCGCACATCCTTTGCACGTCTTTACCACGTCTTTACCACGTCTTTAGCACGTCTTTACCTTGTCTTTAGCACGTCTTTAGCACGTCTTTAGCACATCCTTTGCACGTCTTTACCACGTCTTTACCACGTCTTTAGCACGTTTTTAGCACGTCTTTACCTTGTCTTTAGCACGTCTTTAGCACATCTTTAGCACATCCTTTGCACGTCTTTACCACGTCTTTACCACGTCTTTAGCACGTCTTTAGCACGTCTTTAGCACGTTTTTAGCACGTCTTTACCTTGTCTTTAGCACGTCTTTAGCACGTCTTTAGCACATCCTTTGCACGTCTTTACCACGTCTTTAGCACGTCTTTAGCACGTTTTTAGCACGTCTTTACCTTGTCTTTAGCACGTCTTTAGCACATCCTTAGCACATCCTTTGCACGTCTTTACCACGTCTTTACCACGTCTTTACCTCGTCTTTAGTGCATCTTTAGCGCGTCTTTAGCACATCTTTAGCACATCCTTTGCACGTCTTTAGCACATCTTTGCCACATCTTTGCCACATCTTTACCACATCTTTACCGCGTCTTTAGCACGTCTTAAGCACATATTTAGCACATATTCAGCACGTCTTTACCACATGTTTACCACAAGCAGACACAGACTGAACTGACCGGTAGTCAAACTAAGGACCTTCTTGCTCCGTGGCGACATTACCAACACGCTGTGCCACCGCGGCAACACTAAAAAAGTCATATTCAATTGAAGTTTCCAACCAAAAGGTCCCAAAAAGCTGCCGCGTTCAGTGTCAGGCCGGGACACGACCAAAGGGCCGAGGCATCAACGAGGATGCGTTATATGAATATATGAATATGTGAATATATTAATATATGAATATATTAATGAAGGGGCGAGCGAGCAGGGCTCACAGTGGGGAGAGAGAGAGCCTGTAAATGTGTTTAATGAATTCACAGACGGACGCCGCCTCGCTCAGTCGCCGGGGCGACGGCGAGGATCATGTTTGTTATATTTGTTACAGTGCGAGCGTATTTACACCAATAAACAGTCCCGTTCTGCTACGTTTAGAGCTAATTAACGACTCTGAAGCTAAATGCAGAACAGAAGCTCTGATTACTGCCCCTGATGATAAACCAGGATAAACCAGCATTTGACCCATTTTCACCCGTTCTCAAAGCTGCAGCTCCACGAGGTTTTTGGATCAGAACCTCAAACTTTGACTTCTGTCTGTAAAAGGTTCTACACAAATAACTCCTTCCTTCCTTCCTTCCTTCCTTCCTTACTTTCTTACTTACTTACTTACTTACTTGCTTGCTTCCTCCCTTACTTACTTCCTTCCTTACTTACTTGCTTCCTCCCTTACTTCCTTACTTGCTTACTTGCTCAATTGCTTACTTACTTCCTTACGTTTTCTATTATAAACTGACATGAGCGCTAATGCTAATGGTTTTCAAGACTTCATCCGTTTCACTTTGCCGGAGCAGAAATGTTACATAAAGTCAAATTTGTGGAAAACTACGAGAACTGTATCGAAGTGAAATGAAAAACGATTGTGGGCTCATCATGTCATGAGTATCATCATCATGAGTATTCGTCCAGTAAAACCTAAAAATCAGGATTGGTCTTCATCTAAAATGCTAAGTGTCTTTCTTCATCTTCTATGAATCAAATAAAGAACGTGACGGTTCGTACTTTGTGACGTTCTGCGGTTGAGTCCAGTTTCTCGCTACGTTCCACTTCACTCTTTTCATTCCAGAGCGTCTTTGTTTACGAACTCTTAAAGCGTTTAGAGCAGTGGTCCCCAAACTACGGCCCGCGGGCCGCACCCGGCCCGCTGGGCCTTTCAATCCGGCCCGCCAAGCTTGTCCAAGTTATATTAAAAAATAATTTGAAAAAAAATATATTTTTATTTTTGTTTAGCAAATGTCGGAGTCAAACTTTGTGGCTGGCCGTTCACTTTACCTTTCGCCTGTAATGTCCACATTTCCCCAAGAGATGACACTGTTCCGTCTAAGCTGCGCACTGCTCGCACATGAGATCTATGGCGCGAAGAAAATAAATTTGACCACAAACGGCCACCGGGGCCAATCAAGCAGGAAGCGCAAGTGTTTGACACTGTAGAAGACTCTTGTGGACAGTATTAGACTCTTGTGGACAGTAGAAGCACTGTCCAGGGGACACGTTGTGTTCTCTACATTTTTAGTTTCAAAACGCTGTGTGTTTTATTACAATCAGAATCATATTCACTGAGAAATTAGTCTTATTAGTCCCGCAGCGCAGAGCGGACCGCGGCCCGGGGCGCAGCGCGGACCACGGGCACGTTCAATAGATACTGGCGTGTCACTATTGTGTAAATGAGACTTTCTTGGCCAGACCTGACTCACGAGTCAAAGACACATGTGCATCATTATCTGGACCATATTTCTGTGTAAATATCTCATGTCACAGTAACACTCACTCGATGAGTACGCGCTCAGAAGCAGATCCTGATGTGAAGACACAGGTAAATCAGCCACACAGAGTCTTCAAGGACAGAGGGGACAGAGGGGACACTAGAGACAGCTGTGATTTGTTCTAAAGCGGGTCTAAAGCAGGACTAAAGCAGGACCGCAGGGTGCGCCACGAGACCCCCGCTTTAAAAGACGCATCACTACTGCGTTTATTTCTGTGTAAATATCTCATGTTACAACGTGGGCGCCTGCGGTTTATGACAGGTGCGGCCCTGTTAGTTTGTGAATAATATCATCCAGAAATGGTCTTGAAGTGGCACATTTTGGAGCAGTTGATGAGCATAAAGTCACAGCAAGAAGCAAACGAAGCATCAACCTGGACAAAGTGTCCAACCACTGGAGACGTGAGAAGGATAGAAGAGCAAAAATGTTACATTAAAGTCAAAATGTTTGCATATTCTGGTGACATTTATTAAGATTCCATGCTGTTACTACTAGATCATTTATGGGTAGAAGAAATGCTAATAAAAAAACGGTCCAACACTCTTAAACTTAACGACTTTTGTGCTTCACTAAAGGAAACAAAACCTCCGGAGGACGTACAGAAGATGCTGGTCTTGTTCTGCTCGACCTGCTTATGTGAGACATTCAGTGTCATGAACATGAACAAACGTCACAGATCCAGCTTCACAGACCAACACCAAAGGATCCATCCTGAGAATTGCCACAACAAAACTTACACCAGACTTTGATGCAAAACAGGAACATCAACAACACTGTTCCCACTGAAATTGAAGGTCAATTTTCCTTCTGTGTTTATTCAACTGAAATGTAATTAAAATAATCATTATTTAATGCATTTGGAAAACAATTAGTACATTGAGCCTTGCATTTGTTTGCTTTGTTACAAGTTACAGGTCAAATCTTGCCTGTAATTTATAGTAATTCATTTCACCCTGGAGAGACATAGAGACCACAAGAATGGACTGTTTAGCAAGCTTTATTCGTGAGTTATTTGGCGCTCAGACCCCGGCGGAAGACGTTGCGATCATGGGCACTCCATGATCTATTTCTATTAGATGTCTCCCCCCGGAGCCTGGAGACTGGTGGTGGTAGATGTGAAGAGAAGGTAGAGGATGAGGGGAATGCAGAGGAGGAGCTGGGGAGGTGGTGGGTCGCAGTACGGTTTGAGCGGCCGAGCCATCTGCCTGAGGGCTTAAATGTGACCACCTGGTGCTGATTGGAGCGGGGAGGAGTCACTTGAGAGCGTTGATTGGGGATGAGGAGCAGGTGTAGGGGCCATGGTGCAGACGCCCCCTGACCTTTCACCCTCCTTCTTTGGCCAGGAAAAACTGCATAACCTCTTTGGGATAAGCACAGAAACCTGGAAGAGTCCATGGTGAAGTGAGGGATCTAACTCTCACAGACGGACAGGCCACGCCCGCTTGAGTGCCATGATGGCGCTGGGGAGAGGGGTCCTTCCATGGAGGCCTTGACAGTACACACAGTAACAGTACAAACAGTAACAGTACACACAGTAACAGTACACACAGTACACACAGTAACAGTACACACAGTAACAGTACAAACAGTAACAGTACACACAGTACACACAGTAACAGTACACACAGTAACAGTACACACAGTAACAGTACACACAGTAACAGTACACGCAGTAGTAGTACACACAGTAGTAGTACACGCAGTAACAGTACACGCAGTAACAGTACACGCAGTAACAGTACACGCAGTAGTAGTACACGCAGTAACAGTACACGCAGTAACAGTACACACAGTAACAGTACACGCAGTAACAGTACACGGAGTAACAGTACACGCAGTAACAGTACAGTACACGCAGTAGTAGTACACGCAGTAACAGTACACGCAGTAACAGTACACGCAGTAACAGTACACGCAGTAGTAGTACACGCAGTAACAGTACACGCAGTAACAGTACACGGAGTAACAGTACACGCAGTAACAGTACAGTACACGCAGTAACAGTACATGCAGTAACAGTACATGCAGTAACAGTACACGCAGTAACAGTACACACAGTAACAGTACAAACAGTAACAGTACACACAGTAACAGTACACACAGTACACACAGTAACAGTACACACAGTAACAGTACAAACAGTAACAGTACACACAGTACACACAGTAACAGTACACACAGTAACAGTACACACAGTAACAGTACAAACAGTAACAGTACAAACAGTAACAGTACACACAGTAACAGTACACACAGTACACAAAGTAACAGTACACACAGTAACAGTACAAACAGTAACAGTACACACAGTACACACAGTAACAGTACACACAGTAACAGTACACACAGTAACAATACAAACAGTAACAGTACACACAGTAACAGTACACACAGTAACAATACAAACAGTAACAGTACACACAGTAACAGTACACACAGTAACAGTACAAACAGTAACAGTACACACAGTAACAGTACACACAGTACACACAGTAACAGTACAAACAGTAACAGTACACGCAGTAACAGTACACGGAGTAACAGTACACGCAGTAACAGTACAGTACACGCAGTAACAGTACATGCAGTAACAGTACATGCAGTAACAGTACACGCAGTAACAGTACACCTTCAAAAGAACAGGCTTGTATAATACAGTACACAGTGTTTTGTCGTGTCCATGTTCTGCAGTGGTTTCCTCTCAGCTCCACAGGCTCCAGAAGGTTCTAGAGGTAAATTTGAAAATCCAATCCAACTTTATTGTAATAGCACATGTTTCCAAAGCGCTGCACATCACGTGTTAGCTCCAGAATTCAGCAGAAATTGCCCTCATTTCTCATAAAAATTTGTTTGGAGTTTGATTCGAGTAAAGTTCCAGATCGAGGCATCAATTTCCTCCCAAATTTTAAGCTTCCACTTCAAAAAGAATCTCAAAAATGGAAAAGGCGGCGGCGGCGGCGGCGGCGTCCTACAAACCATCGTCACTCTGACACGTTTGCCTTCCCCGTCCGGCCGCCGTGTCGCTAAACGCCGCTAATGGTGATGAATGGGCCCGGACGGGGGAACACGGGCCTCGGCGCCGCGCCTTGTGATTCCCGCGGCATGCGCCCGTGCCGACTTATAAATATGTGGAGGCTGACATTTTGACAAAGCAGCGGCGAACTGTTCTCGTTGATTGATGCGTTGGCGCGCGGATCCCCGTCAAAGCAAACGCGGCGACTCCGACGGCGATCGTTTATCAGTATCGCAATTATACAGCCGCGCGGCTCAGGACCTTGTTAGCCTAAGCGAAACGGCCATTGTTATGCGGCGCCTGACGTTGTGGAAGCAATCGCCGCCTTGTTTACGTTTCGCCGAGCGGTTAAAGAGATAATGGATGATTTATGGAGCGTTTTGGCGAAGTCGCCGAGTGAGACAAAGGCGTCCCATCGCAGTTTGTGCATCCGTGCTAAAGCTAGCGGCGAAAATACCTTATTTATGTTGGTTATTATACTTAAAGGAGGAGAGCTTTGATCCCACGGTGTTTGCAGGAGCCGGAGCCAAAATGAAGCTGCCGCGCCGTGTCTCTGGGGCCGCTCGGCAATTACTTTGAACGGAGGAAATACAGCGCTTTAAAGGGAGAAGGCGGCGGCTTAAATGCTCGAGCTGGACTAGAGTCGGGAGGTAAAGAGGCAAATCCGCAAATAATCTGTAAATACTGTATTTTCCGGACTATAAATCGCACCTTTTTTCATATTTTTGGCCGGGGCGCGACTTATACTCCAGAGCGACTTATATGTGATATTCTTCGTTATTTTCCACACTGAAAACCACAAGAGGGCGCTCTAGACTCTAAGCGACGCAGAGGAAGAATCTGCACTTCCTCTATCTCCGGAGTTTGTGGAGTTGTTTAGAAGTGACGCAGAGGATTTGTTTCCTATGTTCACAATCCCGACTGTCCAGAAGAGTCTGCCACCTGCTGGTTGTCATGGAACTGCAGCTGCCACCACACAGACACTGGGAGAACATGCAAACGCCACAAAGTGTTGGGAATCGAACCCACAAACCTCTTGCTGTAAAAGATGAAATGAAAAGTTAAATTAGGTTGTATTTAATCATGTTTCACATTGAGTGCCTGGTATAAGTTCTCTTGCTGTAAAAGCCCTGATGGTGTAATGTGCTGATGGAAGTTTTCCCATGATGCACCACAAAGAGCTCAAGAGCTCAAACCACAGATTCAAGTGGAGAAAAATATGACATTTCAGACACTTTGTACCAGACTTTCTACATCTAATTTATCTGTTTACGGCTAATGGATCGACTGACCACGACCGACCACGACCGACCACGACTGACCACGACTGACCACGACCGACCACGACCGACCACGACTGACCACGACTGACCACAACTGACCACGACTGACCTCAACTGACCACAACTGACAACGACTGACGTGTTTTTGTCTTGTTTTTGTTGTGTCTTTGTCGTGTTTTCGTCTCGTGTTTGTCGTGTTTTTGTCCTGTTTTTATTGTGTTTCTGTCGTGTTTTTATCTTGTTTTCGTCTTGTTTTTGTTGTGTTTTTGTTGTGTTTTTGTCTTGTTTTTTTTTATGTTTTTGTCACGTTTTTGTCTTGTTAGGCCCGAGCGCCACAAGCTGGCGAGAGGCCTATTAATCTCGTAAGGCCGTGCGAAGCACGGCTGCGAAAGTACGAAATCGAGCGCGAAGCGCTCGCCCACTTCCAAACACTCACTAACGCACTCCTCCACTCACGCACGCCCCGTGCATACTAATTAGTAGTAGGAAAATGGAACATTACCGTTGTAAACGGGCGAAGCCCGTGCAAAAGTGTGCACTAAACGAGCTTCGCGGTCGTCATCCCCATATAAAGCACTCATTTGCGCTAAGTA
Organism: Eucyclogobius newberryi; assembly: GCF_026437365.1. Classification (NCBI taxonomy): domain Eukaryota; kingdom Metazoa; phylum Chordata; class Actinopteri; order Gobiiformes; family Gobiidae; genus Eucyclogobius; species Eucyclogobius newberryi. The sequence goes on along the minus strand of NW_027316500.1, from coordinate 30,763,116 downwards.
GCTCACGAATACGTTCCCCATATCTTGCATGTTCCGTGCATATAAGCATGTAATGCAAAAATTGAACATTATTACTGTATAGAGGGCCAAAAACACAAAGTGGGCGGAGCCCACTCAAAATTAACGAAAGTACCCGTCAGTGACCAGGGACCCACACCATGAGGTAGGAAAGCGCGGCGTGGCGGCGGCGTGGCGAGGGCCGATCATTGCCGCTTGCGGCTATATTTTTTGTCTTGTTTCCGTCTTGTTTTTGTCATTTTTTTGTCTTGTTTTTGTCATGTTTTTGTCATGTTTTCGTCTTGTTTTTGTCTTGTTTTTTTCATGTTTTTATTGTGTTTCTATCTTGTTTTTGTCATGTTTTCGTCTTGTTTTTGTCTTGTTTTTGTTGTGTCTTTGTCGCGTTTTCGTCTCGTGTTTGTCGTGTTTTTGTCCTGTTTTTATTATGTTTTTGTCCTGTTTTTATCTTGTTTTCGTTGTGTTTTTGTCATGTTTTTGTCGTGTTTTCGTCTTGTTTTTGTCTTGTTTTTGTCATGTTTTTATCGTGTTTTTATCTTGTTTTGTCTTGTTTTTGTCGTGTTTTCGTTGCGTTTATGTCATATTTTTCTCATGTTTTTGTGGCATTAGCGCCGCTGAGCCTCCACTTCACTTCACATCGCTCTATTCTGGGAAACAATCAGACGGGGGAGGCCATTTTTTGTGTCTGTTGTGGTGGGAGCGGCTTTTCCAATGTGCACTTGACTTCAGAGCGGCTTCAGCCACGCCGGCCGTATGGAAATGTGGGCACTCAGTCGGAGAAATGCACCGCGCGGATTATGGCGGATAAACCCAGGGGCGCTTTTGGACGTTTTCTCTGGTTCCTCGGGGGTTTTACTGTCACCTTTTTCTGACTCGCCCGTTTGGACTTTGTATTTAAATCGTGGACCACTTGAAACAGAATATTTGGATAAAGAAATACTCTTAAAGCTGGTTCAGAACAAAGTTGAGGCACATTGAGGTCGTATTGTTGTTGTTGTTGTTGTTTTATGGCGGTTGGCATCCGAGTGTTGCATTGAAAATGTTGTTGTTGTTGTTGTTGTTGTTTTATGGCGGTTGGCATCCAAGTGTTGCATTACCGCCAGACTTTATTCCTCAGACTTTGTCGTAGTCCTCAGACTCTGTCGTAGTCCGTAAAAGTACTCCTTCCATTGCTTTGGTGTTACAAAGCCCATGAGGTTATGTTGTTGTTGTTGTTGTTTTATGGCGGTTGGCATCCAATTGTTGCATTACCGCCAGACTTTATTCCTCAGACTTTGTCGTAGTCCTCAGACTCTGTCGTAGTCCGTAAAAGTACTCCTTCCATTGCTTTGGTGTTACAAAGCCCATGAGGTCATGATATGTCTTTGTGACCGGCTTTATTCCAGGGAGACTCCCCCTCATCCTCCTCCCCCTCCTTGACGCTCGGCGCCTCCACCGCACAGCTCCACTCCTCAGGCCTCACTCCATAGGCCCCAACATGTCCACTGATGTCGCCGCTTGGCAGCCGCGCATCCACGAGACCGGACGAGGACAGAAGACCACCCCCACCCCCATCTCGCCACTCCGATCACTCCGACTCCCCACAAGCAGACCCCCACCACTCCGACTCCCATTCAGCGCCTCCAGCCCGTTTTCCACATCTGCCCAAAATGTTTCTAGTGAACCAATAACACTTTTATGAATGTTGTCGAGGATTCTTTGATTAAGCATAAAACGACATTCTTTATGACCGTTTTCCTTTGTGTCGTCGTGATTCTGTGAAAAGACATTCTGCATATTTTTGCTGTTGACCTTTAAACATGACACTTACTCCGCCCCTCCTCGTCTGGATTTGGTGTTGGCCCTTCTGGCAGGAGTGGGAATTACAATGGGACATTTTTTGGGGGGAAAAAGCGAGCCCTTTTGAGCAACGTGACCCGACATGCTGATGTAAGCATGCAGATTGTGGTGATGATTTTTTTAGACTTAAAAAACGACCTTCAGATCTCAACTAATGATGTCACAATACGGAGGAAATTGAAACTGAGTGTTTTCTGAGGCGGAGAGAAAGAAGACATTGTAAACAGAATAGATTTTTTGTATTGTTCAGTTTTTTTTTCATGCCAGGACCAGGAAATATGGCATAAACAAAAGTAACAGCAAGAAGATAAATCTGTTCAGTCCTGTTCCTTTCACAGATAATGAAACAGGATGGAGTCATTAAGAATTAATCAAACAAAAAATGGTATTAAAACTTAATTTGGAAACAAACAAATTTGAACGACTATGGACAAAATGGGACTAATAAATAAAAAAAATAAAAATAATCAAACAAACGCAAATGAAGCTAAACACACACAGCACATACAGGCATGTTTTTAGTGACAGAACATAGTAAAAAGCTCAATAAAGTAAATTTAGCACGACGTCCTTTAAGTTGAGGACAGAATTCATTGTTGACATTCTTATCCTTTCTACGACTATATTTGTCTTTATTTTCCCCGACTGTCCAGACGAACGCCGCACTTTTATTCAGAACAGATGACGTCGCATTATAATGTCCCGCCTCTCCACACAACAACAACAACAACAACAACAACAACAACGTGCTCTTCTTCATCCACTGCAGGGAAATGTGTGACCGTGGCAACGACAAACGCCAGGCGCGTTCATCCCCACGCGCCGGTCGTGTATCCAGCGTCTCGAGAAAACAAATTAAAACCGACTGCAAAACGCGACATTAGAGACGTCCGACCGCGGCGTTAATCAAAGCTTAGCGTAAATACTCAATCATTCATATGTATGGTAATTGCAAATATAATTACTGCATACATTATTCAATATGTTTGTGCTCGTTCATGATTGGCCGGCACACGTTTCACTTTCCCGCAGCTTCACGTTGAGCTTCAGATCGGGCGTTCGGCTTTAGGGGTTTGGACTGTTATTAAAGGCTCTGTCCCGACCTTTGACCTCTAAATAAGTTACAGGAAGTTGTTTTCTAAGTAAACGTTGAAGTGAGTCGCTTTGGTGTTGAGGCGACACATACTGTACGTCCAAAAGCGGCTGTAGAGTCTTTAAACGTTCATGTTTTTGAATGATATTACGTCAACTACATGTTTTAGTGAAATGCGTACAACATTAAAGGTGCAATATTTAGAGATTTAGATAATACCGTGGATGTGGTTTTGAACTGATGCTAAATTTGATAATCAGGTATATTGTTTGTAGTAATAAATGCTGCAAAAAGTGCTGATTTAAGGCGATGTACCAGATCTTTATTGTCTTAAAAAGGTGAAAAACAACTCTCCTAATGCATTCTGAACCTCCTAAATATTCACTACAATGAGTTTTTTTACCCGAATGTTACTTTATTCCATGCAAAAGCCTCAACTAACACGTTTTAACACATTTTCGTTGGATTGACACGATATTGTCTGGATATTGTATTGAAACTCCCCAAAATATTGATATCTTCATTTTTTGTCAACATTCCGCACCTTATACAATATTCTAATACATAAGCCGTGTGTTGGACATGCGTGCGAGAGCGTCCACTTTTCCAATGCGCTCTGAGGCGTGGCGATGCCGTGTAAATGCCACCTCTTCTGCCGCTCCCTCTGATTACATTAACATTTGAACAGGAAACGCCAGTAACATCTCTATATGTTTATTATTTCCACATAAAGGCTCTCAAAGTGGTAAAAAGCTGCACTTTTTTCCCCGTCAGACTTTGCTGTTTTTCCATCAGCCGTTTTGTCCGGGTCCCGGGTTCACCTTTACTCGCTGTCTGTTTTATTTTTTTCCGTTTGCGAAAGTCTGAAATTGGGGTTATTGTGAGGACTGCGGCGGTGAGCGGCGTGTCATGGATTTTACACGTCTTTGGTTCGAGCGAAAGACAGAAAGAAAGAAAGCGACAAACAAAACGATGACCTCAAAAACGTCTGGGTTTCTCCAACAGTCCATTCGGTTACTGTTATTTAGACTGTGTTTCTTAAGAATTCAACACAGTATTTGTCCCAAACCGCACGATTAAACGCCAAAAGTGGTTTAATTTCATCTAAACTTTGGCGTTTTTCACGTTGCGAGTCCTAAAGTTGCACAATATGACTTTCCTGCTGGAGGTTTTTGACACTTGCTGAACCTGCTGTCGATTCTCTCTGTCCACGACACACGACAAACGGCTCAAACAGACTTTATTTATCACACAAAGTCCCCGGAACAGATAAATAAATACAACTTGGAGCGACTTAAATGGAAATCAATGTTTATGGCTTTAAAAAACACCTTTAACACAGACATTCTTGTGAAGGGAATGGACACGGGAGGAAACCAAAGCTGCTTGTGTTCTTTGGCTGAAGTGTTGGACACTATGTTATTTTGCTCATTGTCCTCCGCAGGAACAAGCAGGTGTTACGGTTACAGGTCAGATCTGTGGAGAGGCGTTGCGATGGGAAACTGAATTCACAGTTATTTGCAGATACGTTTTAGAAAGTGAAAGTGACAGTGACATTGATCAAATACAGTCACATTTGTACATTTTCTGTGTGTTTTTAAGGTCCCAAACATTTCCTCTTGCTCTTTTGAATAAAAGAGGGTAAAAAACACACAAACACAGCTGATCACACGTGTTTTGGAGTGGGACAATCAACGGGAAAATGTCGTGCATTGATTTTTGTCTCATCTGTTGCACTTCAGATTTGATTTGAGTCCTGACAAAAGCAATCGCCGCCACAATATGGACACGAGTTACTCCAAAGATACCATTGTTCTATTGATTGACCTTCACGGAAAGACAGAATAGAAAGACTTAGAGTGCAAGGTTGAGTCGCACTCTCGCCCGATGAAGGTCCCCCGGTTTGACCCTCCTGTCACATGGGGCCTTTCCCTGAAAATAAAAGTACTTTTATTTATTATTTGACATATGATGCAAAATTGAGCTTTTAACCCTGTTCTCACTCTGTTCCTCGTCACAAACTCAGCTGGAGCTTCATTTAGCTTCGTTCACAGTTTGATGAATCCTGGTGATAAAGTCCTCTCCCCGCTATTTGGGTGTCACTTTAGATCCCACTCCCACCTTCAAAAGTGTCGAAGCCTCAAATACAGTATAAAGACATCAGAAACTCATGATCATGTCTCGACTTCACTGTGTAAACGCGCTGGTCCCAGGCAGGCGCCACTATCCTGAGGCCCTTGGAATCTCTGCACGAGCCGTCAAAACCCTGGACCACAAACCACGACAGATCGCTTAAGTTCCACAAGAGGCAAAAACCAGACGCAATTCCAATCGTAAACAGCATCTTAGTTCACGCTTAATCACTCACATCCGTAGTGAATTCCGTAGCCACATGGGCCTCCAGCAGGGGCCTCCATCAGGGACATCCACCAGGGGCCTCCAGCAGGAGCTTTCACCAGGGGCCTCCACCAGAGGCCTCCACCAGGAGCTTTCACCAGGGGCCTCCACCAGGAGCCTCCACCAGGAGCCACCACCAGGGGCCACCGTAGCACCTTGTTGTTAACCCTTTTATGACATGCAACGCCACGAGCTGCGGAAATGTGTGTGTAACATGTAAATGTGTGTGTAACATGTTAATGTGTGTGTAACATGTACATGTGTGTGTAACATGTAAATGTGTGTGTAACATGTAAATGTGTGTGTAACATGTTAATGTGTGTGTAACATGTACATGTGTGTGTAACATGTAAATGTGTGTGTAATATGTAAATGTGTGTGTAATATGTAAATGTGTGTGTAACATGTAAATGTGTGTGTAACATGTAAATGTGTGTGTAACATGTAAATGTGTGTGTAACATGTAAATGTGTTTGTAACATGTAAATGTGTGTGTAACATGTTAATGTGTGTGTAACATGTAAATGTGTGTGTAACATGTTAATGTGTGTGTAACATGTACATGTGTGTGTAACATGTAAATGTGTGTGTAACATGTAAATGTGTGTGTAATATGTAAATGTGTGTGTAATATGTAAATGTGTGTGTAACATGTAAATGTGTGTGTAACATGTAAATGTGTGTGTAATATGTAAATGTGTGTGTAACATGTAAATGTGTGTGTAACATGTAAATGTGTGTGTAACATGTAAATGTGTGTGTAATATGTAAATGTGTGTGTAATATGTAAATGTGTGTGTAACATGTAAATGTGTGTGTAACATGTAAATGTGTGTGTAATATGTAAATGTGTGTGTAACATGTAAATGTGTTTGTAACATGTAAATGTGTGTGTAATATGTAAATGTGTGTGTAACATGTAAATGTGTGTGTAATATGTAAATGTGTGTGTAACATGTAAATGTGTGTGTAACATGTAAATGTGTGCGTAACATGTAAATGTGTGCGTAACATGTAAATGTGTGTGTAACATGTAAATGTGTGTGTAACATGTAAATGTGTGTGTAATATGTAAATGTGTGTGTAACATGTAAATGTGTGTGTAATATGTAAATGTGTGTGTAACATGTAAATGTGTGTGTAACATGTAAATGTGTGCGTAATATGTAAATGTGTGCGTAACATGTAAATGTGTGTGTAACATGTAAATGTGTGTGTAATATGTAAATGTGTGTGTAACATGTAAATGTGTGTGTAATATGTAAATGTGTGTGTAACATGTAAATGTGTGTGTAACATGTAAATGTGTGTGTAATATGTAAATGTGTGTGTAATATGTTAATGTGTGTGTAACATGTAAATGTGTGTGTAACATGTTAATGTGTGTGTAATATGTAAATGTGTGTGTAACATGTAAATGTGTGTGTAACATGTAAATGTGTGTGTAATATGTAAATGTGTGCGTAACATGTTAATGTGTGTGTAACATGTAAATGTGTGTGTAACATGTAAATGTGTGTGTAACATGTAAATGTGTGTGTAATATGTAAATGTGTGTGTAACATGTAAATGTGTGTGTAACATGTAAATGTGTGTGTAATATGTAAATGTGTGTGTAACATGTAAATGTGTGTGTAATATGTAAACGTGTGTGTAACATGTAAATGTGTGTGGAACATGTAAATGTGTGCGTAACATGTAAATGTGTGTGTAACATATAAAATGTGTGTGTAACATGTAAATGTGTGTGTAATATGTAAATGTGTGTGTAACATGTAAATGTGTGTGTAATATGTAAATGTGTGTGTAACATGTAAATGTGTGTGTAACATGTAAATGTGTGTGTAATATGTAAATGTGTGTGTAATATGTAAATGTGTGTGTAATATGTATATGTGTGTGTAACGAATTGAGTTTGCTTTGTATCGTGATCCGTGGATCACTCCTGGACGAATGAGGGATCAAACCGTCGTGATATGTAGTTCATGGACTTTTCTAATAGTGTGAAGCTAAACTGGAAGGTCGTGTGCATTACTTATGTTTAAATTAGCCTCGTAGCTACAAAAGTGTGAAACAGCTTTGTTTATTATGAGCTTCATGCCTCTATCGGCCCTTCAGATAAAAACCAAGCCAAACTAAAGATTGCATGTTTAAAGGCTGATGACAATACAAATAATGCATAATATTTGTCCTTAAAGTTTCCCCGGCCTTTTAGCTCAGCTTTATTGTCGGCTTTTAACTCAAATTTCAACCTAAAGGAACGGCTCTTTTTCATCAAACGTCTTCGTATATTTTCAATCCGAAGAGAGAAAATCTCAGCCCTGGCGCAGCACAAACATGCGAAAAGGAACTTGCAGCGAAATGAAATAAAGTGGAAGTCGTCTAACAGTATTGTGTGTCTCGCTTGGAAAAGGATCAATTTGCTGTTTAGGGACGCGACAATATCTTTCTCAGCGTGTCAAGCCGGTTTCCTCCAGACACTCGCCGTTTCCTCCAACAACTCAGAACAAAGACAATATTCTGAAGTCATCTCGACCCAACGGTTATTCAGATTTTGACTTACTAATTAATCATTGAAATTCTTGAGCTACGTGTCTAAGTAATAACTCTTGATCAAAAAAGGGTGAGTTCAAATTTGCACACAACAAACTGGGACTGAACCTGGAACTAAACCTGGTCTAGAGCAGGACTGAACCAGGACTAGAAGAGCACTAAAGCGAGTCTATATCAAGACTAAACTGGGCTCAAAGAGGACCAAACCAGGACCAAACCAGGACCAAACCAGGACCAAACCAAGACCAAACCTGGACCAAACCAGAACCAAACTAGGAACAAACCAGGACAAGCTCTTGAGAAAGCCTGAGAAAGAATATTTCCCAACAAAAGAAGTGATGTACATTCTGGTCTGATTTGAAAATACCTGTTCCTGATCAGAAGGTGAAAAAAGTCCCCATTGCGAGGCCTCAGTCGTTAGTCTCTTATATTTACGTGAATGTGCATTAAATGGAGACTGGAACTAAAAAATGGTCCCTTCTTTGCGAAAACCCTTTATCTTATCCTTGATTTTACCCTTAGAAGAAGTACAAATTACAGTTAAAGGTGTCTTTAACAGTATTTTGTACCATGAATTCTACCTTTCATCTGTGCCTCTGTCCTGATGCTTTCTTTTCCTACATAACCTTGTCTTTGTCTGTGTTTCCAGGTCCAAACTGCTACGCCGACACCACCGTGATCCCGGCCGGTCGCGAGGTCAAAATCGACAACTGCACCATCTGCTACTGCACCTATGAGGAGGGCACGTGGCAGATCGAGCGCCAGGCCACATGTAGCATGAACGAGTGCCAGCACAGCTAAGACGCCGGGCCAGCAGTGGCGCGGGAAACCAGCCACGTTGACTCCGCGGAGACCGGTGCGCCCCAAAGAAACGTGCCAAAAACACAATATACTCGTAGGACGGGAGCGCGAGACTGCGGGTCGTGGAAAATGAGAAACTGGAACCCAAAAGAACTCGCTGAGACGGTTTGAGGCGTCGAAAACCTGCCGCCACGTACAGGGCAGGAGCAAAAACGACTCTCGACTCTGGGGACGATGGCGCCGGAAACCTGCCAAGACTGACACCTACGGCTAGGACTTGAAAAATATTACAAAAGAGACAATTACCAGCGTCAGACTCGAGAAACAGACGTGAACCGGGGGAGAAATGAGGCTCGACGGTGCCATAATAAAACTTCTGGTTCTGGAAGCAAAATGTCCGTTCACTTTTCCCATAGACTTTTGAACATTTATTATTTAGGAGGTGAAAAGCTATCGCAGCGTACCTTACTTTTTAATATCTACGAAAACCAACTTCTCTACTTTGAAAATACACTTTAGATGGAAACATAATGCATTTATTTACTGTGTCGTACAATCAAAGGGGAAACAATTCAACTCAATGCATTCAGCACTTAACAATTCATAACGTTTCAGAATTAGATTATAAATACACATACATTGGGGTAAAATAATGTTTAATCCGGACACTGTTTTAGAAAAGAAAATATGTCAACTTCCATCCAAAAGGGAGAAAACCCTGCTTCAAATAAGAAAGTGTGGAGCAATCACCCCTCAGTCTACAAAAGCCTCATAAGACCGTGGCAGAATTCAAGCCAGTCAAATGTTAACGAGGTGAGCAGACCTCAAAAGGCCCGAAAGACCCGAGCTTTAAGAGTGAAACAACGACAGGGCGAGTTTCAATAACAACCCCTCCCCTTTGGTCCTGACCAATCACAGCTCAGCAGAGTAAATTACTTTTGTATAATTTTTCTTTAAACAGTGTCTAGATGATTACCTTTTTAAACCACTCTTAGACAGATGAATGATTGACAAACTCACTGTGTTTACAGCGTCTCGGCCGTGAGTGGAAATCCCGCATTTGTCCACAAGCGGTCAGTGGTAAAAAACGTTTCATCTGAACAATGTTTTTGAACTCGAGACAAGCTTTTCGACGGCCGTTCAGAAGTCATTTTCAATCCTCACGAGTTATGAGTCAGGCCTAAGTGGCATCCTCCTCCCACATGTATTTTTGTCCATATGTTTTGGGAAAAAATGAACTTTAACTTCCACAACCAGAAGTGCCTGTCCACCGTTGACGTTGGTAACGAACGAATACTCGTGTTTTGATGCCGGGTTTACGCTCTGAAAACAAGGACGACGGCCGAACTCGAGGCGAGTTCGGCCGTCGCCCTCGTTTCTCTTTTTACAGACAGCGGACCTGCTACTGTTGCGCTTAAACCTTCTGTTCCGTAAGTGCGTTGGCTTTTCTGCTGCGCACACTCAATCAATCAATCAATCAATCGGTGCTGCCCAATCGGTTCTATGTCAGTCGTCACGAACAATTATTTTTCTCTCTCCGCCCCCTGAAAATGGAGCCGGTCGACGGGGATCACGGCGACGCTCTGAAATAACTGACACTGTGAGATTTATTGCGACTGTTTTCAAAAGTGTCGCGCCATAACGTGGTTTGTGAGTACAGACTTTTAAGACGTTTGATTTGCACGAGGATTACGCTCGATCTAAGTCTGTCACTGGAGATGTAACAATAACCACAACGTCTCAATCGTCTAGTTTCGTCGATACAAAAAACTACAAAAGTTTTCTCGAAAACTGCTGGGAAAATGTGCTGCTTTCTTAGTACTGCCAGATCCAAAACAGGACTGGATAATGGGTCTAATTCAAAAGGAGAACAAATAACAATTACTCCTTCTAAACTCTACAAAAGCAGCAAGAACATTTTGATCTTTTAGACTTTTGGAATATGACGCAGTTGAAGGCTTTGCAGAGCATTTTGTGAGGACAAAGTACCGTTTCTACTGCACAATATTTCAATAAATACTGTGCCGTGAGTGTTGGATATTCTTACATCTCCACTTGTTACATTTTCGTTTGTATTTATTTACGTAATTTGTGCAAAGACGTCTTTCTGTTTCCACAATCGAAAGTATTGACTGTTGAATCCAAAATAGCCACTGTTTTTTATTGCTTTTTTAAGGTGTTGAAATAGCGGGGCAATAACCTGAACTGGTGTGAAGACTGTGTTTGAAGTGGTTATTTTGATGTGTTGTTGTTGATGTTGTTGGTTTTTTTTCTTTAATTGTCCTGGAAAATGTCACCTCCAGGACTCGAACTCGACGCTCCTGCCCTCAAAAACTCTTCAGGTGGACCTCGGACAAAATCATTTTATGGAGATTTATAATCCATGACAGAATATTCTATTTATCTATGTATGAATTATTTAATAAATGCCACATGCAGATATAGCAGTGATTTATGCTGAATAGCGCAAACGAGATATTTTTATAGCCTCTGTATTTTATTAAACAACACTGTATTGTACTGGGCTGGTGTCACACAGAGGAACAGGACCAAAGCTTATACTGTTATTACTCACTACAAATGCACAATAGAAGAAAAACCTAACATCTGTAGACAGTATAATCTTTGGTTAAATGTTTCAGTTGTTTTTTTCCAAAACTCCCTTGAAAACAGCTCGTGATACATTAATAATTTATGTTTCAAGGTGTGATGCCTTTTCTTCCGTCCTGAAACACTAAAATACTTTCCAAAAAAACATCTGTACTACAACAATCGTAAGGAAGGCTTTATCTTAAACACGTACTGCTCAAGTACCCGCACATATATATTGGGAATGTATTTGCATCATCAGGTGTCGAACCCTATTCAGAAGTATGATTATTATCATATGGGCTCTTGCTTGACCTTGTCTTAGTTTGTTGCGTGCCCTTGCTTTCTTTAATTTTGTTTCTTGCCCTTGCTTTCGTTTCGTTGCTTGCCCTTGCTTTCTTTTGTTTCGTTGCTTGCCCTTGCATTCATTTCGTTGCTTGCCCTTGCTTTCTTTTGTTTCGTTGCTTGCCCTTGCATTCATTTCGTTGCTTGCCCTTGCTTTCTTTTGTTTCGTTGCTTGCCCTTGCATTCATTTCGTTGCTTGCCCTTGCTTTCTTTTATTTCGTTGCTTGCCCTTGCTTTCTTTTGTTTCGTTGCTTACCCTTCCTTTCTTCTGTTTCGTCGCTTGCCCTTGCTTTCTTTCATTTTGTTTCTTGCCCTTGCTTTATTTTATTTTGTTGCTTGCCCTTGCTTTCATTTCATTTCATTGCTTGCCCTTGCTTTCTTTTGTTTCGTTGCTTGCCCTTGCTTTCATTTCATTTTGTTGCTTGCCCTTGCTTTCGTTTCGTTGCTTGCCCTTGCTTTCATTTCGTTGCTTGCCCTTGCTTTCTTTCATTTCGTTGCTTGCCCTTGCTTTATTTTATTTCGTTGCTTGCCCTTGCTTTCATTTCATTTTGTTGCTTGCCCTTGCTTTCGTTTCGTTGCTTGCCCTTGCTTTATTTTATTTCGTTGCTTGACCTTGCTTTCATTTCATTTTGTTGCTTGCCCTTGCTTTCATTTTGTTGCTTGCCCTTGCTTTCATTTCGTTGCTTGCCCTTGCTTTCATTTCGCTGCTTGCCCTTGCTTTATTTTCGCTGCTTGCCCTTGCTTTCTTTTTGTTGCTTGCCTTTGCTTTCTTTTGTTTCGTGCCTTTGCTTTTGTTTCGTTGCCTACCCTTGCTTTCATTTCGTTGCTTGCCTTTGCTTTCTTTTAATTTCGTTGCTTGCCCTTTCTTTCGTTTCGTTGCTTGCCCTTGCTTTCGTTTCGTTTCTTGCCCTTGCTTTCATTTCGTTGCTTGCCCTTGCTTTCATTTCGTTGCTTGCCCTTGCTTTCGTTTCGTTGCTGCCCTTTTACCACACAAACGGAGACATGAGGCCGTGGCTAAACCGTGTTACTCACTGTATAAATCCAGGTTCACTTTCTTGGCGCTTGGAAAAAGGAAAGAACAAACGATCCTCCCAAACACGGGTATTTACAGGAATAAGGTTCAGAGTTCCACATCCAAAGCTGCTCGATCGGACCGATTCTTCTCTCTGTGCCTGACCAGCCCAGAAGTCCATGAAACAGAATGTACAGAACTCTGCTGTCTCTGGAGGCGAAGGTTCGACTTGTCTCCGGGTCAAAACTGACGAACTATGAGGTTATCACATCGTTTATTCTTCAGGACAATTCAACCAGGACAAACTTTGGGACGGATGGGAGTTTCCAAGTGATGACCTTTAGTTTTTACGATAAGAGAATCCTTGTTTGTCCCGTAAATGTCCCAAAATTGTCCGTTTATGTCAGTTCGTAGCAAGTTTACAAAGAGCAACCACAGCTGCTTTGAGATTGTTATTGATTGATTGGTTGAAAGACAAAAGTATCTGTTCATGATTGGCTAAAAAAGGCGGGTCAATCTTAAATCTGCGACTACCTGAACACGCTAGGTTCTTTAGCCTTTCACGTTTCTGTCGCAGTCGCGCGCTTGACCTGGTCTGATCCCAGTTTGATCCGGGTTTAATCCTGATGTAGTCTTAGTTTAGACCTCTTTCGATCCCGGTTTAGTTCTAGTTTAGTCCCAGTTTTTGCAGAGTAAAGTCGCCAAAAACGGTTCTCTCAAGTACATCAGGAAAAACAGTAGAATAAAATAGTATTTCTCAAGTAGAAGTTCAAAGGGATCTAAGGTACGAGTAACTGTCTGGACGTTACATCTGGTTTGTAATTTGAAGGACAAAAGCTGATATTATCAAAAGATTGATCACAAAAATGAGAAAAACTTGATCGTATCTGAAGGAGAAATGACGTTCAAATCATTTAAAATTGCCAACATCGAACTTTTGTCACAATTGGTTTGAAAAGTCGACGTAAACGCGACGTGTACTGCACATTTCTTGCCCTCTTCAGACACGCCCGTCGCCTCCAGAGTTCAGCCTCCACTTCACGAAACGCTCTCTTCTGACGGACTCAAGCGGTTTCTGAAAGTTTCAACTGTTTTCCTTTTTTCCCCCTCTCGTTCCGACGTGTGTCTCATTGAAAGCGCTTTTGTATCTGCTGTGATTACATGTCAAATAAACTCCGTAAACACGTCATTTCGTCCGGTTTTCTCTGCGTTTCTCCTCAAAACCGACGATAATGTTCAGTTTCTCTCGCTCCGGAATAAATGATTTGACACGTCCCGTTATTAGAGGCAGGTGAATCCGAACAGAAAAGTGCTTTTCTCCGATAAGCACTTTTCTTTTGTCAAGTTGCATGGTGAGAAGCGCTTATGCCAAAGTTTTAATATTTAATCACTTGCGCGCTCAAGTCCCTTAATGATCGAAGGATGTTTATAACCTACTTTTTTCACGTCATGATCTAGTCTCGCTCTGTTCAGTAATCGTGGTAAAGTTTCTCCTTGAGGACTCATAGACACAATAGAACTTCAGGTCTGTTTCAAATATAATTAAAGATGAATAAATGAAAGCCCACGATACCTTGAGCTTCCATAAGACCAGAAACAAGGAGGTTCTTTCCCTTCGTGGCACGTTTCGCTTGCTAACTGCACCGTGCATCCGGCGAAAGGAACTGCTTGTAGATTGAAGATTATAGGCTTCAAAGGACGGTTCTCGTGGCACAGTGTGGTTAAAGCTCCCGACTCCCAACGACGCGGTTCTCGGTTCAGTCCGTGTGTCTCTTTGTGCTCGGTCATACTTTCCCTTGAGTGTGAAGAGTCTGAAGTCCTGAATTCTCTGCTTAACTTCCAGAATCAGACAATTTCAGACGTTCTCGAGGGGGGATCTTGCAGGAGGAGAATTCTGTCGACAGCAGGGGGTCCTAAACTATGGCCCAGGGGCTAAATGTGGCCCTCAGACCAATGGGTCCAAGGTTGGTCCTCAGGCCTCCTGCTGAATTTATCTAAATTATCAATGGTAATTTTTGTATGCATATTTTAGTAATTCTACCACTAAAACCAGTGTCGGAACTAACTTAACATATATATCAAAAACATGTATTGTTTAACTGTGTTCAGAATACATTTACTTTTCTAAAATCAAAGTATACACATAGTGAGTGTGTGCAATTTTTACTTGATGGTGAAACAAAAATGAAAAACTGTTTTAATCCTTTGTCACGTTTTTACACTATAATATAATGCAACCACATGAAACTACACAATACATAGACCAAATACCTAATGCAATATTCAGTATGTTGTTGTAGACTTAAATAAATGTTCTAAGCTTTATTAAAGGCTCAGTTTCTCTGTCAAAGCCGTGAAAACCATCCTTTTCGAGCGGTTCTCTGCACGGAACGCGACTCAACATGTGGTCCTCAGTTTGAACACTTTGGACAGTTTGTGCAACATTAATAATGCAATATTACGAGCGCGTCCGCATTTCCTTTAGTCTGATAAAAAGCAGCTAAACAAGAACATCTGCTGGTCTTTGATTCTAATGGCGTGTGACCGGTCCGACTCTAAAGCCTGTGAATCTGGAAGCGTTGGACTTAATGATGTTCTGTGGTCTCAGACTGGCACTTCAAACACGCTCATGAATAATTCTCAGGTTATGAACAGATCATCAAACAGATGCCAGCGACTCACGAGAGATAAAACAACATGACGACAATGGTGTTTTTAAAAGGCCTTTACCATTTTCAAAAACTCGGTTCAATGACTCTCAAAAAAGCGTTTGGCACTTTCTCATATGTTTCCTCTGTTTTCTTGTTCGTTGGTGAATGTGGTAAATATGGATCACACTTTGGGGAGAAAAGTTATTATTACCAGAAGTAGAATGAATCTTAAAAGTGTTCATCAATCATGGGTTTCAGAATTATGAACAATTGGAACTGTTGAACTAAATTAAAAAACATATATTATTGAAATTGTATTGTTTTGCCTTTAAACAGGAAGTTGAGTATGTGGATGAATTCTGATTATGTAAGATAAGTTAAGTAAGATAAGTTAAGCCTTTATTTGTCACGCAATGGGGAAATTCCAGTGTTGCAACACAAAGTAAGCACAGAAGTAAATACTAATAAAAAAACAGATTACTTATAAAAAAACACTCTTACAGAAAAAAAAAATATATATATATATATAGTAACACTCTTATTTACAGCTGTTATATGGACAGAGAATATTGCACCAAGATGATTGACATTATGTCACAGTATTGCACATGAATATGACAGTATTGCACTTGATTATGACAGTATTGCACATTATTATGACAGTATTGCACATGAATATGACAGTATTGCACATGATTATGACAGTATTGGCAATGATTATGACAGTATTGCACATGAATATGACAGTATTGCACTTGATTATGACAGTATTGCACATTATTATGACAGTATTGCACATGATTATGACAGTATTTCACATGAATATGACAGTATTGCACATGATTATGACAGTATTGCACATGAATATGACAGTATTGCCCATGAATATGACAGTATTGCACATGATTATGACAGTATTGAACATGAATATGACATTATTGCACATGAATATGACAGTATTGCACATGATTATGACAGTATTGCACATTATTATGACAGTATTGCACATGATTATGACAGTATTGCACATTATTATGACAGTATTGCACATGATTATGACAGTATTTCACATGAATATGACAGTATTGCACATGATTATGACAGTATTGCACATGGATATGACAGTATTGCCCATGAATATGACAGTATTGCACATGATTATGACAGTATTGCACATGATTATGACAGTATTTCACATGAATATGACAGTATTGCACATGATTGACAGTATTGCACATGAATATGACAGTATTGCCCATGAATATGACAGTATTGCACATGATTATGACAGTATTGAACATGAATATGACATTATTGCACATGAATATGACAGTATTGCACATGATTATGACAGTATTTCACATGAATATGACCGTATTGCACATGATTATGACAGTATTGCACATTATTATGACAGTATTGCACATGATTATGACAGTATTTCACATGAATATGACAGTATTGCACATGATTATGACAGTATTGCACATGAATATGACAGTATTGCCCATGAATATGACAGTATTGCACATGATTATGACAGTATTGAACATGAATATGACATTATTGCACATGAATATGACAGTATTGCACATGATTATGACAGTATTGTACCTGAATATGACAGTATTGCACATGATTATGACAGTATTTCACATGATTATGACAGTATTGCACATGAATATGACAGTATTGCACATGAGTATGACAGTATTGCACATGATTATGACAGTATTTCACATGATTATGACAGTATTGCACATGAATATGACAGTATTGCACATGAGTATGACAGTATTGCACATGATTATGACAGTATTTCACATGATTATGACAGTATTGCACATGGATATGACAGTATATCCAGACCAGTACTATATTAGACTGAAAATTACTTCTTGTTTTGAAATGTCTGATTACCTTTGAAACCTTCTCCACCATTGACCATGTTTATGTTCACATTTGTCAAGGTCAACTCAATTTGACCTCCATTATTTTCCATGAAGGTCGGCACGTTCCTGGCTCCTCCTGGTTCTCCCCATGAAACTTTCTGCCTCTCACCAAACACCTGCTCAAACCACTGCCTTCCTGCTCCTCTTACAGTCCTTGTGTCATAATCTGCAGAGAAAATCCATGGAGAAATCAAACAACGCTCAATAAAGACCAGCAGATTAACCCACATCCTAGGAAATCCAGCCCGAGAGTAGTTTGTTACAGGTAAGCTCTACGTGCGTCCCATCTAATATCCAAACAGGAAGTACGATGGAAAACCAGCGGCAAGAAAATCAAGACGGATTGTTGCTCAAACTGCACATTTTGAATCATTTATCACCCCATCATTTCTATTCAGGGCCTGAAAAGAAATGATGGGGTGATAAAAAAAAAAGTCAGTCTCAGTTAGGTGCGGAAAATGATGTCTTAGATCAAAAACTCGACATCATCGGGATTCATTTCACTTGAAAAGACATTTATCTATAGTATATTATCCGTCCAAAAACAAGAAGGTCATTAATATAGAGACATGCTGGAGGTCGCAGTCCCAGGACGTCGCTCTCTCTGCATCTCTCCTCACTTTTATTGGTTGTGAGTTTAATAGTTCAAGGTCAAAGTTCACAAGACTCTCCACATGTGGTCCTTGTCCAGACATTGACATCATATTTCTTCTGCCCAAACTTGATTTAATGTCTAAAAAGAAGGATCCGCTCTGACCATCTTTTACTGCAATGACCAACACAAAAACACTTAATATGTGGTTATACTTTCATGGTTATATATTGGTTATGGTTATTTCATATATTGGTTATGTACTGCTAGCCCTGAACACGTGCAATACTTGACTGACTTAATCATGTGCAATACCGTCATGTTCATGTGCAATTACTGTCATACTCACAAGCAATTAAGGCCATTTTCATGTGCATTATAACTGATGTAAATAAGAGTGTTTGCTTACCATTACTATTAGTATTATTTAGTCTTATGCTAGCTGTTTTTACTTTACTTTATTATTATTATTTACTTTATTTTATTATTAATTTATTTTATTTTTATCTTTTTTTTTCCCCATTCCCTATTATGATATGAGAGGAGTTTTGTTAATAAGAGTTTTTTGTTTTGTTTATAAGAGTTCTTCTATTAAGTGTGTGTTTTTTTCAAGTATATAAGTATATTATCTGTCCTTTTCCTCTGTATCTACTGCAGTGTAACAATGAAATAATCTTAAATTATCTTATCTTATATTGATACGAATGATAAAAACCTTTGCTTTATTCACATTTTATTCCATCAATATCCCCCGATTTTCATGCAGAAGTGTCTCAGGACGGGGGGGATGTTGGGACATTTGCTTTATCTGTTTTTCACTGTTGTTGTGATTTCAGGTGTTATTACGAAAAATAAATGGAATTGAAATTGAGCTGAATGGTTCGTCTGTATCGCCCTCGTTGCACGTGGAAACACACAGACTTCAGCCGACTTCAGCCAAATTACCGTGATTTCTGTCAAAGTGGCATTTCCCCCGCCACAATAAATATTTGATAAATACCACATTTCCTCCCTCTGGCCGTTCACGTTGCGTCAGAATGATACCGCGTACGTACCGTTTCCAAATATTCCTGAAAAGCCTGCGGTGGTTTGAAGTCGCCGATCAGGAGGTAATAACTTTTCTGTCATTCGTGCAAAATCCGCAGCTGCTTAAGGCGAGGGATGATGTGAAATGTCAGCGCAAATTAAAATGTACGAGCGATCTGAACCGATGGCTGCACCTGGACACGGAGAGAGGGAAAACGGGTGAACGAAAACGGCATTTGGATTTAGTGGCGCTCGGGGTGGAACGTTAAAAACAAACATGCGTGAATAATGCAGGAACAAAGCAAACCAAAGACCACCGCGACGGGGGGCGGGGTCCGACTTTGAGGACTGGAGACTTCACTTGCCGCTTCTCCTCTAGAAAATAGACATTTTCATTTGATCAAACTGGAACATGTCCTCACGCACTTCTCCACGATTCACAAATAACGTCGCAGAAATACGAGCTGTTTTCTATAACGTGGACCTGAAAGAACTTGAAACTCAATTCCACGGCGCGAACAACAATCCAACACTTGAGCTGACGGCGTTTGCACCGGGAGAGGACACGATGCCTCCACATGTCGCCCATCAGACTTGGGAGCGCCGCTAACTGAAATACTCAACGTGTCACTTCAATCCGGAACATTCTCAACGGCCTTGAAACCTGTGGTCATTAAGCGTAAAGATGAGCAGCCTGGATGCTAAATGCTAAATGCTAACAACCCATTTCACATGTGTTATTCCTGGGGAAAGTTGTTCATCAACATTTGGGCTAATTTACAACTAAAAAAACAAATCAGAAATTAAGTAAAAATATAAAGTGTAAATCTAAAATGAGCTTGTACAAAGGAAAAAAAGTGAAAGTAAGTTACAGTTCACAGCCCGAATATAAACCCCGCCCATAACCTCAGAATACAGGGTGAATATGATGTGATTATGCGTGAAAGTGACGATCATGATCATGAAGACGAGGATCATGATTGTGATGCCGGGGATCGTGAAGACGAGGATGGTGAAGACGAGGATGGTGAAGACGAGGATCGTGAAGACGAGGATCATGATCATGAAGACGAGGATCATGATCATGAAGACGAGGATCATGATCATGAAGACGGGGATCGTGAAGACGAGGATCATGATCATGAAGACGGGGATCGTGAAGACGAGGATCATGAAGACGAGGATCGTGAAGAAGAGGATGGTGAGGACGAGGATCGTGAAGACGAGGATCATGATCATGAAGACGAGGATCATGATCATGAAGACGAGGATCATGATCATGAAGACGGGGATCGTGAAGACGAGGATCATGATCATGAAGACGGGGATCGTGAAGACGAGGATCATGAAGACGAGGATCGTGAAGAAGAGGATGGTGAAGACGAGGATCGTGAAGACGAGGATCATGATCATGAAGACGAGGATCATGATCATGAAGACGGGGATCGTGAAGACGAGGATCATGATCATGAAGACGGGGATCGTGAAGACGAGGATCATGATCATGAAGACGCGGATCGTGAAGACGAGGATCATGAAGACGAGGATTGTGAAGACGAGGATCATGATCATGAAGACGAGGATCATGATCATGAAGACGAGGATCATGATCATGAAGACGGGGATCGTGAAGACGAGGATCATGATCATGAAGACGAGGATCATGATCATGAAGACGGGGATCGTGAAGACGAGGATCATGATCATGAAGACGGGGATCGTGAAGACGAGGATGGTGAAGACGAGGATCGTGAAGACGAGGATCATGATCATGAAGACGAGGATCATGATCATGAAGACGGGGATCATGATCATGAAGACGGGGATCGTGAAGACGAGGATCATGATCATGAAGACGGGGATCGTGAAGACGAGGATCATGAAGACGCGGATCGTGAAGACGAGGATCATGAAGACGAGGATCGTGAAGACGAGGATCATGATCATGAAGACGAGGATCATGATCATGAAGACGGGGATCGTGAAGACGAGGATCATGAAGACGAGGATCGTGAAGACGAGGATCATGATCATGAAGACGAGGATCATGATCATGAAGACGGGGATCGTGAAGACGAGGATCATGATCATGAAGACGGGGATCGTGAAGACGAGGATCATGAAGACGCGGATCGTGAAGACGAGGATCATGAAGACGAGGATCGTGAAGACGAGGATCATGATCATGAAGACGAGGATCATGATCATGAAGACGGGGATCGTGAAGACGAGGATCATGAAGACGAGGATCGTGAAGACGAGGATCATGATCATGAAGACGAGGATCATGATCATGAAGACGGGGATCGTGAAGACGAGGATCATGAAGACGAGGATCGTGAAGACGAGGATCATGAAGACGAGGATCGTGAAGACGAGGATCATGAAGACGAGGATCGTGAAGACGAGGATCACTGCTGATGCTGCGTTGTAGCTCCAGATGCTCCTCACCTGGAAAAACGCTCTCTACTCCAGATGAACCGCTCTTCATCTGCCTGGATGAACTGTCTCTAGAGGAACCTGCCTCGCTCCTGCTGAGTGGTTCTGGCTCCAGAGTCCTGCTGCAGATAGAAGCCTGTTGTTCTGAGGACAGGGGACAATGGGACATTTATTCATTCGCCGATTTCCTATGAACATTGTTAAATCTGTTTTTCACCGTCACTGGGCTTCTGAGGAGACGGTTAAAGATTGAAGGAATGATAAATATCAAAGACTCCTAACACAACGCTGTTCATTAAAACTGCAATAAACGAGCTCTGATAATGAACAAAAGAAGGTAATTTAATCGCTGTGAACGAACTGCTTCAGACGAGCGACAACGAGCGACAAGGAAAGACAACGAGGGACGCGGTAGATGTTTTTATCACGGGACGAGAAGATGGAAAGGAAGAGAGCGGCGTGGACGGACGAGAAGACGGAAAGGAAGAGAGCGGCGTGGACGGACGAGAAGACGGAAAGGAAGAGAGCGGCGTGGACGGACGAGAAGACGGAAAGGAAGAGAGCGGCGTGGACGGACGAGAAGACGGAAAGGAAGAGAGCGGCGTGGACGGACGAGAAGACGGAAAGGAAGAGAGCGGCGTGGACGGACGAGAAGAAACATGCTCTGCTAAAAATCGGTTCAAAAAGTAAAGCTGAAAGTAAAAGGGTTTTGTATCTGGCTGTATTTGGTATTGTACATGATAATAATATAATACGTGTATAATTAACTCTTTAACTTTGAAGCGTTTAAAATAAGCTGCTGTTGTAACTCCTGTTTTTAAATGAAGATAATTACAGTTGCTATAATTAGACTCATGTCCTGCAGAACCTCGTCTAACTAAACTTTGTATTTGTCGAGGTGCAAACAAAAGATCTCTGACATTTCTCACGGACACAGTTTCAAACTCGAGCTGCTGATGAAATGATGAGCTGAAGCGGTGCTGGACAGCTCCGTCCTTTCATTCTTCCTCAGGCTGAAGAGGCTTTATTTTCAGATCGGCTGTAATTCATTGGAAAGAACCATTTACTGAAGACGTGTAAATGTACTTTTGTGCTGTCCGTCCCCGTCACCACCATTAGCAGTTCTCGTGAGTCCTCGCTCTCCGCTCGCTCCCTCTTTCCCTCTTTCCCTCTTTCCCTCTTTCCCTCTTTCCCTCTTTCCCTCTTTCCCTCTTTCCCTCTCCGGCTCAGTCTGTTTTTCTGTCCTATCTTTGTCCTTCTTTCACTATGAGCCGAGCGGCACCTGAAAAGCACAGAGACTTCAAACCTGCAACTAAACCTGGGACTAAAACTGGGACTAAACCTGCAACTAAACCTGGGACTAAACCTGGGACTAAAACTGGGACTAAACCTGGGACTAAACCTGGGACTAAAACTGGGACTAAACCTACAACTAAAACTGGGACTAAACCTGGGACTAAACCTGGGACTAAACCTGGGACTAAACCTGGGACTAAACCTGGGACTAAACCTGGGACTAAACCTGGGACTAAACCTGGGACTAAAACTGGGACTAAACCTGGGACTAAACCGGGACTAAACCTACAACTAAACCTGGGACTAAACCGGGACTAAAACTGGGACTAAACCTGGGACTAAACCTGGGACTAAAACTGGGACTAAACCTACAACTAAAACTGGGACTAAACCTGGGACTAAACCTGGGACTAAACCTGGGACTAAACCTGGGACTAAACCTGGGACTAAAACTGGGACTAAACCTGCGACTAAACCTGCGACTAAACCTGGGACTAAACCTGGGACTAAACCTGGGACTAAACCTGGGACTAAAACTGGGACTAAACCTGGGACTAAACCGGGACTAAACCTACAACTAAACCTGGGACTAAACCGGGACTAAAACTGGGACTAAACCTGGGACTAAACCTGGGACTAAACCTGGGACTAAACCTGGGACTAAACCTGGGACTAAACCTGGGACTAAACCTGGGACTAAACCTGGGACTAAAACTGGGACTAAACCTGGGACTAAACCGGGACTAAACCTACAACTAAACCTGGGACTAAACCGGGACTAAAACTGGGACTAAACCTGGGACTAAACCTGGGACTAAACCTGGGACTGAACCTGGGACTAAACCTGGGACTAAACCGGGACTAAACCTGGGACTAAAACTGGGACTAAACCTGGGACTAAACCTGGGACTAAACCTGGGACTAAACCTGGGACTAAACCTGGGACTAAACCTGGGACTGAACCTGGGACTAAACCTGGGACTAAAACTGGGACTAAACCTGGGACTAAACCGGGACTAAACCTACAACTAAACCTGGGACTAAACCGGGACTAAAACTGGGACTAAACCTGGGACTAAACCTGGGACTAAACCTGGGACTAAACCTGGGACTAAACCTGGGACTAAACCTGGGACTAAACCTGGGACTAAACCTGGGACTAAACCTGGGACTGAACCTGCAACTAAATCTGGGACTAAAACTGGGACTAAACCTGCGACTAAACCTGGGACTAAACCTGGGACTGAACCTGCAACTAAATCTGGGACTAAAACTGGGACTAAACCTGCGACTAAACCTGGGACTAAACCTGGGACTGAACCTGCAACTAAATCTGGGACTGAACCTGGGACTAAATCTGGGACTGAACCAGGACTAAACCAAGACTAAACCTGGACTAAATCTGGGACTGAACCTGCAACTAAATCTGGGACTGAACCTGGGACTAAATCTGGGACTGAACCTGGGACTAAAACTGGAACTAAACCTGGAACTAAACCTGGACTAAACCTGGGACTAAACCTGGACTAAACCTGGGACTAAACCTGCAACTAAACCTGGACTAAACCTGCAACTAAACCTGGACTAAACCTGGACTAAACCAGGACTAAACCTGGACTAAACCAGGACTAAACCTGGACTAAACCTGGACTAAACCTGGACTAAACCAGGACTAAACCAAGACTAAACCTGGACTAAACCTGGACTAAACCTGGACTAAACCAGGACTAAACCAAGACTAAACCTGGACTAAACCAGGACTAAACCAGGACTAAACCAGGACTAAACCAGGACTAAACCTGGACTAAACCAGGACTAAACCAAGACTAAACCTGGACTAAACCTGGGACATGAACACAAATAGGTTCTAAATCTTAGTGGGACTTTCCTGGATAAAAAGGTCAATTAAAAAAAAAAAGAATAGCCACGTGATTGATTGATTGATTGATTGATTGATTGCTTGATTGATTGCTTGATTGCTTGATTGATTGATTGCTTGATTGATTGCTTGCTTGATTGATTGCTTGCTTGATTGATTGACAGGTGGATGAGGAATGATCTGAGGTGAAAGAATGTTGATTATGGTGTAAATGACGACAGCCTGTGTTCGACCACAGACGAGGTGGTGACCGGACTGAGACACACAGACGACACGTCTGGATCAAACGTATGTATCTACTTTGTGTTTAGTGTTGAAATATTATCATATAGAAGAAATATATCATCTATATCATCAAATATATCATCTTTATCATTAAATATATCATCTATATCATCAAATATGTCATCTATATCATTAATATATAATTTATATCATCAAATATATCATCCATATAATCAAATATATCATCTATATCTTCATATATCATCTATATCTTAATATATCATCTATATAATCAAATATGTCATCTATATCATTAAATATATCATCTATATCATTCATATACCATCTATATCATTCATATATCATCTATATCTTAATATATCATCTGTATAATCAAATATATCATCTATATCATCAAATATATCATCTATATCATCAAATATATCATCTATATAATTAATATATCATCTATATCATTAATATATCATCTATATCTTAATATATCATCTATATAATCAAATATATCATCTATATCATCAAATATATCATCTATATCATTCATATATCATCTATATCATTAAATATATCATCTATATCATTCATATATCATCTATATCATTAATATATCATCTATATCATTAATATATCATCTATATCATTAATATATCATCTATATCATTAAATATATCATCTATATCATTAATATATCATCTATATCATTCATATATCATCTATATCATTCATATATCATCTATATCATTCATATTTCATCTATATCATTCATATATTATCTATATCATTAATATATCATCTATATCATTAAATATATCATCTATATCATTAATATATCATCTATATCATTCATATATCATCTATATCATTCATATATCATCTATATCATTCATATATCATCTATATCATTCATATATCATCTATATCTTAATATATCATCTGTATAATCAAATATATCATCTATATCATCAAATATATCATCTATATCATCAAATATATCATCTATATCATTAATATATCATCTATATCATTAATATATCATCTATATCTTAATATATCATCTATATAATCAAATATATCATCTATATCATCAAATATATCATCTATATCATTCATATATCATCTATATCATTAAATATATCATCTATATCATTCATATATCATCTATATCATTAATATATCATCTATATCATTAATATATCATCTATATCATTAATATATCATCTATATCATTAAATATATCATCTATATCATTAAATATATCATCTATATCATTAATATATCATCTATATCATTAATATATCATCTATATCATTAAATATATCATCTATATCATTAATATATCATCTATATCATTAAATATATCATCTATATAATCAAATATATCATCTATATCATTCATATATCATCTATATCATTCATATATCATCTATATCATTCATATATCATCTATATCATTCATATATCATCTGCTACAACAATGGAACTGACCCATGGCTGTTTCATCATTTTTAATCATTTTTAATCAATATATAAAGAGACATTTTTGGACATATTGACGAATGTTTATTTAGAACCTGTCCCATGTACTGGGGCCTCAGGGCTGTTGCCATGGACACAATAAAGTCTCACCCTCTGGAACATTCTCCTGGCAGCGGCGAAAACTACTACAACTTCTACTGTTCTCTCTCTGTTTTATTACAATTATTTTTATTGTGTGTTCATGATTATTCATGAAACTTATTTATCTATGATAAATATAAAGTACAATACGCTGCTCTGGTGTTTACATTAAATATCAATGTAAAACAACGGCATTCGCTTCGTCTCAGCAGCAGAAAAGACAAAAACATCAGCTGAATTTCACTGATAAGTAGTAAATATACATAGTTCTGATCGTACTTCAGTACTCATATACTGTGTACTCATGAGCTGCGTCTCCATTAGCGGCTCCTCCTCCTCCTCCACCTCCTCGTGGCACCTCCTGACGAGAGAAAAGACACAGACGTCTTTGAAGCCGTTGTCCAGACAACGCTGAAGCAGCTCCAGCGGCGAGTCGTGCACAAGCCGAGCGCGGACGCATCAGGGGAACGAGGCGAGCGCCTGCACCTGCACCGAGTGAGCAGCAGGGGACACTGTGAGGACACGTCTCCAACTGTGAGGACATGTCTCCAACTGTGAGGACACGTCTCCAACTGTGAGGACACGTCTCCAACTGTGAGGACACGTCTCCAAGAGGAACTGTGAGGACACGTCTCCAACTGTGAGGACATGTCTCCAAGAGGAACTGTGAGGACACGTCTCCAACTGTGAGGACATGTCTCCAACTGTGAGGACACGTCTCCAACTGTGAGGACACGTCTCCAAGAGGAACTGTGAGGACACGTCTCCAACTGTGAGGACATGTCTCCAAGAGGAACTGTGAGGACACGTCTCCAACTGTGAGGACATGTCTCCAACTGTGAGGACACGTCTCCAACTGTGAGGACACGTCTCCAAGAGGAACTGTGAGGACACGTCTCCAACTGTGAGGACACGTCTCCAAGAGGAACTGTGAGGACACGTCTCCAACTGTGAGGACACGTCTCCAACTGTGAGGACACGTCTCCAAGAGGAACTGTGAGGACACGTCTCCAACTGTGAGGACACGTCTCCAAGAGGAACTGTGAGGACACGTCTCCAACTGTGAGGACATGTCTCCAACTGTGAGGACACGTCTCCAACTGTGAGGACACGTCTCCAAGAGGAACTGTGAGGACACGTCTCCAACTGTGAGGACACGTCTCCAAGAGGAACTGTGAGGACACGTCTCCAACTGTGAGGACATGTCTCCAACTGTGAGGACACGTCTCCAACTGTGAGGACACGTCTCCAAGAGGAACTGTGAGGACACGTCTCCAACTGTGAGGACATGTCTCCAAGAGGAACTGTGAGGACACGTCTCCAACTGTGAGGACATGTCTCCAACTGTGAGGACACGTCTCCAACTGTGAGGACACGTCTCCAAGAGGAACTGTGAGGACACGTCTCCAACTGTGAGGACACGTCTCCAAGAGGAACTGTGAGGACACGTCTCCAACTGTGAGGACACGTCTCCAACTGTGAGGACACGTCTCCAAGAGGAACTGTGAGGACACGTCTCCAACTGTGAGGACACGTCTCCAAGAGGAACTGTGAGGACACGTCTCCAACTGTGAGGACATGTCTCCAACTGTGAGGACACGTCTCCAACTGTGAGGACACGTCTCCAAGAGGAACTGTGAGGACACGTCTCCAACTGTGAGGACACGTCTCCAAGAGGAACTGTGAGGACACGTCTCCAACTGTGAGGACATGTCTCCAACTGTGAGGACACGTCTCCAACTGTGAGGACACGTCTCCAAGAGGAACTGTGAGGACACGTCTCCAACTGTGAGGACATGTCTCCAACTGTGAGGACACGTCTCCAACTGTGAGGACAAGTCTCCAACTGTAAGGACACGTCTCCAAGAGGAACTGTGAGGACACGTCTCCAAGAGGAACTGTGAGGACACGTCTCCAAGAAGAACTGTGAGGACACGTCTACAAGAGGAGTTTGAGTCTGTTCCCTGCTAAGAACTTTCCAAACAGAGAGGAGCTCCTCCTCCTGCCTCAGAGCTCCTCCTCCTGCCTCAGAGCTCCTCCTCCTGCCTCAGAGCTCCTCCTCCTGCCTCAGAGCTCCTCCTTCTGCCTCAGAGCTCCTCCTTCTGCCTCAGAGCTTCTCCTCCTGCGTCAGAGCTTCTCCTCCTGCCTCAGAGCTCCTCCTTCTGCCTCAGAGCTTCTCCTCCTGCCTCAGAGCTTCTCCTCCTGCGTCAGAGCTTCTCCTCCTGCCTCAGAGCTTCTCCTCCTGCCTCAGAGCTTCTCCTCCTGCCTCAGAGCTCCTCCTTCTGCCTCAGAGCTCCTCCTTCTGCCTCAGAGCTTCTCCTCTTGCCTCAGAGCTTCTCCTCCTGCCTCAGAGCTTCTCCTCCTGCCTCAGAGCTTCTCCTCTTGCGTCAGAGCTCCTCCTCCTGCCTCAGAGCTCCTCCTCCTGCCTCAGAGCTCCTCCTCCTGCCTCAGAGCTCCTCCTTCTGCCTCAGAGCTTCCCCTCCTGCCTCAGAGCTTCTCCTCCTGCCTCAGAGCTCCTCCTCCTGCCTCAGAGCTCCTCCTCCTGCCTCAGAGCTCCTCCTCCTGCCTCAGAGCTTCTCCTCCTGCCTCAGAGCTTCTCCTCTTGCCTCAGAGCTTCTCCTCCTGCCTCAGAGCTCCTCCTCCTGCCTCAGAGCTTCTCCTCCTGCCTCAGAGCTCCTCCTTCTGCCTCAGAGCTCCTCCTTCTGCCTCAGAGCTTCTCCTCTTGCGTCAGAGCTTCTCCTCCTGCCTCAGAGCTTCTCCTCCTGCCTCAGAGCTTCTCCTCTTGCGTCAGAGCTCCTCCTCCTGCCTCAGAGCTCCTCCTCCTGCCTCAGAGCTCCTCCTCCTGCCTCAGAGCTCCTCCTTCTGCCTCAGAGCTTCCCCTCCTGCCTCAGAGCTTCTCCTCCTGCCTCAGAGCTCCTCCTCCTGCCTCAGAGCTCCTCCTCCTGCCTCAGAGCTCCTCCTCCTGCCTCAGAGCTTCTCCTCCTGCCTCAGAGCTTCTCCTCTTGCCTCAGAGCTTCTCCTCCTGCCTCAGAGCTCCTCCTCCTGCCTCAGAGCTCCTCCTCCTGCCTCAGAGCTCCTCCTCCTGCCTCAGAGCTTCTCCTCCTGCCTCAGAGCTTCTCCTCCTGCGTCAGAGCTTCTCCTCCTGCCTCAGAGCTCCTCCTTCTGCCTCAGAGCTTCTCCTCCTGCCTCAGAGCTCCTCCTTCTGCCTCAGAGCTCCTCCTCCTGCCTCAGAGCTTCTCCTCCTGCCTCAGAGCTTCTCCTCCTGCCTCAGAGCTTCTCCTCCTGCGTCAGAGCTTCTCCTCCTGCCTCAGAGCTCCTCCTTCTGCTTCAGAGCTTCTCCTCCTGCCTCAGAGCTCCTCCTTCTGCCTCAGAGCTTCTCCTCTTGCCTCAGAGCTTCTCCTCCTGCCTCAGAGCTTCTCCTCCTGCCTCAGAGCTTCTCCTCTTGCGTCAGAGCTTCTCCTCCTGCCTCAGAGCTTCTCCTCCTGCCTCAGAGCTCCTCCTCCTGCCTCAGAGCTCCTCCTCCTGCCTCAGAGCTCCTCCTCCTGCCTCAGAGCTCCTCCTTCTGCCTCAGAGCTTCCCCTCCTGCCTCAGAGCTTCTCCTCCTGCCTCAGAGCTCCTCCTCCTGCCTCAGAGCTTCTCCTCCTGCCTCAGAGCTTCTCCTCCTGCCTCAGAGCTTCTCCTCCTGCGTCAGAGCTTCTCCTCCTGCCTCAGAGCTCCTCCTTCTGCTTCAGAGCTTCTCCTCCTGCCTCAGAGCTCCTCCTTCTGCCTCAGAGCTTCTCCTCTTGCCTCAGAGCTTCTCCTCCTGCCTCAGAGCTTCTCCTCCTGCCTCAGAGCTTCTCCTCTTGCGTCAGAGCTTCTCCTCCTGCCTCAGAGCTTCTCCTCCTGCCTCAGAGCTCCTCCTCCTGCCTCAGAGCTCCTCCTCCTGCCTCAGAGCTCCTCCTCCTGCCTCAGAGCTCCTCCTTCTGCCTCAGAGCTTCCCCTCCTGCCTCAGAGCTTCTCCTCCTGCCTCAGAGCTCCTCCTCCTGCCTCAGAGCTTCTCCTCCTGCCTCAGAGCTTCTCCTCCTGCCTCAGAGCTTCTCCTCTTGCCTCAGAGCTTCTCCTCCTGCCTCAGAGCTCCTCCTCCTGCCTCAGAGCTCCTCCTCCTGCCTCAGAGCTCCTCCTCCTGCCTCAGAGCAGCTGATGAACTCGTTACACTCATAATCAGCCTCTGTCTCTGTCATTAAAGCAGAAAGTTCTCCTGCTGCTGCTTCAGGAAGTGTCTGGACACAGGTCACTATTATCCCCACGGAAAGTAAGACACAAGTCAAAGTGCTGCACTTTTATTTTGAAAGTTAGAAAGTGTTTGGCCAGGATGTTCACGGTGACATCCTGAGTTAAAGATAATAAATATAATAAATATAATAATAATAATAATAATAATAATAATGATAATAATAATAATAATAATGATAATAATAATAATAATAATAACAATAACAATAATAATAATAATAATAATAAATTAAGTAAAAAAACAAATAAATAAAATAAATAAAATAAAACAAATAAATAAAATAAAACAAATAAATAAAATAAATAAAATAAATAAAATAAATAAAATAAATAAAATAAATAAAATAAATAAAATAAATAAAACAAAATCAGTTAATTCCATTTCATTATTAACTTTCATTTAACCAGGTCAAAAGCTCATTGAGATCGAAGCCTCTCGAGACCTGGGTCAAAGTGGAGCCGCTTCCTTTGACCAAAAACCTGTATTTCTGCAGCTCCATACTTGTCTGAGCTGCACTTGTCCCTGTGAACTGTAGAGAGGGTTTAAGTGTTTCTGTGTCGATATGAACGATTCCCTGTCCATACTCTCCACATTTTGTACCTGAAATGTTATGAATATATTTTGTCTGGATGCTTTCTTAGCACTTAAAGTAAATCTGTCCCTAACAAAGCCGTCCTTTCCAAACGCGGTACAAAATATAGACAATTGTTAATGCACCAAATCGTTACATGATGGTTTCATTCATTAAAGCTACAGTTACGAGACATTTTTACCACGACAATGCTAACTGTGGAAGCTAATATCCATCTTGTTATTTTAGGTCAAAAAACATATTTAAATTTGATAAAAGTCTAGTGTAAAAAAAAACCTCAGCAGCCCCCCAACTTCTGATCTGTTAAACTTTGTGAATAAGTCAGTGGGAAAACTACAAAACAAATGTGGAAAGTAACTAAATAAAAAACGAAATACTAATTTAACTGAGTCAGACCTAATCAAGAGATGTTTAATATTTTCCCTGTATAAAACATACAATTAAATATAACTTTCTGCTCAATTTTATTTTTAGAAACAATAACACGTATTGACCCGAGACAGACGTGTTTAATGCCACACTGCGGAATATTACAAGCACAACAACAGTAACATCTCCATGACGACAAGCAGGGGCTGGACCCAAACAGCGCAGCTTCAACAAGAAATATTTGTGTTTTAATC
Source organism: Eucyclogobius newberryi (assembly GCF_026437365.1). Lineage (NCBI taxonomy): Eukaryota > Metazoa > Chordata > Actinopteri > Gobiiformes > Gobiidae > Eucyclogobius > Eucyclogobius newberryi. The sequence continues at coordinate 30,731,289 of NW_027316500.1, read as the reverse complement.
TACACAGAATCATCTGGTATAGTCGTGGTAAAAGATGAATTGTATCATTCAGTAGAAATGTTAAGTGGCTGGGATTATGCAGCGAAATGATTTAATCTGACTTTTTTCGTTGACATAAATTCAAAAATAAAGATTGTAATGGTAACCACAACGTTCCTTCAGTCTGTGTAAATAAAGGTGAGGATTGATCTCATTCCGTATGAAACGCGCTTTACGCTTTAGTCTGAAGTGACATAATCCCATAAAGTGCTGGTGTATTTCTGTCTCGTGTCACGGGCCCATGTTCCAATCCCGTCTGAGCCTTTTTGTCTGTCACGCTCTTTCTATTCCTGCCAAAAACGAAATCTCTCTTTTCACCTGTCGTCACCCGTCAGAAACCTGAGCATTCACCTGCCACTCAAACAAAAAGACAGAACCTGAGCTCGGACCAGAACAGTGACCTCCTGATCGGACAGAACAATGACCTCCTGATCGGGCAGAACAGTGACCTCCTGATCGGACAGAACAGTGACCTCCTGATCGGACAGAACAGTGACCTCCTGATCAGACCAGAACAGTGACCTCCTGATCGGACAGAACAGTGACCTCCTGATCGGGCAGAACAGTGACCTCCTGATCGGACAGAACAATGACCCCCTGATCAGACCAGAACAGTGACCTCCTGATCGGACAGAACAGTGACCTCCTGATCGGACAGAACAATGACCTCCTGATCAGACCAGAACAGTGACCTCCTGATCGGACAGAACAGTGACCTCCTGATCAGACCAGAACAGTGACCTCCTGATCTGACCAGAACAGTGACCTCCTGATCGGACAGAACAATGACCTCCTGATCAGACCAGAACTGTGACCTCCTGATCAGACCAGAACAGTGACCTCCTGATCGGACAGAACAGTGACCTCCTGATCGGAAAGAACAGTGACCTCCTGATCGGACAGAACAGTGACCTCCTGATCGGACAGAACAGTGACCTCCTGATCGGACAGAACAATGACCCCCTGATCGGGCAGAACAGTGACCTCCTGATCGGACAGAACAGTGACCTCCTGATCGGACAGAACAATGACCTCCTGATCGGGCAGAACAGTGACCTCCTGATCGGACAGAACAGTGACCTCCTGATCGGACAGAACAGTGACCTCCTGATCGGACAGAACAATGACCTCCTGATCAGACCAGAACAGTGACCTCCTGATCGGACAGAACAATGACCTCCTGATCGGGCAGAACAGTGACCTCCTGATATGACCAGAACAGTGACTTCCTGATCGGACCAGAACTGTGACCTCCTGATCGGACAGAACAGTGACCTCCTGATCGGACCAGAACAGTGACCGCCTGATCGGACAGAACAGTGACCTCCTGATCGGACAGAACAATGACCTCCTGATCAGACCAGAACAGTGACCTCCTGATCTTACCAGAACAGTGACCTCCTGATCGGACAGAACAGTGACCTCCTGATCGGACAGAACAATGACCTCCTGATCAGACCAGAACAGTGACCTCCTGATCGGACAGAACAGTGACCTCCTGATCTGACCAGAACAGTGACCTCCTGATCGGACAGAACAGTGACCTCCTGATCAGACCAGAACAGTGACCTCCTGATCGGACAGAACAATGACCTCCTGATCAGACCAGAACAGTGACCTCCTGATCGGACAGAACAATGACCTCCTGATCAGACCAGAACAATGACCTCCTGATCAGACCAGAACAGTGACCTCCTGATCGGACAGAACAGTGACCTCCTGATCGGACAGAACAATGACCTCCTGATCAGACCAGAACAGTGACCTCCTGATCGGACAGAACAGTGACCTCCTGATCTGACCAGAACAGTGACCTCCTGATCGGACAGAACAGTGACCTCCTGATCAGACCAGAACAGTGACCTCCTGATCGGACAGAACAATGACCTCCTGATCAGACCAGAACAATGACCTCCTGATCGGGCAGAACAGTGACCTCCTGATCTGACCAGAACAGTGACCTCCTGATCGGACAGAACAGTGACCTCCTGATCAGACCAGAACAGTGACCTCCTGATCGGACAGAACAATGACCTCCTGATCAGACCAGAACAATGACCTCCTGATCGGGCAGAACAGTGACCTCCTGATCGGACAGAACAGTGACCTCCTGATCGGGCAGAACAGTGACCTCCTGATCTGACCAGAACAGTGACCTCCTGATCGGACAAAACAGTGACCTCCTGATCGGACAGAACAATGACCTCCTGATCAGACCAGAACAGTGACCTCCTGATCGGACAGAACAGTGACCTCCTGATCTGACCAGAACAGTGACCTCCTGATCGGACAGAACAGTGACCTCCTGATCGGACAGAACAATGACCTCCTGATCAGACCAGAACTGTGACCTCCTGATCAGACCAGAACAGTGACCTCCTGATCGGACAGAACAGTGACCTCCTGATCGGACAGAACAGTGACCTCCTGATCGGACAGAACAATGACCTCCTGATCAGACCAGAACAGTGACCTCCTGATCTGACCAGAACAGTGACCTCCTGATCGGACAGAACAGTGACCTCCTGATCGGACAGAACAGTGACCTCCTGATCTGACCAGAACAGTGACCTCCTGATCGGACAAAACAGTGACCTCCTGATCAGACCAGAACAGTGACCTCCTGATCGGACAGAACAATGACCTCCTGATCAGACCAGAACAGTGACCTCCTGATCGGGCAGAACAGTGACCTCCTGATCTGACCAGAACAGTGACCTCCTGATCGGACAGAACAGTGACCTCCTGATCAGACCAGAACAGTGACCTCCTGATCGAACAGAACAATGACCTCCTGATCAGACCAGAACAGTGACCTCCTGATCGGGCAGAACAGTGACCTCCTGATCTGACCAGAACAGTGACCTCCTGATCGGACAGAACAGTGACCTCCTGATCGGACAGAACAGTGACCTCCTGATCGGACAGAACAATGACCTCCTGATCAGACCAGAACAGTGACCTCCTGATCGGAAAGAACAGTGACCTCCTGATCTGACCAGAACAGTGACCTCCTGATCGGACAGAACAGTGACCTCCTAATCGGACAGAACAGTGACCTCCTGATCTTCATTCATTAAAGCTACAGTTACGAGACATTTTTACCACGACAATGCTAACTGTGGAAGCTAATATCCATCTTGTTATTTTAGGTCAAAAAACATATTTAAATTTGATAAAAGTCTAGTGTAAAAAAAAACCTCAGCAGCCCCCCAACTTCTGATCTGTTAAACTTTGTGAATAAGTCAGTGGGAAAACTACAAAACAAATGTGGAAAGTAACTAAATAAAAAACGAAATACTAATTTAACTGAGTCAGACCTAATCAAGAGATGTTTAATATTTTCCCTGTATAAAACATACAATTAAATATAACTTTCTGCTCAATTTTATTTTTAGAAACAATAACACGTATTGACCCGAGACAGACGTGTTTAATGCCACACTGCGGAATATTACAAGCACAACAACAGTAACATCTCCATGACGACAAGCAGGGGCTGGACCCAAACAGCGCAGCTTCAACAAGAAATATTTGTGTTTTAATCTACACAGAATCATCTGGTATAGTCGTGGTAAAAGATGAATTGTATCATTCAGTAGAAATGTTAAGTGGCTGGGATTATGCAGCGAAATGATTTAATCTGACTTTTTTCGTTGACATAAATTCAAAAATAAAGATTGTAATGGTAACCACAACGTTCCTTCAGTCTGTGTAAATAAAGGTGAGGATTGATCTCATTCCGTATGAAACGCGCTTTACGCTTTAGTCTGAAGTGACATAATCCCATAAAGTGCTGGTGTATTTCTGTCTCGTGTCACGGGCCCATGTTCCAATCCCGTCTGAGCCTTTTTGTCTGTCACGCTCTTTCTATTCCTGCCAAAAACGAAATCTCTCTTTTCACCTGTCGTCACCCGTCAGAAACCTGAGCATTCACCTGCCACTCAAACAAAAAGACAGAACCTGAGCTCGGACCAGAACAGTGACCTCCTGATCGGACAGAACAATGACCTCCTGATCGGGCAGAACAGTGACCTCCTGATCGGACAGAACAGTGACCTCCTGATCGGACAGAACAGTGACCTCCTGATCAGACCAGAACAGTGACCTCCTGATCGGACAGAACAGTGACCTCCTGATCGGGCAGAACAGTGACCTCCTGATCGGACAGAACAATGACCCCCTGATCAGACCAGAACAGTGACCTCCTGATCGGACAGAACAGTGACCTCCTGATCGGACAGAACAATGACCTCCTGATCAGACCAGAACAGTGACCTCCTGATCGGACAGAACAGTGACCTCCTGATCAGACCAGAACAGTGACCTCCTGATCTGACCAGAACAGTGACCTCCTGATCGGACAGAACAATGACCTCCTGATCAGACCAGAACTGTGACCTCCTGATCAGACCAGAACAGTGACCTCCTGATCGGACAGAACAGTGACCTCCTGATCGGAAAGAACAGTGACCTCCTGATCGGACAGAACAGTGACCTCCTGATCGGACAGAACAGTGACCTCCTGATCGGACAGAACAATGACCCCCTGATCGGGCAGAACAGTGACCTCCTGATCGGACAGAACAGTGACCTCCTGATCGGACAGAACAATGACCTCCTGATCGGGCAGAACAGTGACCTCCTGATCGGACAGAACAGTGACCTCCTGATCGGACAGAACAGTGACCTCCTGATCGGACAGAACAATGACCTCCTGATCAGACCAGAACAGTGACCTCCTGATCGGACAGAACAATGACCTCCTGATCGGGCAGAACAGTGACCTCCTGATATGACCAGAACAGTGACTTCCTGATCGGACCAGAACTGTGACCTCCTGATCGGACAGAACAGTGACCTCCTGATCGGACCAGAACAGTGACCGCCTGATCGGACAGAACAGTGACCTCCTGATCGGACAGAACAATGACCTCCTGATCAGACCAGAACAGTGACCTCCTGATCTTACCAGAACAGTGACCTCCTGATCGGACAGAACAGTGACCTCCTGATCGGACAGAACAATGACCTCCTGATCAGACCAGAACAGTGACCTCCTGATCGGACAGAACAGTGACCTCCTGATCTGACCAGAACAGTGACCTCCTGATCGGACAGAACAGTGACCTCCTGATCAGACCAGAACAGTGACCTCCTGATCGGACAGAACAATGACCTCCTGATCAGACCAGAACAGTGACCTCCTGATCGGACAGAACAATGACCTCCTGATCAGACCAGAACAATGACCTCCTGATCAGACCAGAACAGTGACCTCCTGATCGGACAGAACAGTGACCTCCTGATCGGACAGAACAATGACCTCCTGATCAGACCAGAACAGTGACCTCCTGATCGGACAGAACAGTGACCTCCTGATCTGACCAGAACAGTGACCTCCTGATCGGACAGAACAGTGACCTCCTGATCAGACCAGAACAGTGACCTCCTGATCGGACAGAACAATGACCTCCTGATCAGACCAGAACAATGACCTCCTGATCGGGCAGAACAGTGACCTCCTGATCTGACCAGAACAGTGACCTCCTGATCGGACAGAACAGTGACCTCCTGATCAGACCAGAACAGTGACCTCCTGATCGGACAGAACAATGACCTCCTGATCAGACCAGAACAATGACCTCCTGATCGGGCAGAACAGTGACCTCCTGATCGGACAGAACAGTGACCTCCTGATCGGGCAGAACAGTGACCTCCTGATCTGACCAGAACAGTGACCTCCTGATCGGACAAAACAGTGACCTCCTGATCGGACAGAACAATGACCTCCTGATCAGACCAGAACAGTGACCTCCTGATCGGACAGAACAGTGACCTCCTGATCTGACCAGAACAGTGACCTCCTGATCGGACAGAACAGTGACCTCCTGATCGGACAGAACAATGACCTCCTGATCAGACCAGAACTGTGACCTCCTGATCAGACCAGAACAGTGACCTCCTGATCGGACAGAACAGTGACCTCCTGATCGGACAGAACAGTGACCTCCTGATCGGACAGAACAATGACCTCCTGATCAGACCAGAACAGTGACCTCCTGATCTGACCAGAACAGTGACCTCCTGATCGGACAGAACAGTGACCTCCTGATCGGACAGAACAGTGACCTCCTGATCTGACCAGAACAGTGACCTCCTGATCGGACAAAACAGTGACCTCCTGATCAGACCAGAACAGTGACCTCCTGATCGGACAGAACAATGACCTCCTGATCAGACCAGAACAGTGACCTCCTGATCGGGCAGAACAGTGACCTCCTGATCTGACCAGAACAGTGACCTCCTGATCGGACAGAACAGTGACCTCCTGATCAGACCAGAACAGTGACCTCCTGATCGAACAGAACAATGACCTCCTGATCAGACCAGAACAGTGACCTCCTGATCGGGCAGAACAGTGACCTCCTGATCTGACCAGAACAGTGACCTCCTGATCGGACAGAACAGTGACCTCCTGATCGGACAGAACAGTGACCTCCTGATCGGACAGAACAATGACCTCCTGATCAGACCAGAACAGTGACCTCCTGATCGGAAAGAACAGTGACCTCCTGATCTGACCAGAACAGTGACCTCCTGATCGGACAGAACAGTGACCTCCTAATCGGACAGAACAATGACCTCCTGATCAGACCAGAACTGTGACCTCCTGATCAGACCAGAACAGTGACCTCCTGATCGGACAGAACAGTGACCTCCTGATCGGGCAGAACAGTGACCTCCTGATCAGACCAGAACTGTGACCTCCTGATCAGACCAGAACAGTGACCTCCTGATCGGGCAGAACAGTGACCTCCTGATCTGACCAGAACAGTGACCTCCTGATCGGACAGAACAGTGACCTCCTGATCGGACAGAACAGTGACCTCCTGATCGGACAGAACAATGACCTCCTGATCAGACCAGAACAGTGACCTCCTGATCGGACAGAACAGTGACCTCCTGATCTGACCAGAACAGTGACCTCCTGATCGGACAGAACAGTGACCTCCTAATCGGACAGAACAATGACCTCCTGATCAGACCAGAACTGTGACCTCCTGATCAGACCAGAACAGTGACCTCCTGATCGGACAGAACAGTGACCTCCTGATCGGGCAGAACAGTGACCTCCTGATCAGACCAGAACTGTGACCTCCTGATCAGACCAGAACAGTGACCTCCTGATCGGACAGAACAGTTACCTCCTGATCGGACAGAACAGTGACCTCCTGATCGGACAGAACAGTGACCTCCTGATCGGGCAGAACAGTGACCTCCTGATCGGACCAGAACAGTGACCTCCTGATCGGACAGAACAATGACCTCCTGATCTGACAGAACAGTGACATCCTGATCGGACAGAACAGTGGCCTCCTGATCGGACAGAACAGTGACCTCAGAACAGTGACCTCCTGATCGGACAGAACAGTGGCCTCCTGATCGGACAGAACAGTGACCTCAGAACAGTTACCTCCTGATCGGACAGAACAGTGACCTCCTGATCGGACAGAACAGTGACCTCCTGATCGGACCAGAACAGTGACCTCCTGATCGGGCAGAACAGTGACCTCCTGATCGGACAGAACAGTGACCTCCTGATCGGACCAGAACAGTGACCTCCTGATCGGGCAGAACAGTGACCTTCTGATCGGACCAGAACCACCGATCAGATCAGCAGAGTTCAGGATGTTTCTTTGTCCCCAGAGTCCGTGCTCTTCACCTGTACACGCCCCTCTGTGATGTCATCACCTGAACTCCACTTCTCATGGCGACGCCATGACAACGGTGGCGCTTTTTAACTGCATTTTACACATTAAATCCCGGCTGTGAGAAGGTTCAAGCAGGACAAAGCTGATGTTTTAGTCATCAGTCCAGAGGCCACAGAATCATCACAGATTAAGACCTTTATCCCACACACTAAATAATACAATTGATAATAATACAACACGTGGGAGGGCATGTGGGTTTATTTTTAACGCACGGCAAAGCACAAAGAAATAAAGTTTGATTGCTTGAGTTTATTCAAGCCGTTGAGTTTGGCCCATGACATTTCCTTGTCTCTATTCTCAGAGTTCTTCATTCGACCTCGAGGCCTCATCAGGTTCCAACAATAGATGTCACAGTTATTATTCCCACAGACTTTTCAAAGATTCCATCTGCTTCAAGGCACTGGTGTCACTGAAGTCCATAATGTGATTAGTTTAAGTCCAAAAGCAGATTTCAAACTGCAGAAAAGTGTGATGTTCAGACTTTAGATGAAACAATTTGGACCATCTTTTATGTTGGTAATTATTCTTTATTTTCATAGAGTATAATTTTAAGCCCTGTGCATTTGTTTTAAAAAAAACGTGATCAGTCAATACGAGGAAAAGTAATTATGAAGGTCTTGTCACATCCCCAGCCCTATAACCGTGAGGGACGAGGTGCTTCATCATGCAGTAGAGCGGGCGTTATATTCTACAAGAGCGTGTTCTTCTTCTGCTCCCGCGTCACCTTCATCTGAGCCAGAGCCCGAGGTGAGATTGAAAATGTGCTCCAAATATAAGCCTGATCTATAAAGTACAATTTACGGACTGGAGAGACGATCACGAGCCGCCGAGGCCGCGCGGGAACGCTGCGTGTGGCGGCGACGCGCTCCCAGAAAAACCATTTCAAAGGCGAAAATAGAAATCTTTAAATCCCTTTAGCGCGTTTAGCAGCTGTCCAGTGACATTAGAGCGCAAACAGAGGAGTCAGAGCTCCAGCCAGGATCAAGAGCAGAGAAGAAACCATTTAGAACGGGATGAATGCACCGAAAGACGCACATGCGCACAAAGGTACGAGGAACGGTACTTCAAAATTATATTATTCAAGTACAAGTACAAAGGAGTGGTTCAAGAAATGACTCAAATTAAAAGTACCAATACTTATACTCGCCTTGTACTCCAGAGCGACTTATATGTAACATCATCCGTTATTTTCACACTGACCACCACAAGAGGGCGCTCTAGGCTCTAAGTGACACAGAAGAAGAATCTGCACTTCCTCTACCTCTGGAGTTTGTGGAGTTGTTTAGAAGTGACACAGAGGAAGAAGAATTCAGTGGATTTAGTGATTTGGGGTAAAACTGATGCTTTGCTAAACTTGTTAGCATGTTCTTTATGCTATAGTTATCTGAATAACTGTTCATATGTTACGTTAACATACCAGACACTTACCACAGTTCTGTCTGTGCCTCATGTAGCTGAAGGTGTTAGCGTTAGCATACGTCATGTAGCTGAAGGTGTTAGCGTTAGCATACGTACACCTATTCACCATGTTCTTTCATCTGTTATTATTTTAAACTGTATTTCAAGATGAAATGTCTGTTCTTGGTTTTGGATTTTATAAAATAAATCTCCCAAAAAATGCGACTTATACTCCAGTGCGACTTATATATGATTTTTTCAAAGATCAGCTAACGAAGCGACTCGGCTAACGATGCGACTCGGCTAACGATGCGACTCGGCTAACGATGCAACTCGGCTAACGAAGAGACTCGGCTAACAAAGCGACTTGGCTAACGATGCGACGCGGCTAACGAAGCGACTCGGCTAACGATGCGACTCGGCTAACGAAGCGACTCGGCTAACGAAGCAACTCGGCTAACGAAGCGACTCGGCTAACGAAGCGACTCGGCTAGCGATGCGACTCGGCTAACAAAGCGACTCGGCTAACGATGCGACTCGGCTAACGATGCGACTAGGCTAACGATGCGACTCGGCTAACGAAGCGACTCGGCTGACGATGCGACTCGGCTAACAAAGCGACCCGGCTAACAATGCGACTCGGCTAACGAAGCGACTCGGCTAACGAAGCGACTCGGCTAACGATGCGACTCGGCTAACGAAGCGACTCGGCTAACGATAAGGCGAGGCTGATACCGTGGCGGCGGCTTTCGTTCATTCGCCCCCGTTTCCGCCGCAGACAGAGAGAGGACCATAAACATTAAATATTCATCTCGCCGCTCGCATGGCTCCGCCCCCGGGTGCAGCGCGGGTGATAAATGCTCCCACAAAATCCGGCGTCATTATCCGGTGAGCGAGAGTGCGGCGCGTGCTACTGTAAAAGCAAAAGGAGACGGAGGAGGAAACACGGACTTGTAGCGGCAGCAGAGGGAGACACCACGGGGAAATAAACAAAAGACAGCTCGCTCTGACACACACAGGGTAAACACTTAATAAGCAGGGTAAACAGGCTTAATGAAGGTGTTTCGAGTCTGGGGGTGATTTATGAGGACTTAAAGGCCCAAGACAGGTTTGTATAATTCTATAATTCTGACTTTATTTGGTGTATTTATACCTGTTGTGCATATAAATGATAGTTTTATTCCAATCGAGCAGGTATTTGTGGAGATAAGGTTGAAAAATCTGTAGAAAATGACAGGAAGTGACATCACAACACTCATTCCAGTCAAAGTTTATGCCGAATTTACACAAAGAAACAACTTTTTTGATGCTCTAAACATTAATTCAATATAATAAAGTCGCTCTCATGTTTTTTTTTATTTGTCAAATAAAAATAATTGTGACATTAGATGAGTTGTTGTTAGCCACATCTGGTTTAAGTCCCAGTTTAACTCTTAAAAAGCCAAGCTTGACTTTAAGGTGAGTCTTCTGTCCTTGTTCTTCATTTGGCTCTTTACCTAAGATATTGTTTGTTCTTATTCTTCTGCTAAATATATTCTTTACTCTGAACTCATTATTTACGCCCATTTTGTACCAGTTTGCGTAGAAGTACTTTCTGTACAACACGCCACTTAAATTAATTGACTTTTGTCACAATTAGTTACCAAAAGTGTCCTGGTCCGAAAGTCCCTAAGTGCGGCCCCTTTAGGTCCTCATCCAAACTCAAAAGTGCTGATACTTCCAAAATAAAGAGCATTATCATCATTGTAGTATGAAGTATGGAGTCGGTTCAGTATCAGATGGAGTATCGTGTCGGCCTTAATGAGACGTGACAAAGTGCTGCAGCTGCACAAACGCAGAGGAAGAGAACAAACAGATCTAAACGAGCCCTCGAAGACGCCGGAGCCTTATTTTCGCCGTGACAGTCGCGGACGGAGCGGAGCCGGTTTAATCTGGCCCCGTTCGTCACATGTCGCTGGGGCCGAGGCGAGCGCCGCCCTTCTGCGGCTCCGCTCGGCCATTTTCAGTCTCTTTTCATTTGAAGCAACAAACCACAACAAACCGGACGGCTCAGCGATGTCACCTGTGCAGCGCTGCGGAATACTGAGCGAGAAAACAGAACTCACAGAAGGTTAGAAATATGTCTGTTAACGGACAAGTACCGTATTTTCTGGACTATAAGTTGCACCTTTTTCATAGTTTGGCCGGGGTGAGACTTATATGTGATATTATTCATTATTTTCACACTTACAACCACAAGAGGGCGCTCTAGAGTCTAAGCGACGCGGAAGAAGAATCTGCACTTCCTCTACCTCTGGAGTTTGTGGAGTTGTTTAGAAGTGACACAGAGGAAGAAGAATTCAATGGATTTAGTGATTTGGGGTAAAACTGATGCTTTGGTAAACTTGTTAGCATGTTCTTTATGCTATAGTTATCTGAATAACTGTTCATATGTTACGTTAACATACCAGACACTTACCACAGTTCTGTCTGTGCCTCATGTAGCTGAAGGTGTTAGCGTTAGCATACGTCATGTAGCTGAAGGTGTTAGCGTTAGCATACGTCATGTAGCTGAAGGTGTTAGCGTTAGCATACGTACACCTATTCACCATGTTCTCTCATCTGTTATTATTTTAAACTGCATTTCAAGATAAAATGTCTTGTTCTTGGTTTTGGATTTTATCAAATACATTTCCCCCCAAAAATGCAACTTATATGTTGTTTTTGTTTTTTTGGCTGGTGCGACTTATACTCTGGAAAATACGGTATACGGTATGTTGGTGTCCCCAGTAGAGCTATATTGTAATAAAAGCAGCTCTTGGGGTAAAAATGAGTCCATAGTACGCTTTTAGTTTAGTCTCCATGAAGCAGGAAGTGCGCTGTTAGCCGTGAGCCGTTAGCATAGCAGTCGTTGTTACTGTGACGGCAAAACCGGCACACTTCCTCTGAACGCAGTGACGAGAATGCGTGAACTGATAAGATAAGACCCTTTATGAACACACGGAAAAGACAACGACACGTTCGACCAACAACGCCACAAAGTACGAGACCGAGAACGACGCGAGGAGTCGTCAGGGGCGATCGCTATCTCAGACGCATCTCGCGGTCTCGAGTCAATCTGTTTTATTTGCACATTCCCTGAGCAAACTGACAGTGACGAGTACGAGTCGGGACATTGGACACTTCCTGCCGATGTTCCTTAACGATCTGTGTGAATTGAGAGCCTCACGAATGGCAAGAATCTGTCATTTAAGTCCAAACCAAGTTGACGCGCCACGATATAGTAACTTAAAATGTGAAATGGATTTGATGGATATGCAAAACATTCTTTTCTACTCCATTTAACCCGAGTCTCATTAGAAATATAGACCTGGTACGTGCTGGAGAGTCTGAACACACTCTCAAATACTCTCAAATACTGCTCCGTCGCTCGCGCTGAACGGGGCTGTGGTCCGGCATCGATCTGGGGTCAGAAATAATCTCTTTAAGTCGTTTAAGCTTGTGCTCTTCACACCACTTCACTGACTCTGGTAACCATGACGTCTGAGAAGACTTCACGATCCACTCCAGTTTGCTCATGTTTTAATACAGGATACAACAGGTACAGAACTTGAAGTACTGCAGTGTGAAGGATATTCCAATATTTGAACACACTTTTGGTTCTTGTTTTAATGCATTAGTCCATCCCTGTCAAAGTAAAAACCTGAGGGGAAAAAAACAAGGCTAAATCAATGCTAATTAAAACTCAAATCATAAACGAAATTAGCCAAAAATGTCCCTCAGAAACAATTGTTTAATCTGTGTATTTGCTCTGTCACGACCCGTAGAGAAGATAAAACGGTTTGAACGTGGATTACAGCTCTATATTCAAGACCAAATGCGACTGTTTCTGGTGCTGGACAGGGATGTGATTTGTCACCGCTCTTATTCATCATTTCTCGTGACCTCTGGCCTTTCAAATCAGAGAAGATCCTTGAATCAAAGGTGTGTACGGAGGAGGTAGAGATGTTTTATGTACTATTTTACTTTGTTATACTTGGGTAAGACGCTCCACTCGCCTTACCCCGCACGACTGTGGTATGTAATGTAAAACAATACTGAATAATGTACCCGATTTAGCCCCGATCATCGTTCATACAGCAATAAAGTGCAACTGCAGCATTTCTAACCTTCATACCCTTGACAGTATTTCACCCAGCCTACAATTAATTGCCATTCGTCTAGTTTCAAGCGTAAAAGTACAATAAAAGCTCTTTTCGTCTCACCTTTAGGCCTCGTCGAGGACTCAAAATGCAAAGAGTGTGTCCAAAAAAGTGTGATAATAACAATTGATATTCCGCACCGACACCTGCAACCGAAGCTTTTAGTTATCCTCTATCAGTATTAATCATGCAGTTTTCCATCGCTCACTTTCGCCCGTCAGCGTTTAAAGTGACACCACAAAACAAAGCGCGCGCCGGCTCTGGGCTACAGCGACCCGCCCACGGACTAGCAACGCGCCATCTGCATACGGGCCGGCAGCCGAGAGCGGAGAGGTTATCATAAAGGGAAGCGCTTTTGTTCACCGCCTCGCCGCATACTAAGTGCTTGTTTAGGAACACTACATCCGTTCTTCCTCTTTTCCCGTATTATTATTATTTTAATAGTGTGCAAGTCTTTGGTGATTCATCATTCGCGGTTTTACATACTAATGCGGTGGAGGATGCGTCGGCGCCGGTTTATAATGTGTAAGTGCTGCTTCAGGAAGGCACATTGTGTAAGACGAGGACAGTAAATGCTAATGAGCGCAGGGTTTAAGCTAACGTGCTACAGGTGATCGATCGACCCTCGTACTGAGAAGCGACGCCATGGAAACTACAGCTGTCCAGGGGATGGATGGATTGTGTTTGTATGATATTGTTTTGTTGTTCTCGAGTAGAGTGACTGTCTGGATGCAACGCCTGATTTAATTTGGAAGACAAAACAGTCAAAATAATGCACACAATTAGTTTTCTTCTTGGCAAACTCCTTCACAATCTCCTCGAATCTCACCCGATCACGGTACAAACCCTCTGTTTTTGCCCGGATTGGTTTTTTCGCCCGTTTATTGATACGTTCACAAACTTCTTCGTTCTTCCACTCACAGTTTTCGTCTCCTTCGTCCGTCATTTCGCTCCATTTTGACTCAGAATTGTCACGTTTATCCCAGAAATGTCGCCCATCGATGACGTTCAGGACGGACGAACTGCACTTCAGCGCTCAGACTTGAAGTGAATACATATCGGATTTATTTTCACAATTACGAAAGTGGCGATATGGGCAAAAAAAAAAATCAGAATTGACCTGCAGTGTGGACGTGTGAATCACTAACCTCGGCGTATCGTTTTATTTTGAAACTCCTTATCACCAAATCTTCGATCACGTTTGCGTTGAAAGAAGAAAGAGTCCTTCTGCTTCACTTCTTTCGTGTTTATTCTCTTCCGTCCTGACGCCAACAGCCTCCACGCTGCTTTTTTCGCTTCTGTCAGGTAAAAAAAAAGCCTGGACCAGCGTGAAGGAGACGGGCCCCGAAGCGGCGGAGCGGCGTGCCAGGAGAGGCGTGCCAGGAGAGGCGTGCCAGGGGCGGCGTGCCAGGAGAGGCGTGCCAGGAGAGGCGTGCCAGGAGAGGCGTGCCAGGAGAGGCGTGCCAGGAGAGGCGTGCCAGGGGCGGCGTGCCAGGAGAGGCGTGCCAGGAGAGGCGTGCCAGGAGAGGCGTGCCAGGAGAGGCGTGCCAGGAGAGGCGTGCCAGGAGAGGCGTGCCAGGGGCGGCGTGCCAGGAGAGGCGTGCCAGGAGAGGCGTGCCAGGAGAGGCGTGCCAGGAGAGGCGTGCCAGGGGCGGCGTGCCAGGAGAGGCGTGCGTCTCCGGGGAACCAGTGATTTCAAAGTTAAACAGAGAAATTCCATTACAGCGTGAGTGATTTGTGATTGGAAATCCGAGCGCTGTCACATACACGAGGTGTAGAAGTCTCACAGTCCCGCCCCTGTAGTGTCATGAGGAGGAGGGGCATAAGCAGCTGCGGTCGTCATCAGGAGGAGGGGCATAAGCAGCTGCGGTCGTCATGGCAGCAGGAATATTGTACAATACCGAAATAATGAAAATGATGAGTGTTTTCTAACAATGCTCTGGTGGTGAGTTCAAGGAGCGACAGAATAATACGTCGTGAAAGGCGCTGTGTTTATTAAAAACACAGGGTAAGATCGTCCATAGTACATATATATTCAAACTAAAATAAATACTGAACCAAACGATTGTGAAGTTATCATTCATATTTGTTTGGGTACGAAATTGTCATATTAATCGTGTGTTTTAACGTCTTTTCAACTGACATCGATCACGCCTTTCATGGTTGAATAATGGCACTACTTTCTGAGGCGATTGTAAAGAATATATATATATATTAAAAAAATATATTGGTTTGTTTATGTGCCGACAGAAAAGATATTTAACTTTGTCCCAGTTCTGTTTCGTGTAGAAGGTCCAGTAAACACACAAGCATAAACCAGGTCGACAAAAAAGAAAATGCCGTCGGCTCAATTTGAAACTATGTGTGAAACTATGCGGGCCGAACGTGAACGCACCATCGGGACTGCGACTGGGGGACTGACACAAGCTAGAAGTAGGAGTAGGAGGAGTAGGAGTAGTAGTAGTAGTAGGAGTAGTAGTAGTAGTAGTAGTAGTAGGAGTAGTAGTAGTAGGAGTAGTAGTAGTAGTAGTAGTAGGAGTAGTAGGAGGAGTAGGAGTAGGAGTAGTAGTAGTAGTAGTAGTAGTATAGTAGTAGTAGTAGTAGTAGTAGTAGTAGTAGTAGTAGTAGGAGTAGTAGGAGTAGTAGTAGTAGTAGTAGGAGTAGTAGTAGGAGTAGTAGTAGTAGTAGTAGGAGTAGTAGTAGTAGTAGGAGTAGGAGTAGTAGTAGGAGTAGTAGTAGGAGTAGGAGTAGGAGTAGTAGTAGTAGTAGTAGTAGTAGTAGTAGTAGGAGTAGTAGGAGTAGTAGTAGTAGTAGGAGTAGGAGTAGTAGTAGGAGTAGTAGTAGGAGTAGTAGTAGTAGCGCAGTAGTAGTAGTAGTAGTAGTAGTAGTAGTAGTAGTAGGAGTAGTAGTAGTAGTAGTAGGAGTAGTAGTAGTAGTAGGAGTAGGAGTAGTAGTAGTAGTAGTAGTAGTAGTAGTAGTAGTAGGAGTAGTAGTAGTAGTAGTAGTAGTAGGAGTAGTAGTAGTAGGAGTAGTAGTAGTAGTAGTAGGAGTAGTAGTAGGAGTAGTAGTAGGAGTAGTAGTAGTAGCGCAGTAGTAGTAGTAGTAGGAGTAGTAGTAGTAGTAGTAGGAGTAGTAGTAGTAGTAGTAGGAGTAGTAGTAGTAGTAGTAATAGTAGTAGTAGTAGTAGTATAGTAGTAGTAGTAGTAGTAGTAGTAGTAGTAGTAGTAGTAGTAGTAGTAGTAGTAGTAGGAGTAGTAGTAGTAGTAGTAGGAGTAGTAGTAGTAGTAGTAATAGTAGTAGTAGTAGTAGTAGTAGTATAGTAGTAGTAGTAGTAGTAGTAGTAGTAGTAGTAGTAGTAGTAGTACAAGGGTACAAGGTCCTAGACATAATTCCTTCGAGTACAAAGTTGATCAAATATGTCCGTTTTCAAATGAAGTTTGAATGTCAGTTTTTCCATTTGTCTAAAGTCTGTTTTTACCGCCCCCCTGTGGCCCCTGTGCACTACCGCCCCCCTGTGGCCCCTGCGCTCTACCGCCCCCCTGTGGCCCCTGTGCACTACCGCCCCCCTGTGGCCCCTGTGCACTACCGCCCCCCTGTGGCCCCTGCGCACTACCGCCCCCCTGTGGCCCCTGCGCACTACCGCCCCCCCGTCCAAGTACTTTTGGAGTATTTTTCTTCTCATAGGCTCTCGATGACAATCAGAAGAGGAAACACACCTCAGAGCACATTTAGCAAAGAAATATGAAATATGTAACGCTCCATTGAACTGCTCTGAACATGTGACGTGTGATCTCAGCTGCTTCTGAGGACTCTCCCCCGGGCAAAGCATCAAACAGCAAAGCTCCGGGATGGCCGCCGCCCCTGCCACGCCCCTGCCCCGCCCCTGCCACACCCATGCCACGCCCCTGCCATGCCCCTGCCATGCCCCTGCCACACCCATGCCACGCCCCTGCAATGCCCCTGCCACGCCGCCGGGAGGACGAGAGCGTGAAAAGAATCCCGTAATAACCAACACGGATCAGGATTTCACCAGTATGGGCGGCTCAGATAAGAAATGTAGAAATATAAACATGTTTAGCACGAGAAGATGTAACTGTTTTCTCATCGTCGCTGTTTATTTTGTTGTCAAAGATATTTCATCCCAGGGTTTTGTTAAATACATTTTCCGTGTACATCTCGACAAAAGCGATGAAGTGACTGAAGTTATTGTTATTTACCTTTGCTCTAATAAAATGTCCTGTGTTCCATAAAGTGCTTAATGCAGTAAACGTTTTGTAATTCAAACAGTATTTTCTGGTTTACCAACTGCATCCGGGACTCGTTTGGCAAAATATATTTTTTTTAATTTGTTTTTATTCATTTTTTACATATTTGACTTTGTTGTTGGTAAATTGTGCTTTACAAATAAAGTTGGATTAGATTGGAAAATAACAGGACAATTTGAATGACAAATTAAAATAATTATTGATATATAATTGTTTTTATTTGTAGTTTGTGAGGATGCTCTGTCCAGATAAGGCAGAGATACAAAAACACAAAAAGCGCAGTAAATACAAAGCAGTTAACTTAAACCTAAAAATAGTTGTTGACACACTATTGAATTTGTGCAAAATACTGTGATTTCTTCTTCTTGTTGGTTTGTAAAAGAATAGTCCATTTTGAATTTACCGTGTGTTTAAACCTTATACTGTATGAGAACAAGTTTAAAGTATTTATTCCTTTTTCTCGACTATAAAGGAAACTATCAGCTCAAACTGTAAAAGAAAGAGTCAAATCAAGAATTCTGGGATGAATCGAGGTCAGTTTGTTCTCAACAGCCACAAAAAAAGAACTAAAACTATTCTTTTTTTTTGAACAATGAAAAAGTCCTTTTATTCAGCCTGCTCTTTTTAACTTTATTACAGGTCCTTAAATCTCATTTTAGTTAAATGAGTTTGGCCGTCCTCCCACATCAGCTTCACTCTTCACTTTTGAAATCTGATTTCATCTGAGCAGAGTTTGTTTCCACTTATAATTACAATTCATCAGAATCAGAGGAAAAACTCACAAAGAGACATTTGTTTGTTTCCAAAGGTTTAAACAGCTTCAGTTTGAACCGGGACAAATGTAAGTGTCTGGAACCAGGACGTCCTCTGATAAGTTTGTGTTCAAACCCTGGTTCAGTCCTGGTTTAGTCCTGGTTTAGTCCAGGTCTAAACCAGGACTAAACCAGGTCTAAACCAGGACTACAGGTCTAAACCAGGACTAAACCAGGTCTAAACCAGGACTACAGGTCTAAACCAGGACTAAACCAGGTCTAAACCAGGACTACAGGTCTAAACCAGGACTAAACCAGGTCTAAACCAGGACTAAACCAGGTCTAAACCAGGACTACAGGTCTAAACCAGGACTACAGGTCTAAACCAGGACTAAACCAGGTCTAAACCAGGACTAAACCAGGTCTAAACCAGGACTACAGGTCTAAACCAGGACTAAACCAGGTCTAAACCAGGACTACAGGTCTAAACCAGGACTAAACCAGGTCTAAACCAGGACTAAACCAGGTCTAAACCAGGACTACAGGTCTAAACCAGGACTACAGGTCTAAACCAGGACTAAACCAGGTCTAAACCAGGACTACAGGTCTAAACCAGGACTAAACCAGGTCTAAACCAGGACTAAACCAGGTCTAAACCAGGACTACAGGTCTAAACCAGGACTAAACCAGGTCTAAACCAGGACTACAGGTCTAAACCAGTAGTAAACTGAGGTAAAGAGACTGTTACATTTTCATTTGTTGCGCTGATGATCCTGGCCCCGCCCACACTCCGCACTTACTTTCACTGAGACTCAGGTCTTAAACCAGGTGGTCAGAGCTGGACTGTCCATTCTCCTCCAATTAAAACACTGTAAAGGAAAATCTGGTGTTTGTTTCTGTTAATTCTACAGTTTTGAACCGGTCAATGGACCAGACCTCCAAACAGTTCTTCATCAACATAAAGTAATAAAAGTAATGAAATGTAAAATAATATCTACTTCATTTATCTAATACAGGGGTGGCCAACCAGTCAGAGACTAAGAGCCACATTTATTACTGTGTTACCGCAAAGAGCCACATCATACACATGGCACACATGAACATCACCCCATCCCTTCCTCTTACACACACACCTCTGCTCAGCCAAATTATTATTATTATTAACGATATCATGTCACACACCAACATGATAATGACAGAAACGGACTCCTACAGTACTAAGACCACAAGCCAGTCATTTTCAACAATGGACATTGTCTCACACACAAACTCTCAGTTCAACAAAGTCCACAAACAAAAACATCATCATTTACATACCATATTGAAGTTCAATTTTGGTGGTTTTATTTTAGGGCCGTCTTTCTGTATTTTAGACGGGGTCTTTTAAAATGTGGACGGGCATTTTCGAGTGCAAGGACTCGAGTGCGGGGTAATTTTTATTAAGAAATCTTAGAAAAAAGGGAATATTATCATTAAATCGGGCGGGGAAGCGTTTGATTAAAGTCCGCCTCGGCCCGCGCCATGACAGTTTACTGTTTACAAGTGAAAATTTGCATACTGCGCGCTGATTGGTCGACAAAGTTTGTGTGCTTGGCTCTGATTGGCTGCCGAGCCGTGGTCCAGAGAATGCCGAAGCTCCACTTCGTGAGAGGCGCCGGAAAGTCAATATGATATGAGATGCTGTGATGATCTAGATCCCCGTGCGAGAGCGCCGTCTGGCACAACACAAACACGAATGTTGATATGAACGTAAAAGAGCCGCATGAAACCAGGCAAAGAGCCGCATGCGGCTCGGGAGCCGCGGGTTGGCCAGGCCTGATCTAATAGTTAATTACAAAATACCAGAGGTTTAAATCTAAATATATCTTCTTAAGGCATAAATATGTCTTTGCTAAAAATATAATAAATCATTATGATGATGGTATTGACTGAGGAGGACTGAAAAAGAAAATATAAAAGATGACGTGTTTTTGTCGCAGTAGAAAAGGATCCGATGTTCATCCGGACAGTTTCTACGTCAAATCCTTTTCTACGACGGAAACGCTTCTGATTCTGAACGTGATTTGAGCCAAACCCTCACGTGGTGCATTCGGTGTGAAGCAGAAACAATCATCCTTTCAGCCGTTTGTGGGATTCCTGTCAGATTCTCCCCGTCTCTTTCCCGCTCCATTATAACCGCGCGCACGTCGCGTTTCTGCAGCCAAAGGTCGCGCCGCGCAGACAGGACCGTACGTCTCCCTGAAAAGAGAGAGGCAGGTGCTGTTTGTATTCAGAGGAGGAAGTCGTGTCCTGTCGCTCGCTACAAATCTGTGCTCGGCAAATCAAGGCCTGAATTCAGAAACAGATGACACGGTTTGGGACGGCGGAGGAAGATCAATCTATTTCAAACTGTATTCGAAACGCTCGGAAGGCTGCGGATAACAGAGTCCTTCTGTAAAACCAGCTTGTAATAAATGCAATGGCAACAAAGGTATTTCTGCCTCAGTAAAGCACAAACAAATACAAATATTTCATAGTGAACAAACAGTCAAGAATGATGCAGTATTAGTCATTACTTCATACTCTAACACCTAATTCCTGACCCTAAATTTAAACCATGACAAAGCCGGAATCATCCTTAATAATACATTTGTTCATGCTTTATTAAGGTGTAGTTATTATAATTTAAAATGTACTGAAATCACTGCAATGATCTGAGTCTTTTTTTTAATATCAAGAGAAAATATGAATGAATCAAGTCATTAAAAGTGGACAGATAAAATAAAGCTATAACAAGTTGGTGCCCCATATTTTCGTTCTGGAAAGATGGGGCACCAACTTGTTATGGCTTTATTTAAATTTCACCGCAGCCGGTGAAGTGTCACATCCGTCGGTCAGACAAGGAGAGGCCGAGTTCCTCCTCAGATCTGTGGAGAGGCGAGCCCACTGACGATAAAAGACACCTGTAACTGAACTGGACACGCCTTTCTGTGGAAGTCAAAGCAACAACATCTGGAGACAACGTGGTGAACCTCCAAAGAAGTTACATACTGCATATTTTGAAAATCAAAAAATACATATTTCCCCGACGTATTGTCAGAAAACATGCCTCTTTCTTTATTAGCAAAATACTTTATTATTTTCTATCTCAACATCACGTTTCTGCTTCAAACCGTTTTCACAGATTTAAGCCTCATGTGCAAGTTTTAAGTCTGGCATTCAGTTTATTCTCTCGTCTCAATGAACCGACGATCTCAGTGTGGTCAACTCCTCGGGCCAAACTCAAACAGAACCGTGCAATCGGTGGCTCGGTGGTGGATCGGAGCAGCTCACTGGTCATCTTTACACCTCAGATTGAAAGAGTTTTGCGTTTCACTCGCAGATCCGGCCGAAATCTGTCCCTGTCCCTTCTTTTCCACATTCTTACATCTCCACAAAGTCCTGGAGAAGCAGCAAAGACCGCCCACCTACACAAGGAGAACCGCCCACCGACACAAGGAGAACCGCCCACCGACACAAGGAGAACCGCCCACCTACACAAGGAGAACCGCCCACCTACACAAGGAGAACCGCCCACCGACACAAGGAGAACCGCCCACCTACACAAGGAGAACCGCCCACCGACACAAGGAGAACCGCCCACCTACACAAGGAGAACCGCCCACCTACACAAGGAGAACCGCCCACCGACACAAGGAGAACCGCCCACCGACACAAGGAGAACCGCCCACCTACACAAGGAGAACCGCCCACCGCCCACCGACACAAGGAGAACCGCCCACCTACACAAGGAGAACCGCCCACCGCCCACCGACACAAGGAGAACCGCCCACCTACACAAGGAGAACCGCCCACCGACACAAGGAGAACCGCCCACCTACACAAGGAGAACCGCCCACCGCCCACCGACACAAGGAGAACCGCCCACCTACACAAGGAGAACCGCCCACCGACACAAGGAGAACCGCCCACCTACACAAGGAGAACCGCCCACCGACACAAGGAGAACCGCCCACCTACACAAGGAGAACATGCGACCGCCGTCTTGCCAAGAGAAGAAGGGGCTAACCACTCTGCCATGGCTCCCGTACATATAAGTGAGTATAGAGGAAAGCGTGCTGCGTGGAGCTGGTTGGTGCCCCGCCCGTGGCCTTCTCCTCCATGATCTCCGCCGGTCTGAACCATCTCGTGTTCAGTGGACAGAACTGGATCCGGGCCGCGAGCGGACGACCAGCAGCAAAGGCTATTTATAACATGCTTTTTCCCCTCACGTCACACAGAGCGCACACGATCTGGTGCCTGCGCGCTTGGGGCCGCCGGCGGGTACAGTGGGCACACGGTGTTAACGCGTCGCACTGGTTGGATAGGAGTTTGGACGAGGTTTATCCAAGTTTCAACACACTTTTGACTTGTTTACTTCTGTTTGACTTAAATTGAACTTAAACAAAGAGAAAAGCCTCTTTTTTCATTGACGGAACAAAACTCTGGCATGAGCTGTGGACATTATTGAGTAAATCGAGTGGCTTTCTGGTTTTAAGTGGTCTTTAAAACACATTTTCTCTGTTTTTCCAACACAGTTTGAAACGTTGACTTTTGTTTGGAAGTGAGATTATGATTATTATTTTTACTGCGTGTGGTTAATGTTCTGTTGTTTTACACCGTCTCATTTGTTAGTTCAGAATCTGTGAGACTGACACATATAAACTACCATAAAAGACTTGAATACAAAACATACACAAATATACGAAAAGTACATCTGACAGTGAGTACTTTTCACTGTTGCTTCATTTCACTTCAGAGCAGGCGTCTCCACTACACGTTTGAACTGACCTGAAAAGTAAAGGTTTTTTTTTCTGAAGATTTTAGAACTGCTGAAAGATTTTTTTAACACATTTATAGACGTTTTTTAAGGTTTAAATAAACAAAAAAGGGCAAAATAAATGATCAGGACAGTTCCTCTTTAGTTCTCAAAATCTGTGAATTATTTATACTTATACATTTAATCTTAAAGTGCACATTACTCATTTTTACTGCAGTAGAATATTTGATGTGATACTTTTACTTGAGTATTTTATTGCTCATTTTATTGCTCATTTATCCATCTCCGTCTGCTCAAAATAATAATGTTTGATTTATGAATAAAACATTTGTACGTGACTAAATGCAATTCAATTTAAAAGTTAATGCCGTTGTGCGGAACATTTCAAGCAAAGCAACAGACGAGAAAAGATGCACTTTTAATGCTCTTTACAATCTATATCTTTCCATTAAACTACTACGAACATAAAATACAAATTGGACACAGAGAGACCACAGAGAGACCACCGAGACCACAGAGAGACCACAGAGAGACCACCGACCACAGAGAGACCACAGAGAGACCACCGACCACAGAGAGACCACCGAGACCACAGAGAGGCCACAGAGAGACCACCGACCACAGAGAGACCACAGAGAGACCACCGACCACAGAGAGACCACCGAGACCACAGAGAGACCACAGAGAGACTACCGACCACAGAGAGACCACAGAGAGACCACCGAGAGACCAGAGACCAGAGAGACCACAGAGAGACCACAGAGAGAGACCACAGAGAGAGACCAGAGAGACCACAGAGAGACCACAGAGAGACCACAGAGAGACCAGAGAGAGACCACAGAGAGACCACCGAGAGAGACCAGAGAGAGACCAGAGAGAGACCACAGAGAAACCAGAGAGAGAACAGAGAGAGACCAGAGAGACCACCGAGAGACCACAGAGAGACCAGAGAGACCACAGAGAGACCACAGAGAGACCAGAGAGACCACAGAGAGACCACAGAGAGACCAGAGAGACCACAGAGAGACCACAGAGAGACAACAGAGAGACCAGAGAGAGACCACAGAGAGTCCAGAGAGAGACCAAAGAGAGACCACAGAGAGACCACAGAGAGACCACAGAGAGACCAGAGAGAGAGACCACCGAGAGAGACCAGAGAGACCACAGAGAGACCACAGAGAGACCACAGAGGGACCAGAGAGACCACAGAGAGACCACAGAGAGACCAGAGAGACAACAGAGAGACCCCAGAGAGACCAGAGAGACCACAGAGAGACCACAGAGAGACCAGAGAGAGAGACCACCGAGAGAGACCAGAGAGAGACCACAGAGAGACCAGAGAGAGACCACAGAGAGACCAGAGAGACCACAGAGAGACCACAGAGACACAACAGAGAGACCAGAGAGAGACCACAGAGAGACCAGAGAGAGACCAAAGAGAGACCACAGAGAGACCACAGAGAGACCACAGAGAGACCAGAGAGAGACCACCGAGAGAGACCACCGAGAGACCAGAGAGAGACCAGAGAGAGACCACAGAGAGACCAGAGAGACCACAGAGAGACCACAGAGAGACCACAGAGAGACCACCGAGAGAGACCAGAGAGAGACCAAAGAGAGACCACAGAGAGACCACAGAGAGACCACAGAGAGACCACAGAGAGACCACCGAGAGAGACCACCGAGAGACCACAGAGAAACCAGAGAGAGACCACAGAGAGACCACCGAGAGACTACAGAGAGACCAGAGAGAGACCACAGAGAGACCACCGAGAGAGACCAGAGAGAGACCAGAGAGAGACCAGAGAGACCACAGAGAGACCACAGAGAGACCAGAGAGACCACAGAGAGACCACAGAGAGACCAGAGAGACCACATAGAGACCACAGAGAGACCAGAGAGACCACATAGAGACCCCAGAGAGACCAGAGAGACCAAAGAGAGACCACAGAGAGACCAGAGAGAGACCAGAGAGAGACCACAGAGAAACCAGAGAGAGACCAGAGAGAGACCAGAGAGACCACAGAGAGACCACAGAGAGACCACAGAGAGACCACAGAGAGACCAGAGAGACCACAGAGAGACCAGAGAGACCACATAGAGACCCCAGAGAGACCAGAGAGACCAAAGAGAGACCACAGAGAGACCAGAGAGAGACCAGAGAGAGACCACAGAGAAACCAGAGAGAGACCAGAGAGAGACAAGAGAGACCACAGAGAGACCACAGAGAAACCACAGAGAGACCACAGAGAGACCAGAGAGACCACAGAGAGACCACAGAGAGACCAGAGAGACCACATAGAGACCCCATAGAGACCCCAGAGAGACCAGAGAGACCACAGAGAGACCACAGAGAGACCAGAGAGAGACCAGAGAGAGACCAGAGAGAGACCACAGAGAGACCACAGAGAGACCAGAGAGAGAGACCACCGAGAGAGACCACAGAGAGACCAGAGAGAGACCAGAGAGAGAGACCACCGAGAGAGACCAGAGAGAGACCACAGAGACCACAGAGAGACCACAGAGAGACCAGAGAGACCACAGAGAGACCACAGAGAGACCAGAGAGACCACAGAGAGACCACAGAGAGACCAGAGAGACCACAGAGAGACCACAGAGAGACAACAGAGAGACCAGAGAGAGACCACAGAGAGACCAGAGAGAGACCAAAGAGAGACCACAGAGAGACCACAGAGAGACCACAGAGAGACCAGAGAGAGACCTCAGAGAGACCACCGAGAGAGACCAGAGAGAGACCAGAGAGACCACAGAGAGACTACAGAGAGACCAGAGAGACCACAGAGAGACCACAGAGAGACCAGAGAGACCACAGAGAGACCCCAGAGAGACCAGAGAGACCACAGAGAGATCACAGAGA
This sequence comes from Eucyclogobius newberryi, assembly GCF_026437365.1. Classification (NCBI taxonomy): domain Eukaryota; kingdom Metazoa; phylum Chordata; class Actinopteri; order Gobiiformes; family Gobiidae; genus Eucyclogobius; species Eucyclogobius newberryi. The sequence goes on along the minus strand of NW_027316500.1, from coordinate 30,705,203 downwards.
GACCAGAAAGACCACAGAGAGACCACAGAGAGACCAGAGAGAGACCAGAGAGAGACCAGAGAGAGACCACAGAGAGACCACAGAGAGACCACAGAGAGACCACAGAGAGACCAGAGAGAGAGACCACCGAGAGAGACCAGAGAGAGACCACAGAGAGACCAGAGAGAGACCAGAGAGAGAGACCACAGAGAGACCACAGAGAGACCAGAGAGACCACAGAGAGACCACAGAGAGACCAGAGAGACCACAGAGACACAACAGAGAGACCAGAGAGAGACCACAGAGAGAGACCACCGAGAGACCAGAGAGAGACCAGAGAGAGACCACAGAGAGACCAGAGAGACCACAGAGAGACCACAGAGAGACCACAGAGAGACCACCGAGAGAGACCACCGAGAGACCAGAGAGAGACCAGAGAGAGACCACAGAGAGACCAGAGAGACCACAGAGAGACCACAGAGAGACCACAGAGAGACCACCGAGAGAGACCAGAGAGAGACCAAAGAGATACCACAGAGATACCACAGAGAGACCACAGTGAGACCAGAGAGAGACCACCGAGAGAGACCACCGAGAGACCACAGAGAAACCAGAGAGAGACCACAGAGAGACCACCGAGAGACCACCGAGAGACCACAGAGAGACCACCGAGAGAGACCAGAGAGAGACCAGAGAGAGACCAGAGAGAGACCAGAGAGACCAGAGAGACCAGAGAGACCACAGAGAGACCACAGAGAGAGACCACAGAGAGAGACCAGAGAGACCACAGAGAGACCACAGAGAGACCACAGAGAGACCAGAGAGAGACCACAGAGAGACCACCGAGAGAGACCAGAGAGAGACCAGAGAGAGACCACAGAGAGACCACAGAGAGACCAGAGAGACCACAGAGAGACCACAGAGAGAGACCACAGAGAGAGACCAGAGAGACCACAGAGAGACCACAGAGAGACCACAGAGAGACCAGAGAGAGACCACAGAGAGACCACCGAGAGAGACCAGAGAGAGACCAGAGAGAGACCACAGAGAAACCAGAGAGAGAACAGAGAGAGACCAGAGAGACCACAGAGAGACCACAGAGAGACCAGAGAGACCACAGAGAGACCACAGAGAGACCAGAGAGACCACAGAGAGACCAGAGAGACCACAGAGAGACCACAGAGAGACAACAGAGAGACCAGAGAGAGACCACAGAGAGACCAGAGAGAGACCAAAGAGAGACCACAGAGAGACCACAGAGAGACCACAGAGAGACCAGAGAGAGAGACCACCGAGAGAGACCAGAGAGACCACAGAGAGACCACAGAGAGACCACAGAGGGACCAGAGAGACCACAGAGAGACCACAGAGAGACCAGAGAGACAACAGAGAGACCCCAGAGAGACCAGAGAGACCACAGAGAGACCACAGAGAGACCAGAGAGAGAGACCACCGAGAGAGACCAGAGAGAGACCACAGAGAGACCAGAGAGAGACCACAGAGAGACCAGAGAGACCACAGAGAGACCACAGAGACACAACAGAGAGACCAGAGAGAGACCACAGAGAGACCAGAGAGAGACCAAAGAGAGACCACAGAGAGACCACAGAGAGACCACAGAGAGACCAGAGAGAGACCACCGAGAGAGACCACCGAGAGACCAGAGAGAGACCAGAGAGAGACCACAGAGAGACCAGAGAGACCACAGAGAGACCACAGAGAGACCACAGAGAGACCACCGAGAGAGACCAGAGAGAGACCAAAGAGAGACCACAGAGAGACCACAGAGAGACCACAGAGAGACCAGAGAGAGACCACCGAGAGAGACCACCGAGAGACCACAGAGAAACCAGAGAGAGACCACAGAGAGACCACCGAGAGACTACAGAGAGACCAGAGAGAGACCACAGAGAGACCACCGAGAGAGACCAGAGAGAGACCAGAGAGAGACCACAGAGAAACCAGAGAGAGACCAGAGAGAGACCAGAGAGACCACAGAGAGACCACAGAGAGACCAGAGAGACCACATAGAGACCACAGAGAGACCAGAGAGACCACATAGAGACCCCAGAGAGACCAGAGAGACCAAAGAGAGACCACAGAGAGACCAGAGAGAGACCAGAGAGAGACCACAGAGAAACCAGAGAGAGACCAGAGAGAGACCAGAGAGACCACAGAGAGACCACAGAGAGACCACAGAGAGACCACAGAGAGACCAGAGAGACCACAGAGAGACCACAGAGAGACCAGAGAGACCACATAGAGACCCCATAGAGACCCCAGAGAGACCAGAGAGACCACAGAGAGACCACAGAGAGACCAGAGAGAGACCAGAGAGAGACCAGAGAGAGACCAAAGAGAGACCACAGAGAGACCAGAGAGAGAGACCACCGAGAGAGACCACAGAGAGACCAGAGAGAGACCAGAGAGAGAGACCACCGAGAGAGACCAGAGAGAGACCACAGAGACCACAGAGAGACCACAGAGAGACCAGAGAGACCACAGAGAGACCACAGAGAGACCAGAGAGACCACAGAGAGACCACAGAGAGACCAGAGAGACCACAGAGAGACCACAGAGAGACAACAGAGAGACCAGAGAGAGACCACAGAGAGACCAGAGAGAGACCAAAGAGAGACCACAGAGAGACCACAGAGAGACCACAGAGAGACCAGAGAGAGACCACAGAGAGACCACCGAGAGAGACCAGAGAGAGACCAGAGAGACCACAGAGAGACTACAGAGAGACCAGAGAGACCACAGAGAGACCACAGAGAGACCAGAGAGACCACAGAGAGACCCCAGAGAGACCAGAGAGACCACAGAGAGATCACAGAGAGACCAGAAAGACCACAGAGAGACCACAGAGAGACCAGAGAGAGACCAGAGAGAGACCAGAGAGAGACCACAGAGAGACCACAGAGAGACCACAGAGAGACCACAGAGAGACCAGAGAGAGAGACCACCGAGAGAGACCAGAGAGAGACCACAGAGAGACCAGAGAGAGACCAGAGAGAGAGACCACAGAGAGACCACAGAGAGACCAGAGAGACCACAGAGAGACCACAGAGAGACCAGAGAGACCACAGAGAGACCACAGAGACACAACAGAGAGACCAGAGAGAGACCACAGAGAGAGACCACCGAGAGACCAGAGAGAGACCAGAGAGAGACCACAGAGAGACCAGAGAGACCACAGAGAGACCACAGAGAGACCACCGAGAGACCACCGAGAGACCACAGAGAGACCACCGAGAGAGACCACCGAGAGACCAGAGAGAGACCAGAGAGAGACCAGAGAGACCAGAGAGACCAGAGAGAGACCACAGAGAGACCAGAGAGAGACCAGAGAGACCACAGAGAGACCACAGAGAGACCAGAGTGAGACCACAGAGAGACCACAGAGAGACCAGAGAGACCACAGAGAGACCACAGAGAGACCACAGAGAGACCAGAGAGACCACAGAGAGACCACAGAGAGACCACAGAGAGAACAGAGAGACCACAGAGAGACCCCAGAGAGACCAGAGAGACCACATAGAGACCAGAGAGAGACCACAGAGAGACCAAAGAGAGACCACAGAGAGACCACGGAGAGACCACCGAGAGAGACCAGAGAGAGACCAAAGAGAGACCACAGAGAGACCACAGAGAGACCACAGTGAGACCAGAGAGAGACCACCGAGAGAGACCACCGAGAGACCACAGAGAAACCAGAGAGAGACCACAGAGAGACCACCGAGAGACCACCGAGAGACCACCGAGAGACCACCGAGAGACCACAGAGAGACCACCGAGAGAGACCACCGAGAGACCAGAGAGAGACCAGAGAGAGACCAGAGAGACCAGAGAGACCAGAGAGAGACCACAGAGAGACCAGAGAGAGACCAGAGAGACCACAGAGAGACCACAGAGAGACCAGAGTGAGACCACAGAGAGACCACAGAGAGACCAGAGAGACCACAGAGAGACCACAGAGAGACCACAGAGAGACCAGAGAGACCACAGAGAGACCACAGAGAGAACAGAGAGACCACAGAGAGACCCCAGAGAGACCAGAGAGACCACAGAGAGACCAGAGAGAGACCACAGAGAGACCAGAGAGAGACCACAGAGAGACCACAGAGAGACCACAGAGAGACCACAGAGAGACCAGAGAGAGACCACAGAGAGACCACCGAGAGAGACCAGAGAGAGACCAGAGAGACCACAGAGAGACCACAGAGAGACCAGAGTGACCACAGAGAGACCCCAGAGAGACCAGAGAGACCACAGAGAGATCACAGAGAGACCAGAAAGACCACAGAGAGACCACAGAGAGACCAGAGAGAGACCAGAGAGAGACCAGAGAGAGACCACAGAGAGACCACAGAGAGACCACAGAGAGACCACAGAGAGACCAGAGAGAGAGACCACCGAGAGAGACCAGAGAGAGACCACAGAGAGACCAGAGAGAGACCAGAGAGAGAGACCACAGAGAGACCACAGAGAGACCAGAGAGACCACAGAGAGACCACAGAGAGACCAGAGAGACCACAGAGAGACCACAGAGACACAACAGAGAGACCAGAGAGAGAACACAGAGAGACCAGAGAGAGACCAAAGAGACCACAGATAGACCACAGAGAGACCAGAGAGAGACCACCGAGAGAGACCACCGAGAGACCAGAGAGAGACCAGAGAGAGACCACAGAGAGACCAGAGAGACCACAGAGAGACCACAGAGAGACCACAGAGAGACCACCGAGAGAGACCAGAGAGAGACCAAAGAGAGACCACAGAGAGACCACAGAGAGACCACAGTGAGACCAGAGAGAGACCACCGAGAGAGACCACCGAGAGACCACAGAGAAACCAGAGAGAGACCACAGAGAGACCACAGAGAGACCACCGAGAGAGACCACCGAGAGACCAGAGAGAGACCAGAGAGAGACCAGAGAGACCAGAGAGACCAGAGAGAGACCACAGAGAGACCAGAGAGAGACCAGAGAGACCACAGAGAGACCACAGAGAGACCAGAGTGAGACCACAGAGAGACCACAGAGAGACCAGAGAGACCACAGAGAGACCACAGAGAGACCACAGAGAGACCAGAGAGACCACAGAGAGACCACAGAGAGACCCCAGAGAGACCAGAGAGACCACAGAGAGACCAGAGAGAGACCACAGAGAGACCAGAGAGAGACCACAGAGAGACCACCGAGAGACCACAGAGAGACCAGAGAGACCACAGAGAGACCACAGAGAGACCAGCGAGACCACAGAGAGACCAGAGAGAGACCACAGAGAGACCACCGAGAGACCACAGAGAGACCACCGAGAGACCACAGAGAGACCAGAGAGACCACAGAGAGACCAGAGAGAGACCACCGAGAGACCACAGAGAGACCAGAGAGAGACCAGAGAGACCACAGAGAGACCAGAGAGACCACAGAGAGACCAGAGAGAGACCAGAGAGACCACAGAGAGACCAGAGAGAGACCAGAGAGAGACCACAGAGAGACCACCGAGAGACCACAGAGAGACCAGAGGGACCACAGAGAGACCAGAGAGAGACCACAGAGAGACCACCGAGAGACCACAGAGAGACCAGAGAGAGACCAGAGAGACCACAGAGAGACCAGAGAGACCACAGAGAGACCAGAGAGAGACCAGAGAGACCACCGAGAGACCACAGAGAGACCAGAGAGAGACCAGAGAGAGACCACAGAGACCAGAGAGACCACAGAGAGACCAGAGAGAGACCAGAGAGACCACAGAGAGACCAGAGAGACCACAGAGAGACCCCAGAGAGACCAGAGAGACCACAGAGAGACCTGAGAGAGACCACAGAGAGACCAGAGAGAGACCACAGAGAGACCACAGAGAGACCACAGAGAGACCACAGAGAGACCACAGAGACCACAGAGAGACCAGAGAGAGACCAGAGAGAGACCACATAGAGACCAGAGAGACCACAGAGAGACCAGAGAGACCACAGAGAGACCAGAGAGACCACAGAGAGACCAGAGAGACCACAGAGAGACCAGAGAGAGACCACAGAGAGACCACCGGGACGTTTCAGCTCTGGTTTAGTCCCTGAGGCGGTGTTAAAGTCCGGTGCAGGTTCAGGCGCTCGGACAGTGAAGCCGACGCATCGATTCAGACGCTTTGTCTCGTCTCCGTCTGTAAAATATAACATAAAACTGCAGTTTATGTTTCATTCCGTCGGCACCAAACTTTGGACTTTCCCGAGGAGATTCAAGCTGGAAAAATGTATCACTTTTGAAACTTTAACGAACAAAAAATATGCAAAGGTTCTGAAATTCCAGGGTAGAAATGTCAGTTAATTTGCTTCTCTGTCAGAAAGAGACGATGAACGACATCAAGGCTGAAATGGAGCTGCTCAAAAAGTGTCACTAAAGTCTGTTCTACACGACGCACAAACGTCCACGTGTTTGTCACATCAGCTAAAGTACAAAGGTAAATCTCTTGTCACTCGCATGTCTCTGAGTGCTGTTCACGCCCGCGACCGTCTTGATGGTCCATATTTTGTGACATTCAGATGCTGATCCCATATTCCCAAATTGAAAACGCATTACGTTCCACTCCACGTTTCCTCCGTTCTGCACTTGTACCAGAATATTTTCAATTGACGGAGAATAAATGGCATTGATGGAGATAATGGATGATTTCCTTGTAGCTGCCGCACCAAGGACACGCTCAGACTTGAGCCAATGGAGAAGTGTTCCAGAGCGCCCCCTGTGCTTCTGTGAGGGAACTACACCACACAGAGCGAAGAAGAAGAAGAAACAGAGAGAGAGAGATCCTACTGCCACGGACTGGACCAGGACTGGACCAGGACTGGACCAGGACTGAACCAGGACTGGACCAGGACTGGACCAGGACTGAACCAGGACTGAACCAGCACAGAACCAGGACTGGACCAGGACTGGACCAGGACTGGACCAGGACTGAACCAGGACTGGACCAGGACTGGACCAGGACTGGCCCAGGACTGAACCAGGAATGGACCAGGACTGGACCAGGACTGGACCAGGACTGAACCAGCACAGAACCAGGACTGGACCAGGACTGAACCAGCACAGAACCAGGACTGGACCAGGACTGGACCAGGACTGAACCAGGTCTGAACCAGGATTTAACCAGGACGGAACCAGGACTAAACCAGGACTGGACCAGGACTGGACCAGGTCGGAACCAGGACTAAACCAGGACTAAACCAGGACTGAAGCAGGACTGGACCAGGACTGAACCAGGACTAGACCAGGAGTAAACCAGGACTGAACCAGGACTAAACCAGGACTGGACCAGGACTGAACCAGGATTGAACCAGGACTGAACCAGGACTGGACCAGGACTGAACCAGGATTGAACCAGGACTGAACCAGGACTAAACCAGGACTGGACCAGGACTGAACCAGGATTGAACCAGGACTGAACCAGTACTAAACCAGGACTGAACCAGGACTAAACCAGGACTGGACCAGGACTGGACCAGGACTGAACCAGGACTGGACCAGGACTGAACCAGGATTGAACCAGGACTGAACCAGGACTAAACCAGGACTGAAGCAGGACTGGACCAGGACTGAACCAGGACTAGACCAGGAGTAAACCAGGACTGGACCAGGACTGAACCAGGATTGAACCAGGACTGAACCAGGACTAAACCAGGACTGGACCAGGACTGAACCAGGATTGAACCAGGACTGAACCAGGATTGAACCAGGACTGAACCAGGACTAAACCAGGACTGGACCAGGACTGAACCAGGATTGAACCAGGACTGAACCAGGATTGAACCAGGACTGAACCAGGACTAAACCAGGACTGAACCAGGACTAAACCAGGACTGGACCAGGACTGAACCAGGATTGAACCAGGACTGAACCAGGACTAAACCAGGACTGAACCAGGACTAAACCAGGACTGGACCAGGACTGAACCAGGTCTGAACCAGGACAATGATTTGAACAGCATTGTGTGCAGTCTAAGTGACCATTCCAGTCCAGAACACTGCACACGGCTTTATGAAGCTAATGGTCTGTTTAAGCTTATTCTTTTTAAGGGCAAAGACCCAATTTAGTTTCTCCCGGTCCATATATCAGCTCAGCTCAATTACAAATGCCAGAACACGACAGACATCATTAGTGAGGGACAGAGAAACACAACGCCCTCCATCCACAGCACGAGTCGTTTTGTTTGTAGCATCAGTCAAAACTAAAATAAAGAATGTAAATCGTAGGCAATATCTTATCTGCACCATCTGTTCTGCATCTGTTCCATCACGAACACGCTTCGCAAAAACACGCTTTTAGACAGACTTTTGTCCCTGTGTTTAGGCCCGGCAGTGACTAAACCCGTACTTTAAACTTGGACCGGACTAAGAACGCCAAACCAGGGCTAGAACCAGACCAAACCAGGTCTACATCAGGACTAAAGCCAGAACAACAGCTATTTATTCATTTAACCACTTCTCTTAAGGGACAAACCGTAATCAGACCTCATTCACACACGGTCGTCATCAAAACAGAGTGATTCAAGCAGCGCGTTGCAGCCACTTCCTGTCTGGGTTCAACTCCTGGTCAAGCTCGGCCCGGGTCCTGTTTACCTGCCCATAAAGAGACTCATTTGAATAAGCCCCAAATCCCATTAGAGCCGTGAGCGCCGTGTTTAAGGACTAAAGAAGAGCCACAACTGCGGACAACTCCGGGAACACGTTTTTATGTTTTATGTCCCGTTTGTCTCAGGGTAGAAATGGCAGCTTGGAATCGATGGCAATGGCATTTCTTTTTCACTGGGCAAGTTCAAATCAGCATTAAGATAGTGTACGACATGTTAGGTCCGTGACAATGGGACGTTTTAGAGCCGCAACTTGACAAATAGTGGTAAAACAATTGCACCGACTCCATAAACAGATGGTCTGGTCTGATCCATCCAAACAGGAGGAAACAGTGAATGATTTGACCACGAAAACCGTCCTTCTGGTTTTGGATCATCTTCAAAAGAGCGAACTTAAAGATGAGGGAAGTTTAAGCAAAAAAGAAGAGGTCCTAATATCGACCCCTGTGGAAGGCCATTAGCAATGTCAAGCAATTCAGTCCTTACTGCCCGTTTATTCCTGAGAAGTATTTTGAAAACCAAATGACGGATACGTTAAGATCATTAGAGGACAGTTTGTGCAGGAATATGTCAGTAAGTTAAATCAGCGACGACACGAGCATTTCTCCTGGTCTGGTCCTGGTTCTGCTGCTGGTTTTGTCCGGGTCTTTCTCCTGGTCTGGTCCTGGTTCTGCTGCTGGTTTTGTCCGGGTCTTTCCCCTGGTCTGGTCCTGGTTCTGCTGCTGGTTTTGTCAGGGTCTTTCTCCTGGTCTGGTCCTGGTTCTGCTGCTGGTTTTGTCCGGGTCTTTCTAATGGTCTGGTCCTGGTTCTGCTGCTGGTTTTGTCCGGGTTAGTTCTCCTGGTCTGGTCCTGGTTCTGCTGCTGGTTTTGTCCGGGTCTTTCTCCTGGTCTGGTCCTGGTTCTGCTGCTGGTTTTGTCCGGGTCTTTCTCCTGGTCTGGTCCTGGTTCTGCTGCTGGTTTTGTCCGGGTCTTTCTCCTGGTCTGGTCCTGGTTCTGCTGCTGGTTTTGTCCGGGTCTTTCTCCTGGTCCTGGTTCTGCTGCTGGTTTTGTCCGGGTCTTTCTCCTGGTCGGTTCCTGGTTCTGCTGCTGGTTTTGTCCGGGTATTTCCCCTGGTCTGGTCCTGGTTCTGCTGCTGGTTTTGTCCGGGTCTTTCTCCTGGTCTGGTCCTGGTTCTGCTGCTGGTTTTGTCCGGGTCTTTCTCCTGGTCTGGTCCTGGTTCTGCTGCTGGTTTTGTCCGGGTCTTTCCCCTGGTCTGGTCCTGGTTCTGCTGCTGGTTTTGTCCGGGTCTTTCTCCTGGTCTGGTCCTGGTTCTGCTGCTGGTTTTGTCCGGGTTGGTTCTCCTGGTCTGGTCCTGGTTCTGTTGCTGGTTTTGTCCGGGTCTTTCTCCTGGTCTGGTCCTGGTTCTGCTGCTGGTTTTGTCCGGGTCTTTCTGCTGGTCTGGTCCTGGTTCTGCTGCTGGTTTTGTCCGGGTCTTTCTCCTGGTCTGGTCCTGGTTCTGCTGCTGGTTTTGTCCGGGTCTTTCCCCTGGTCTGGTCCTGGTTCTGCTGCTGGTTTTGTCCGGGTCTTTCTCCTGGTCTGGTCCTGGTTCTGCTGCTGGTTTTGTCCGGGTCTTTCTCCTGGTCTGGTCCTGGTTCTGCTGCTGGTTTTGTCCGGGTCTTTCCCCTGGTCTGGTCCTGGTTCTGCTGCTGGTTTTGTCCGGGTATTTCTCCTGGTCTGGTCCTGGTTCTGCTGCTGGTTTTGTCCAGGTCTTTCTCCTGGTCTGGTCCTGGTTCTGCTGCTGGTTTTGTCCGGGTCTTTCTCCTGGTCTGGTCCTGGTTCTGCTGCTGGTTTTGTCCGGGTCTTTCTCCTGGTCGGTTCCTGGTTCTGCTGCTGGTTTTGTCCGGGTCTTTCTCCTGGTCTGGTCCTGGTTCTGCTGCTGGTTTTGTCCGGGTCTTTCTCCTGGTCTGGTCCTGGTTCTGCTGCTGGTTTTGTCCGGGTCTTTCTCCTGGTCGGTTCCTGGTTCTGCTGCTGGTTTTGTCCGGGTCTTTCTCCTGGTCTGGTCCTGGTTCTGCTGCTGGTTTTGTCCGGGTCTTTCTCCTGGTCGGTTCCTGGTTCTGCTGCTGGTTTTGTCCGGGTCTTTCTCCTGGTCTGGTCCTGGTTCTGCTGCTGGTTTTGTCCGGGTCTTTCTCCTGGTCTGGTCCTGGTTCTGCTGCTGGTTTTGTCCGGGTCTTTCTCCTGGTCTGGTCCTGGTTCTGCTGCTGGTTTTGTCCGGGTCTTTCTCCTGGTCTGGTCCTGGTTCTGCTGCTGGTTTTGTCCGGGTCTTTCTCCTGATCTGGTCCTGGTTCTGCTGCTGGTTTTGTCCGGGTCTTTCCCCTGGTCTGGTCCTGGTTCTGCTGCTGGTTTTGTCCGGGTATTTCCCCTGGTCTGGTCCTGGTTCTGCTGCTGGTTTTGTCCGGGTATTTCCCCTGGTCTGGTCCTGGTTCTGCTGCTGGTTTTGTCCGGGTCTTTCTCCTGGTCTGGTCCTGGTTCTGCTGCTGGTTTTGTCCGGGTCTTTCTCCTGGTCTGGTCCTGGTTCTGCTGCTGGTTTTGTCCGGGTCTTTCTAATGGTCTGGTCCTGGTTCTGCTGCTGGTTTTGTCCGGGTTAGTTCTCCTGGTCTGGTCCTGGTTCTGCTGCTGGTTTTGTCCGGGTCTTTCCCCTGGTCTGGTCCTGGTTCTGCTGCTGGTTTTGTCCGGGTCTTTCTCCTGGTCGGTTCCTGGTTCTGCTGCTGGTTTTGTCCGGTTATTTCCCCTGGTCTGGTCCTGGTTCTGCTGCTGGTTTTGTCCGGGTTGGTTCTCCTGGTCTGGTCCTGGTTCTGCTGCTGGTTTTGTCCGGGTCTTTCTCCTGGTCTGGTCATGGTTCTGCTGCTGGTTTTGTCCGGGTCTTTCCCCTGGTCTGGTCCTGGTTCTGCTGCTGGTTTTGTCCGGGTATTTCCCCTGGTCTGGTCCTGGTTCTGCTGCTGGTTTTGTCCGGGTCTTTCTCCTGGTCTGGTCCTGGTTCTGCTGCTGGTTTTGTCCGGGTCTTTCTCCTGGTCTGGTCCTGGTTCTGCTGCTGGTTTTGTCCAGGTCTTTCTCCTGGTCTGGTCCTGGTTCTGCTGCTGGTTTTGTCCGGGTCTTTCTCCTGGTCTGGTCCTGGTTCTGCTGCTGGTTTTGTCCGGGTCTTTCTGCTGGTCTGGTCCTGGTTCTGCTGCTGGTTTTGTCCGGGTTTTTCTCCTGGTCTGGTCCTGGTTCTGCTGCTGGTTTTGTCCGGGTCTTTCTCCTGGTCTGGTCCTGGTTCTGCTGCTGGTTTTGTCCGGGTCTTTCTCCTGGTCGGTTCCTGGTTCTGCTGCTGGTTTTGTCCGGGTCTTTCTCCTGGTCGGTTCCTGGTTCTGCTGCTGGTTTTGTCCGGGTCTTTCTCCTGGTCTGGTCCTGGTTCTGCTGCTGGTTTTGTCCGGGTCTTTCTCCTGGTCTGGTCCTGGTTCTGCTGCTGGTTTTGTCCGGGTCTTTCTCCTGGTCTGGTCCTGGTTCTGCTGCTGGTTTTGTCCGGGTCTTTCTCCTGGTCTGGTCCTGGTTCTGCTGCTGGTTTTGTCCGGGTATTTCCCCTGGTCTGGTCCTGGTTCTGCTGCTGGTTTTGTCCGGGTCTTTCTCCTGGTCTGGTCCTGGTTCTGCTGCTGGTTTTGTCCGGGTCTTTCTCCTGGTCTGGTCCTGGTTCTGCTGCTGGTTTTGTCCGGGTCTTTCCCCTGGTCTGGTCCTGGTTCTGCTGCTGGTTTTGTCCGGGTCTTTCTCCTGGTCTGGTCCTGGTTCTGCTGCTGGTTTTGTCCGGGTTTTTCTCCTGGTCTGGTCCTGGTTCTGCTGCTGGTTTTGTCCGGGTCTTTCTCCTGGTCTGGTCCTGGTTCTGCTGCTGGTTTTGTCCGGGTCTTTCTCCTGGTCGGTTCCTGGTTCTGCTGCTGGTTTTGTCCGGGTCTTTCTCCTGGTCGGTTCCTGGTTCTGCTGCTGGTTTTGTCCGGGTCTTTCTCCTGGTCTGGTCCTGGTTCTGCTGCTGGTTTTGTCCGGGTCTTTCCCCTGGTCTGGTCCTGGTTCTGCTGCTGGTTTTGTCCGGGTCTTTCTCCTGGTCTGGTCCTGGTTCTGCTGCTGGTTTTGTCCGGGTCTTTCTCCTGGTCTGGTCCTGGTTCTGCTGCTGGTTTTGTCCGGGTCTTTCCCCTGGTCTGGTCCTGGTTCTGCTGCTGGTTTTGTCCGGGTATTTCTCCTGGTCTGGTCCTGGTTCTGCTGCTGGTTTTGTCCAGGTCTTTCTCCTGGTCTGGTCCTGGTTCTGCTGCTGGTTTTGTCCGGGTCTTTCTCCTGGTCTGGTCCTGGTTCTGCTGCTGGTTTTGTCCGGGTCTTTCTCCTGGTCTGGTCCTGGTTCTGCTGCTGGTTTTGTCCGGGTCTTTCTCCTGGTCTGGTCCTGGTTCTGCTGCTGGTTTTGTCCGGGTCTTTCCCCTGGTCTGGTCCTGGTTCTGCTGCTGGTTTTGTCCGGGTATTTCTCCTGGTCTGGTCCTGGTTCTGCTGCTGGTTTTGTCCAGGTCTTTCTCCTGGTCTGGTCCTGGTTCTGCTGCTGGTTTTGTCCGGGTCTTTCTCCTGGTCTGGTCCTGGTTCTGCTGCTGGTTTTGTCCGGGTCTTTCTCCTGGTCTGGTCCTGGTTCTGCTGCTGGTTTTGTCCGGGTCTTTCTCCTGGTCGGTTCCTGGTTCTGCTGCTGGTTTTGTCCGGGTCTTTCTCCTGGTCTGGTCCTGGTTCTGCTGCTGGTTTTGTCCGGGTCTTTCTCCTGGTCTGGTCCTGGTTCTGCTGCTGGTTTTGTCCGGGTCTTTCTCCTGGTCGGTTCCTGGTTCTGCTGCTGGTTTTGTCCGGGTCTTTCTCCTGGTCTGGTCCTGGTTCTGCTGCTGGTTTTGTCCGGGTCTTTCCCCTGGTCTGGTCCTGGTTCTGCTGCTGGTTTTGTCCGGGTCTTTCTCCTGGTCTGGTCCTGGTTCTGCTGCTGGTTTTGTCCGGGTCTTTCTCCTGGTCGGTTCCTGGTTCTGCTGCTGGTTTTGTCCGGGTCTTTCCCCTGGTCTGGTCCTGGTTCTGCTGCTGGTTTTGATCCGGTTACGCCCAAAACGAGACACTTTAGATTCGTCAAGTCTGATTTTTGGATTCCTTCGGTTTCGACGGTGACATTTCACAATTGACTGCAGTTTGTAATTAGTGGAGTCGTCGTGTGTTGACATTTTGTTTTCTGTCTGTCACAATTCTGGGAAATTATAGCGGAAATGGCAACAAAAGAAACAATTAACACGAGCAAAGGTATAATTAGAAAACTACAAAGCCACAAAGGAAGAGTTTCAGGAGTCCATGTGAAGGCTTTGCATAATAATACACCTGCTTAAAGCTTTATATATTACACATTTAAATTGGCCTTAACACAGCCACATCTCATGAGAGCGGTGCCGATAGTCCAGGTAAATGTCTTCTAAAGTCCAGTGGTGCGGATGATTCATGGCGATTGTCCTCCATTAGCGACTCCTGTATTAAAAACCAGAATATAAATGACTGAATATTCCCTTTTTACCTTTTCCCCCAATTAGTCTATTTCGGCTGGTGGCTGGAGACACGCCGGCTTTGCTTTTCCGAGGGTGTTTTTGGAGTGCATCGCCATTAGCATCACGGCGGCGCTTGTTACGGAACTCCTGGGTTATTAGTCTGCGTGTCGGCCTGCTCCAGACTTATTACATTATTCAAACTTAACATCTCCTGCATCTGGAGCCTGTGGAGCCCCTTGTTCCCCTGGTGTCCCTGCTGCCCCTGGTGCCCCTGGTGTCCCTGGTGCCCCTGGGTTCCCTGGTGCCAGCAGACCCGACACGCCCGACTGGACTAATTCGGCGTTCATCCCGGAGCGCGGTGCGTTGGGTCGGAGGGTCGTTGTAGCCGTCGGATCAAAATGGGACAGAACACCGAACTCGAAAGCGAAATCTTTTGAAATGTTCACAGCAAAAATACATGTATTACAATTAAGAGTTTGAAGTGGGCTGTATTTAAAGTATTCCTTTTGATTTGGTGGTTAAACGTTCATTTTTACTACGTTTCTTTGGTTTTATTTAAGGCGACACATGATGCAAAATCATGTAGGACCGTATCGTATGGAATATGTCAAGCGTAAGGGCCATTTTATATATGTAGATAATAATCAAACGCATAAATGTATAATCTGCCCGTTCCTCTTCTTGAATCCGTGGACGTGGTGTGTTTGGGTCTTTTGAGAGAGACCGGAGCGCTCTTGCCGAGATATTTCTAATTAGCCTATTTTTAACGCATCCCTTTGACGGCTCAGGGCTGTTTGTGGTCGCTAATGACAAAACCAGTCAAAATCATCCTTCGCTCAGGGTTAACGTTGCCGGGGACGACACCATCGCGCATGACTCTGCAGCGCGCGCAAAAATGGCACCGACGAGGGGCACTGTTTGCACGGTTTCGCCCCCGCCTCGCCCCCGCCTCGCCCCAGCCTCGCCCCAGCCTCGCCCTCGCCCCCGCCTCGGCCCAGCCTCGCCCCAGCCTCGCCCCAGCCTCGCCCCCGCCTCGCCCCAGCCTCGCCCCCACCTCGCCCCCGCCTCGCCTCAGCCTCGCCCCAGCCTCGCTCCAGCCTCGCCCCCGCCTCGCCCCAGCCTCGCCCCCGCCTCGCCCCCGCCTCGCCCCAGCCTCGCCCCCGCCACGCCCCCGCCTCGCCCCAGCCTCGCCCCCGCCTCGCCCCCGCCTCGCCCCAGCCTCGCCCCCGCCTCGCCCCCGCCTCGCCCCAGCCTCGCCCCAGAAGCAGAAGCTGTGCCCTTCGTATTTGAAAATCCTGCTTCTGTATATTTTACATTCACAAACTAATTACGGCTCCGGCTGGTGTCGCCTTCGTGCTCCACTGAGTCTCAGACGTCTCCTTTAACCCGCTCTCTCCGTTACATTTCACTTTGCACAGAATAAAACACTTTGCCCCCAGATTTACATAATTCTTCATTAAGTTTACTGTCAACATTAAACCACGACTCGTTTTGGAGTCGTGGAAGTTGTTTCTTGGTTTTAAAATGTGATGTCACGGTGTGAATCTGATAATTATGTTTTCTCTTGTAAATAGTGTCATCAGCACCGGGTCTGAGAAGGATGGACACCGCCCTCTAGTGTCCATGTGAGGGAAAAGCATGCACACGCTCATACAGTTCATTCAGGGAAAAACACTTTAAATGAAACATATCAAGGTAAATTGCAATTATGTAATTCACAATATTCAGATGTATTTTAACAGAGAATGCCCTCATCTCTTCTGTTGAATGCAAATATTCAATGTATTAATCAGCTCGACATCATCAGACTTCAGCTCGTCCGCACTTATCTGGAAATATTAACTTTTTGCCACTGTTTGCACTTTTGGAAGTTGTAAAAATAAACACTTTAAAGCTGATTTTTCTGGCTTGGCATTTGTATCCAGGAAACGATCCCACAACATGAATACACCAGAAATGTGCTGAAAATGTCTTGGTTAAGGTTTATCGACACAAAACATGAATGATCATCAAATGAACCACAAAAGAGCAGAAATATTGCTTCTAACCCTCGAGACTTCACTCTGTTTGTCTCATTTCCAGGTCATTTGAAACGTTTTTATTGGACAAAATAATCAATACTCTTATTTTGCAAACCTACAGAACAACAATTGCAATATTATAACACATACACAACAATCTTACATCTGAAAAGTACCATTGTGCAGCTTTAAATCGCACATATTCTCCATTTTCAGGTCAAACGTTATTTTCTATTCCAAAAAGCAGTTTGTGTGAGACATATTGGGTCATAATAAATGGCCTTCTCCGCTTCTCCTCAGGCGCCGTGCTCATGCTTCAGCGCGAGCGACAATAAAACGCACAGTAGAACGTTTTGGTAAATGGAACCGTGCGATCTGGAGGAGGGCGTCGGGCAGAAGGATGGGGCCCCCTCGGGCTGAACGACGCCATTCGCAAACACAACACTCACGGTTATTGCCCTCATCATCCGCAAGCGTCGCCGTGTTGAAGCGAGCGGCCACGTCACCGGTCACGTCTGTGGAGAGGTTGTGTTTAGGAAATCTCTGTCATTTTAGTCTCTAAAATCAACCGCAGCTCACAAAAACGATATGGGTCAAATCTCAGTTTGTGTAGGTTAAAGCGCCCCCTACAGGCCGGACCACTCAGTGAGCTGAAACACAGTAAAAGGTGGTATGGACGATTTTTTTCAGCAAATTTTTTATCATATTTCCTCGTGGCGTGGATAAATCATTTGTCCTGCCACGTATCAATCATAAAACGCACCTACCGCTCACCTGCAGCCGCATCAGGTTCGTCCCCACGTTTCCGCGTGCCTAAGCGCATGGAGAAAGACAGTTCGAGCTGACGCAGAAGTGGACAGAAATCTACGGGAGACGAGAGATGCGATGTGATCCGTCGCGTTAATAAACAAACGCACGTGTGTGTTGTATCAGTCCACACGGGGGAGTGGCATGTGCACTTCCGCCTGCGTTCTCAAATCGCCGATAAATCGTCCATACCGCCTTTAAGATAGATATAGTTAGAATTCTGCAAAAAAAATATATATAAATGTTATCACAGAATAGCAATTTTATTTAGGTTTATACTTTCACTTCCTGTTTGTAATTGATGACATCACACTAGGAAATAGTAGAAAAAGCTTCAGGTGTAGGCGGAGCCTTCCTGAAGTAGAAAGAGTTGTTTGTTTCAACAGAAACTCCCCCCTTGTATCTACCGAGCCTATTCAGAATCTTAATGGGCTATTAGAATCCTCTTTGTCTTTGTGAGACCCTGGCTCAACCACCCTGAGTACCTGATTAGCATCTAAATGTCCTGGTCCTCTACCTTTCCAGGGGTTCAGTATACCATTATAGATACCAGGAAGATTGAATCTTAGCCCTCCATTTCTGTTTAAAGAAGGTCTTTCTTTTTTAACAAAAATAGCTTCCTTAACTCGTCTTTCAAACCATCTTTTCTCCCTGCTTAAAACCTTCACCTCACCGTCTTCAAACGAGTGATTAGAGGCTTCAAGATGGAGATGCACGGCACTCTGTGGTCCTGAACTTGTATTTCTTCTGTGCTGATAGATCCTCTGCTGAAAGTGCTTTTCTCTCTTCAGGTTACGTGTCACAGCGACTCTGAAGAGTGCCAAACCACCTCCTTCAAATATCACATCTGAAGAGAGAAAAGCACTTTCAGCACTAGAAAAAGATCATAGCATCAACATCCTCCCAGCAGACAAGGGACGTTGCACTGTGATTCTCAACGCAGCTGATTACGACGCCAAAGTCCACACCCTCCTCGAGGACACGACCACATACGAGCGCTTGAAAAGAGATCCGACCAGTGGCTACAAGAAGAAAGTGATAGACTGTTTACAAAGGCTGGAAAAAGAGGAAGCGATAGACCGGCCTCTGTATTACAGACTGTATCCTGGTGAAGCCATGCCTTGCATTTATGGCCTTCCAAAAATACACAAAAAGGAGGTTCCACTCAGACCCATAGTGTGCAGCACAGATTCCATCACCTACAATGTGGCCCAGCATTTAACAACTATATTGGCTCCGCTTGTGGGGAATTCGGAACATCATGTGGAAAACACGCACAACTTTGTGGATAAAGTGAAACATCTCCAACTGGACCCAGATGACCTCATGGTTTCATATGATGTTGTGTCCCTGTTCACCTGCATCCCGACCTCTGATGCAGTAGCAGCAGTGAGGATCAGACTGCAGGAAGACACCACCCTACAGGAAAGGACCAAACTGACACCTGAACACATATGTAAACTGTTGGACATCTGTCTGAACACCACTTACTTTCAATTCCGGGGACAATTTTACAGACAGATTCATGGCTGTGCCATGGGCTCGCCCGTCTCTCCCATAGTGGCCAACCTGTACATGGAGCACTTTGAGAAGAAGGCACTGTCCTCATTCTCAGGCATAGCCCCAAAACTGTGGCTCCGCTATGTCGATGATACTTTTGTAACAATCAAGAAACAAGAGCTGGAAACCTTCTCTGATCACATCAATGCTGTGGACCCACATATTAGGTTTACAAGAGAAGACGCTAAGGAGAATCGCTTGGCCTTTCTTGATTGTTCCACGATCAGAGGAGAGGACGGGAAACTCCAAATAGAAGTATACAGGAAACCTACACACACGGACCAGTATCTGCTCTTTGGTTCCAACCACCCACTACAGCACAAGCTGGGTGTGATCAGAACCTTACAACACAGAGCTCAAGGTGTGCCCACCAGCTCAGAGGGCAAGAAGAAAGAGGAAAAACATGTCCGAAATGCCCTCTCAGCCTGTGGTTACCCCGCTTGGGCCCTCAACAGAGTGAAGAGAACCAAGAAGCAGGACAAAAGGGAAACTGAACAGAGAAGGAAGGGTGTTTCTATCCCTTATGTGTCTGGCCTGTCGGAAAAACTGCAGAGAATTTTTAGACAACACGAAGTCCCTGTTTATTTTAAACCAGGAAACACTTTAAGACAAAAACTGGTTCACCCTAAGGACAAGTTGCCGACTCAAAAACAGAGCAATGTAGTTTATTCGATCCAATGCAGTGAAGAAAGCTGTAAAGAACGGTACATAGGTGAGACTAAACAGCCTCTACACAAGAGGCTTTATCAGCACAGAAGAAATACAAGTTCAGGACCTCAGAGTGCCGTGCATCTCCATCTTGAAGCCTCTAATCACTCGTTTGAAGACGGTGAGGTGAAGGTTTTAAGCAGGGAGAAAAGATGGTTTGAAAGAGGAGTCAAGGAAGCTATTTTTGTTAAAAAAGAAAGACCTTCTTTAAACAGAAATGGAGGGCTAAGGTTTAATCTTCCTGGTATCTATAATGGAATACTGAACCCCTGGAAAGGTAGAGGACATTTATATGCTAATCAGGTACTCAGGGTGGTTGAGCCAGGGTCTCACAAAGACAAAGAGGATTCTAATAGCCCATTAAGATTCTGAATAGGCTCGGTAGATACAAGGGGGGAGTTTCTGTTGAAACAAACAACTCTTTCTACTTCAGGAAGGCTCCTCCCAATGGGCGGGTCTTACCACAGAACAGTATTAATATCGGAGTTCTCGATCTAAATTCTGTTATTGACAATGACTCTTGGATGAGAGTCGAAACGTCTATTTTTTTCTAACTGAGTCCAGATGACTACAACTGAAGCTTGTTCTACTATGGAACACGCCTGGATGAATGAGGGATTACACCGACATCACACTAGGAAATTACCCAGCAAACACTGGGCCAGTTTATTTGACAAATAAAAATATATGAGAGCGAATTTATTATGTTTAGTGTCAAAAAAGTTGTTTATTTGTGTAAATTCTGTATAAACTTTGACTGGAACGAGTGTCCCTGGTGTGATGTCACTTCCTGTATGAGTGTCCCTGGTGTGATGTCACTTCCTGTATGAGTGTCCCTGGTGTGATGTCACTTCCTGTATGAGTGTCCCTGGTGTGATGTCACTTACTGTCATTTTCTAGATTTGTCTTTTTTTTCTCCACAAATACCTGCTCAATTGGTGTAAAACTATCATTTATATGTACGACAGGTATAAACACACCAAATATAGTCAAAATTAGAACATTGTTAATAAATGTCATTGGCCCTTTAAACTAAAACATAGCTATAACTTTTTCTTCACCAATTTAAGTCTAAAATACACTGTTTAGTTCTGTTTATAGTTTAAAAAGAAGAGAAGAGACAAAGGTGACATGATATAACAGGTAAAATACATATAAAACAGGTAAACAATGTACAAATCGAGCCTTAAGTACTAAAATAAAGTCCTGTTTGTGTGTTGATGCTAATGACCCAAACTCTCTCCATCAGAGACAATAAAGAAAACACGGACCTGAAAGATAAACTTTGCATCTGCAGCTGATCCTCATTCAACACAAGAGCAAAGTGTTTCATGTTCGGTCGTAATGTTCTGGTGAAACTTTACCTTTAGGTCACGTGATCTTTGTAATGCGATCCAAACAGACGGTCTCCGGGCGACGGACTCATGTCTCGCCGAGGACGCAGCGGGGGGGGGATCTGTCCAGAGACCAAGTGCTGAAACAACCCAGGGGAGAGAGGGGAGAACGAGTGGGGAGAATGAGGAGGAGAGAGGAGGAAGGCTGAGAGGACAAAAGGGAGACAGCGAGCGTGAGAATGGCCACCGTGCTGGACGGACCCTTCTCCTCTGACCTCTCCCTCATCAGACGCCTCAGCTCCACTCTTCAACAGCAGAGGTGACTTTAGCGCTAACGTATTTAACGCTCTCCAATCATTCGGACTGTAGTTTTAAAGAAACAAACGGATTTACTTTGTCATTTTGAAGCGACATGACACGAGGTTTCTGCTGCATTTTGTGTACGATAGAATTTAACTCACGTCTTATGAATGAATGAAACGCATAGAAACATTTCAATAATCACCTTCACACTTCAGCTGAATTACAATACCTTATGACGGTCGAAGAACACAACTTGATTGGCGTTTGGGAAGAGAATAATCCCTTTATGGTGGATTAAGGCGTAATCGACCTTCTGTTTACAACACTATACTCAAACCGTGAACTCAAGCCAGTCAAACGCCAATCAGGCATCTACAAGTGGGAGGAGCCCAGAGAACAATAGAGATAAAATGACTCAAAATTGGACAGATAATAAAATAAAGACGTCGCAATTTCAGGCTGTAGCTCCTCCCATAGGGCGTGTCTAATCCAGCCCAGGGCAGTATAAATGATAGCTCCTCAGTCTAGGACCTTCAGATTAAAAACTATTTCCGGAGCTAGATTAATAAAAAGAAAAGAAAACAAACAATAAATAAATAAATCATCTACGGCATTTACCTTCATTTACGGTTTCATTCTGAACATTCGTACATTCTTCCTGCAGAGACAGGCCCGCCCCCAGTGCCGGTCGAGCTGGCCGGGCCCCTCTGCGCGTGGACGTCCCTCTGTTGGACCCCTGCAGCGGACATGTCAGCGCGGGATCAGGGGCCTTTCTCGGGCTCCAGGATCCTCGGCCGTTTATCGTTTTACCGCACGTCCACTCGGACCTCCGGGTGCCTCCGGGCCTGAGGGCCAGAGCCGGGACAGCCCCGCCCAGAGCAGTGAGCCTCAGCCTGGACATGTCCCCGGAGAAGGACTGGAACTCACGCAGGGTCCACCCGTCTGCGCTGAGGGCCCGGATCTACGGTGAGAACACTCCACAGATCTGACGTATACATTTGTACACTGAGACCTTGTGGAGTTTCACTGTAAAGCGCATAATTAGCATGTGATTGGTTGATTGTCTCACTTGACGAGGAGGAAGGACCTGCTCTAAACGCCTCCTTCACTCCTTCAAACGGACTCTTCTCCAGCTCCAACTCTTCCCGTCGTCAAAAACACACCCGGAGCTGTAATTAGCCTCATCACTGTTTCCTCTCTCTCCCATCGCTCACGACACACTCTTTTCAGCCAATCCCGGTGAAGACCCGCCCCATCGCGTGGCCCAGGCGGTGTCCAGTGGCGTCCCGCTCAAATCTGCACAAGAGGTATGGACACAGACCGCTCGTTTGTTTGTTTGTTTGTTGTTGTGTGAGTGGAATTTCTGTTTATTTCCATCTCCCTTTCTACCTTTAAGTGGGACACATTATGTAAACTCCACTATTAAGATAAGATAAGCCTTTATTTGTCCCACAATGGGGAAATTCTAGAGTTGCAACACAAAGTAGGTACATAATAAAAAGCAGATAACTTAAAAAACACTCTTGCAGAAAAACGCTTATTAAACTCTTATAAAAAAACCTCTTATACTCTTAATAAAAAATAATAATAACAATGGTAACACATGGACAGAGAATATTGCACCAAGATGATTGACATTATGACAGTATTGCACATGGATGACAGTATTGCACATGGATGACAGTATTGCACATGGATGACAGTATTGCACATGAATGACAGTATTGCACATGAATGACAGTATTGCACATGATTATGACAGTATTGCACATGAATGACAGTATTGCACATGAATATGACAGTATCGCACATGAATGACAGTATTGCACATGAATATGACAGTATTGCACATGAATGACAGTATTGCACATGATTATGACAGTATTGCACATGAATGACAGTATTGCACATGAATATGACAGTATCGCACATGAATGACAGTATTGCACATGAATATGACAGTATTGCACATGAATGACAGTATTGCACATGAATATGACAGTATTGCACATTAATATGACAGTATTGCACATGGATATGACAGTATTGCACATGAATATGACAGTATTGCATATGAATGACAGTATTGCACATGAATGACAGTATTGCACATGAATATGACAGTATTGCACATGAATGACAGTATTGCACATGAATATGACAGTATTGCACATGAATGACAGTATTGCACATGAATATGACAGTATTGCACATGAATGACAGTATTGCACATGAATATGACAGTATTGCACATGAATGACAGTATTGCACATGAATATGACAGTATTGCACATGAATATGACAGTATTGCACATGGATATGACAGTATTGCACATGAATATGACAGTATTGCATATGAATGACAGTATTGCACATGAATGACAGTATTGCACATGAATATGACAGTATCGCACATGAATGACAGTATTGCACATGAATATGACAGTATCGCACATGAATGACAATATTGCACATGAATGACAGTATTGCACATGCATATGACAGTATTGCACATGAATATACATGAATACGACAGTATTGCACATGAATATGACAGTATCGCACATGAATGACAATATTGCACATGAATGACAGTATTGCACATTTATTACAGTATTGCACATGAATGACAGTATTGCACATGAATATGACAGTATCGCACATGAATGACAATATTGCACATGAATGACAGTATTGCACATGCAAATGACAGTATTGCACATGAATATGACAGTATTGCACATGAATATGACAGTATTGCACATGAATATACATGAATATGACAGTATCGCACATGAATGACAATATTGCACATGAATGACAATATTGCACATGAATGACAGTATTGCACATGCATATGACAGTATTGCACATGAATATGACAGTATTGCACATGCATATGACAGTATTGCACATGAATATACATGAATATGACAGTATTGCACATGAACAACAGTATTGCACATGAATATGACAGTATTGCACATGAATGACAGTATTGCACATGAATATGACAGTATTGCACATGAATGACAGTATTGCACATGAATATGACAGTATTGCACATGAATGACAGTATTGCACATGACTATGACAGTATCGCACATGAATATGACAGTATTGCACATGAATATGACAGTATTGCACATGAATGACAATATTGCACATGAATGACAATATTGCACATGAATGACAGTATTGCACATGAATGACAGTATTGCACATGAATATGACAGTATCGCACATGAATGACAGTATTGCACATGAATATGACAGTATCGCACATGAATGACAGTATTGCACATGAATATGACAGTATTGCACATGAATGACAGTATTGCACATGAATATGACAGTATTGCACATGAATATGACAGTATTGCATATGAATGACAGTATTGAACATGAATATGACAGTATTGCACATGAATGACAGTATTGCACATGAATATGACAGTATTGCACATGAATATGACAGTATTGCACATGAATGACAGTATTGCACATGAATATGACAGTATTGCACATGAATATGACAGTATCGCACATGAATATGACAGTATTGCACATGAATATGACAGTATTGCAAATGAATATGACAGTATTGCACATGAATGACAGTATTGCACATGAATATGACAGTATCGCACATGAATATGACAGTATTGCACATGAATATGACAGTATTGCGAATGAATATGACAGTATTGCACATGAATGACAGTATTGCACATGAATGACAGTATTGTACATGAATGACAGTATTGCACATGAATGACAGTATTGCACATGAATGACAGTATTGCACATGAATATGACAGTATTGCACATGAATGACAGTATTGCACATGAATGACAGTATTGCACATGAATGACAGTATTGCGCATGAATATGACAGTATTGCACATGAATGACAGTATTGCACATGAATGACAGTATTGCACATGAATGACAGTATTGCACATGAATATGACAGTATTGCACATGAATGACAGTATTGCACATGAATGACAGTATTGCGCATGAATATGACAGTATTGCACATGAATGACAGTATTGCGCATGAATATGACAGTATTGCACATGAATGACAGTATTGCACATGAATATGAAGATGAATGACACATGTTCAGAGCTAACTGTGAGCTAACATTATGAGCCGTGATCAGAAGCAGACCCAAACCAACTTTGACTAAGAATTTGTGACTAATGTAAAATAGAATAAACATCTTCTTTGTGACTTGTGAAAAGACAGAAAGACTCGGGTCAAAGTGGGTGAACTCCATGACCTCCGCCCTCCCACACACGGGATGAACCCGGACTTTAGACCTTCTATTGCATCGTCGCTCTTATTGTCAATCCCAGCAAGTTATACATCGTTTTACAGATTATTTTCTCGACAAAACGAACATGTCATTGATTTGCATTGAATAATATTCCCCAATAAGTAATTAGCAATAGTAACACATTTCTTACCTTTGTTGCGGTTCTGACACACTCAAAGCTGTTCAGTCCATCAGCAGCTGAACTCCTTCTGTCCGGAATAATCCACAGAAAAACTATATCCACTTGTATTTTTCCTGAAGATAAAATATCATCAAAGATCAATATTGCTGTTTACAACGAACAAAATATAAAATAATGCTCTTTGTCGTACTCTTCTTTGTACATTTTCTTTACACATTTTTCCCACTAAACTGAACTGAACGTTGCAGTGATTTGGTTCATTTCTTACACATTTTTCTCAGATCGGTTTGTAGATTTTTAACACTAACCACTGCGCCACCAGAGATGCACCACTTACATTATTTTGGAAAAGTGCCTCCAACATTCAAACTGAGGCAGAAATGTGATAAATGTTGCTGAAGTTTACTTTCAGTTTCCATTTTTTGCGTGAAAGTTTCTCCTTTGTTGCTTTGATGGTGAAGAACTACCTACAGGTAGGTAAAGGACACTCTCCCTCAGCCTGCGACAGTCAGGTTCACCTCCTCAGAGACAGGAGAAAGAAAAGGTCGTCAGTTTGACGTTGTGCCATCCAAAAGTCTCACTTCAGCCGTCGTGTTCTGCCGTCGTTTCTCTGCGTTTCTTTTCTAAATGTCAAAACCGGCACCGAAATGTGACGTTTATATTTGTCCACAGTTTATTTTGCAGTTGTCTTTCGTGCTCTCGCCGGGGAAAATGTCAGGAGTGTCAAGTGGAAACTCTTACAGCTTTGTCACCCGCCGTCACTGTGTTTGTGTGAGAAATCATGAATCATAAACTGACCAAACTGAGCCGGAGGAATGGTCATAATTCACCCGATTTATGGAAATATCTTCTCCGCGAGCACAAACGACCTCCACAGGACTTTAACCTCGCGTTTCTGGACCAAAAGTCCAGCACAATCATCCATTTTTGCATTCGATTTCGTTCGTTCAGTGACGTATAAGAAGAAGAAGCGCGCTCTCTTCACACGTTCACTGTCATTTTAACATAAACGTGGAAAACATGAAGCTGGATTAATCTCATAAAGTCTAATTCAACTACGAACAGCGAGCGAACCAGAGATCGTCTCGCTCTCACCTCCACGTCTCCTGAGCTGAGGCGTGTCCGCTGCAGGTAACGAGGCGCTAACGAGGCATTAGCAAGGCATTAGCGAGATGTTAGCGAGACGTTAGCGAGGCGTTAGCGAGGCGTTAGCGAGGAGTTAATGAGCTGTTAATGACTTTATGTTGTCGTTTAGGCGTCACAGAGTGGAGGGCAGAAAAGAGAAGAAAATAGGAGGAAATAGCACAAAAAGAGGAGAAAAGAGGAGGAAAAAGAGGAGAAATTAGGAGGAAAATAGGACAAAAAGTGGAGAAAATAGGACAATAATAGGACAAAAAGAGGAGAAAATAGGAGAAAATAGGACAAAAATAGGACAAAAAGAGGAGAAAATAGGAGAAAATAGGACAAAAAGATGGGAAAGTAGGAGAAAAAGGAGAAAATAGGAGGAAAAAGAGGAGAAAATAGGAGGAAAATAGGAGAAAAAGAGGAGAAAATAGAGACAAAAAGAGGAGAAAATAGGACAAAAAGAGGAGAAAATAGGACAAAAAGAGGAGAAAAAGGGGAGAATATAGATGTAAAATAGGAGAAAATCAGAAGAAAATGGAACAAAAAGAGGAGAAATTAGGAGAGCCATGATTAGTTCTGACATCATTATGAAGTTGTGTCTAAGAATAAGGTTAAAACAGCTTGAATTTCATGTTTTTAGTTACTTGCTGTAAAGATACATCTTAGTTTTACACTCATTTTAAACTTAAGATAGGAAAGAGGCTGAATAGTCACTGTGTGTATGAATGATTCATGTGCTCTCTCTCCCCGGCTATTATCCTGCTACACCTTCATCTCCACCGCAGCAGCAGAACCACCAGCCGCCCCAGCATCTCCATCTCCTCCTCCTCACATAGTTGAGGTCTCTGACACTCCCTCCATCACAAGGACGTTTATATATTCAATAAGAAAGTGTCCATTGCTCTCTTTTGACCGTTTAAGTTTGTCCACGAACATAACTTACTGATGCTGGAATTGAGACTATTTTAGTGTCCAAACTGTCCAAAAAGATTCCTGGTCTTAACGTGTCGTCTTCTTGTGTGTCCAGGAGACACTTTCTCCTGAAGAGTGGGTTTCTGAGGCGATTCGACACTTCACGTACACGTCTGCGACACAGAGGTGAGACACGCAGGACACATTCGTCTGAGACACAGAGGTGAGACACGCAGGACACATTCATCAGCGACACAGAGGTGAGACACGCAGGACACATTCATCTGAGACACAGAGGTGAGACACGCAGGACACATTCATCTGAGACACAGAGGTGAGACACGCAGGACACATACATCTGAGACACAGAGGTGAGACACGCAGGACACATTCATCTGAGACACAGAGGTGAGACAGGCAGGACACATTCATCTGAGACACGGAGGTGAGACACGCAGGACACATTCATCTGAGACACAGAGGTGAGACACGCAGGACACATTCATCTGAGACACAGAGGTGAGACACGCAGGACACATTCTTCTGAGACACAGAGGTGAGACACGCAGGACACATTCATCTGAGACACAGAGGTGAGACACGCAGGACACATTCATCTGAGACACAGAGGTGAGACACGCAGGACACATTCATCTGAGACACAGAGGTGAGACACGCAGGACACATTCTTCTGAGACACAGAGGTGAGACACGCAGGACACATTCATCTGCGACACAGAGGTGAGACACGCAGGACACATTCATCTGAGACACAGAGGTGAGACACGGAGGACACATTCTTCTGAGACACAGAGGTGAGACACGCAGGACACATTCATCTGAGACACAGAGGTGAGACACGCAGGACACATACATCTGAGACACAGAGGTGAGACACGCAGGACACATTCATCTGAGACACAGAGGTGAGACACGCAGGACACATTCATCTGAGACACAGAGGTGAGACACGCAGGACACATTCATCTGAGACACAGAGGTGAGACACGCAGGACACATTCATCTGCGACACAGAGGTGAGACACGCAGGACACATACATCTGAGACACAGAGGTGAGACACGCAGGACACATTCATCTGAGACACAGAGGTGAGACACGCAGGACACATTCATCTGCGACACAGAGGTGAGACACGCAGGACACATTCATCTGCGACACAGAGGTGAGACACGCAGGACACATTCATCTGAGACACACAGGTGAGACACGCAGGACACATTCATCTGAGACACACAGGTGAAACACGCAGGACACATTCATCTGAGACACAGAGGTGAGACACGCAGGACACATTCATCTGAGACACAGAGGTGAGACAGGCAGGACACATTCATCTGAGACACAGAGGTGAGACACGCAGGACACATTCATCTGAGACACAGAGGTGAGACAGGCAGGACACATTCATCTGAGACACAGAGGTGAGACACGCAGGACACATTCATCTGAGACACAGAGGTGAGACACGCAGGACACATTCATCTGAGACACGGAGGTGAGACAGGCAGGACACATTCATCTGAGACACGGAGGTGAGACACGCAGGACACATTCATCTGAGACACAGAGGTGAGACACGCAGGACACATTCTTCTGAGACACAGAGGTGAGACACGCAGGACACATTCATCTGAGACACAGAGGTGAGACACGCAGGACACATTCATCTGAGACACAGAGGTGAGACACGCAGGACACATTCATCTGAGACACAGAGGTGAGACACGCAGGACACATTCTTCTGAGACACAGAGGTGAGACACGCAGGACACATTCATCTGAGACACAGAGGTGAGACACGCAGGACACATTCATCTGAGACACAGAGGTGAGACACGGAGGACACATTCTTCTGAGACACAGAGGTGAGACACGCAGGACACATTCATCTGAGACACAGAGGTGAGACACGCAGGACACATACATCTGAGACACAGAGGTGAGACACGCAGGACACATTCATCTGAGACACAGAGGTGAGACACGCAGGACACATTCATCTGAGACACAGAGGTGAGACACGCAGGACACATTCATCTGAGACACAGAGGTGAGACACGCAGGACACATTCTTCTGAGACACAGAGGTGAGACACGCAGGACACATTCATCTGAGACACAGAGGTGAGACACGCAGGACACATTCATTTGAGACACAGAGGTGAGACACGCAGGACACATTCATCTGAGACACAGAGGTGAGACACGCAGGACACATTCATCTGAGACACAGAGGTGAGACACGCAGGACACATTCATCTGAGACACAGAGGTGAGACAGGCAGGACACATTCATCTGCGACACAGAGGTGAGACAGGCAGGACACATTCATCAGCGACACAGAGGTGAGACACGCAGGACACATTCATCTGCGACACAGAGGTGAGACAGGCAGGACACATTCATCTGCGACACAGAGGTGAGACAGGCAGGACACATTCATCTGAGACACAGAGGTGAGACAGGCAGGACACATTCATCTGAGACACAGAGGTGAGACACGCAGGACACATTCATCTGAGACACAGAGGTGAGACACGCAGGACACATTCATCTGAGACACAGAGGTGAGACAGGCAGGACACATTCATCTGCGACACAGAGGTGAGACAGGCAGGACACATTCATCTGCGACACAGAGGTGAGACAGGCAGGACACATTCATCTGAGACACAGAGGTGAGACACGCAGGACACATTCTTCTGGGTAAAACCACAACTAAAGGGCGATGATGCGAATTGTCTTATAGAACCAGAGGGTTAGTAGAACCATCTCATCTCATCCCCGTCCGAGATGAGCCCGATGAGGGTGGTGTTGTCATGGCGATGATGGTGTCAGTCCACAAACTTTTGTAGTTTTACCGAGTCATGGCTGGAGGTGCAGCAGTTTGTGTACAGAGAGAAGAGCAGAGGAGAAAGTACACAACCCTGTGGAGCTCCTGTGCTGATGGTCCGAGTGTCTGAGACATACTTCCCCAGCTGCAAGCACTGCCTCCGATTCGTCAGGAAGTCGGTGCTCCACCTGCAAGAGGAGTCGGTGCTCCACCTGCAGGAGGAGTCGGTGCTCCACCTGCAGGAGGAGTCGGTGCTCCACCTGCAGGAGGAGTCGGTGCTCCACCTGCAGGAGGAGTCGGTGCTCCACCTGCAGGAGGAGTCAGGCACGTTGAGCTGGGAGAGCTTGTCCTGGAACAGAAAAGGGAGGGGATTTAGTTCTAGTTTAGTTCTGGTTTAGTTCTGGTTTAGAATATTTAGTTCTGGTTTAGACCTGGTTTAGTCCCTGTTTAGTGCAGTTCTTTTGGGTGGTTCTTTAGACCTGGTTTAGACCTGGTTTAGTCCCTGTTTAGTGCAGTTCTTTTGGGTGGTTCTTTAGACCTGGTTTAGACCTGGTTTAGACCATGTTTAGTGCAGTTCTTTTGGGTGGTTCTTTAGACCTGGTTTAGACCTGGTTTAGTCCCTGTTTAGTGCAGTTCTTTTGGGTGGTTCTTTAGACCTGGTTTAGACCTGGTTTAGACCTGGTTTAGACCTGGTTTAGTCCATGTTTAGTGCAGTTCTTTTGGGTGGTTCTTTAGACCTGGTTTAGACCTGGTTTAGACCTGGTTTAGTCCATGTTTAGTGCAGTTCTTTTGGGTGGTTCTTTAGACCTGGTTTAGACCTGGTTTAGTCCCTGTTTAGTGCAGTTCTTTTGGGTGGTTCTTTAGACCTGGTTTAGACCTGGTTTAGTCCCTGTTTAGTGCAGTTCTTTTGGGTGGTTCTTTAGACCTGGTTTAGACCTGGTTTAGACCTGGTTTAGACCTGGTTTAGTCCATGTTTAGTGCAGTTCTTTTGGGTGGTTCTTTAGACCTGGTTTAGACCTGGTTTAGACCTGGTTTAGTCCATGTTTAGTGCAGTTCTTTTGGGTGGTTCTTTAGACCTGGTTTAGACCTGGTTTAGTCCATGTTTAGTGCAGTTCTTTTGGGTGGTTCTTTAGACCTGGTTTAGACCTGGTTTAGACCTGGTTTAGACCTGGTTTAGACCTGGTTTAGTCCATGTTTAGTGCAGTTCTTTTGGGTGGTTCTTTAGACCTGGTTTAGACCTGGTTTAGTCCATGTTTAGTGCAGTTCTTTTGGGTGGTTCTTTAGACCTGGTTTAGACCTGGTTTAGACCTGGTTTAGACCTGGTTTAGTCCATGTTTAGTGCAGTTCTTTTGGGTGGTTCTTTAGACCTGGTTTAGACCTGGTTTAGACCTGGTTTAGTCCCTGTTTAGTGCAGTTCTTTTGGGTGGTTCTTTAGACCTGGTTTAGACCTGGTTTAGACCTGGTTTAGTCCATGTTTAGTGCAGTTCTTTTGGGTGGTTCTTTAGACCTGGTTTAGACCTGGTTTAGTCCATGTTTAGTGCAGTTCTTTTGGGTGGTTCTTTAGACCTGGTTTAGACCTGGTTTAGTCCATGTTTAGTGCAGTTCTTGTGGGTTCTCTTCTCCTTCACTCTTTGTTTGGACATTTGGGAGAAATCAAAATGACTCTCAGTGTTTCAAACATCCTCAAAACACAAAAGTTACACAACAACAGCACAACAAATATCACAAAACACACACAGGTTCACAACACTTTACAACACTTTACAACACTTTATAACACTTTACCACTCATAAAAGATTCATAAAGTTCATTCATAAAGTGCGACAGTGAAAGCAGCTTCTGTTTTTATTGGCCGGACTCTAAAGTGATGAATGTCCCTCCGCTCTCAGGTTACGGCTGTAAACACGGATGAGTAAATGAGTCGAGTGTATTTACTTTTCTTTATTCCTCCACATTTTACCATCTAAACTGTATTTATGAACGTATAACTGTATTTCATCATGTTGTTTTGTTCCATAAGCTTTTTAAACATTTATAAACACATCTTTATTGTGGAGCGGAGGCAGAAGTGGAACATAATGGGATTAAACTCAGAATATGAAACAATATTCACAAAATACGAAAAATCATATTTGGCAAATGAAAACCCTGGTTTAACGATCGTATTATGCATTTATTTATTAGTATTAATAGACACATTTTTAGGTTTTACTGGACCCAGACATGTTCAACCCACAATTGTAATGTAATTAATCTATAGATAATTTACATATTACAGCAAACTGTCTTGTAGTTGCAATATTGTCGCTTATTTTGTGTTTCTAAAGTTTGAAAACCGTGGGATGTTTTATGGCTGTAAGTCGCTTTAGTTACTTCACTCTGGAACATTCTGTGTTTTAAAGTCTCTCTTTGGAAACATCATCAAACATTAAACTTGACTTTTCTGCATCTGAAACGTTTTAAAACCAAAAGAGAAATTAATATATTTAATGCAGCGTCAATCTGAAGGTGAAATGTGACGAGAGGGACCAATAAACGCTCCGCCTCCTCAGGAACACTCTCTGCACTCTTTTACCAGGAGGTGAACCGGGACGGGACGTTGCCATGGCGACTGAACTCTCTACACTCTTGCAGGAGTTACGAGGAGGTGAACCGGGACGGGACGTTGCCATGGCGACTGAACTCTCTACACTCTTGCAGGAGTTACGAGGAGGTGAACCGGGACGGGACGTTGCCATGGCGACTGAACTCTCTACACTCTTGCAGGAGTTACGAGGAGGTGAACCGGGACGGGACGTTGCCATGGCGACTGAACTCTCTACACTCTTGCAGGAGTTACGAGGAGGTGAACCGGGACGGGACGTTGCCATGGCGACTGAACTCTCTACACTCTTGCAGGAGTTACGAGGAGGTGAACCGGGACGGGACGTTGCCATGGCGACTGAACTCTCTACACTCTTGCAGGAGTTACGAGGAGGTGAACTGGGACAGGATGTTGCCGCGGCGACTGAAAGCCCCGGACTGCAGTTTGGAGAAAATGGCCGACGCTGTGAGAAAACCTTCGTCCAGACGATACTTCGAGAGGCCTCAGCTGTGGCAGGTCAGACACTGGAGCGAGTTTAACTGTGGAATACATCACATTTATACAGATTTATACAGATTTATATGTAGTTATATAGAGTTATAAAGAATTATTAAGATTTTTACAGATTCATACAGATTTATACAGATTTATACAGATTTAAGATAAGATAAGATATTCCTTTATTGTCCCACATGGGGAAATTTCATTGGTGCAACGCAGGTAGATACAGAGGCAGATACAGAAGAACAGATCACTTATAGGAAGTCTGAAAAACACTTTCAGTAGAAGATCTTCTATAAATAAATAAAAACTCCCATAGACAAATAAATAAATAAATACATAAATACCATTGCATGTGATCACGACAGTAATTGCACATGAATATGTGTCACGACAGCACATGAATTGCACATGAATTTCACAGTAATTGCACATACGACAGAATTGCACATCAGTATTAGGTTAGGTCAGACGGGATAACGTGACGATCTCCGGGTAAGACGACTGTTCTCTGCAGTTTCATGAGTTCCTCCTTTGTGGAAACGCGGTACGGCGCCGGCCGGGGGGCGGGGCCGGAGCCGGGGCGGGGCCGGAGCCGGGGGGCGGAGCCAAGACACATCGCCACGACACGACGAAAACACTCAATCCAGCCGAATAAAGTCAAAACAAGTTAATTTAAAGCGATTCCAGTGCGTGTCCCGATCGTTCGTGAAGTTCCTCTTTCATATAAACGTGTATATAAACGTGTACCGACGACACGCCGTACTTTAGCGCGGCCGGAGGGCGCGGGGGCTGGTGGGCTCGCTCGGAGCTAGCTCACGTCACAACAACACAACGAACGCAACGAAAAACGCTCAAATCCAGCCGAAAAAAGTCAAAAACAGTTGAATTAAAAAACTATTCCAGCGCGTGTCCCTATCGTACAGTAAAATAGAAAAAATATACTAACTATATTTACAAAATATAGGAGATAAAGCACAATAAGTGTGAGAAAGAAGAGAGAGCGTTTACACCGGGCTGCCAGCTGTACCAGCGCCTTATGACGTATTATATGTAGTTATAGAGTTATAAAGAATTATTAAGATTTTTACAGATTCATACAGATTTATACAGATTTATATGCAGTTATATAGAGTTATAAAGAATTATTAAGATTTTTACAGATTCATACAGATTTATATGCAGTTATATAGAGTTATAAAGAATTATTAAGATTTTTACAGATTCATACAGATTCATGCAGATTTTACAGATTTTTAAAGATTGTACAGATTTTTACAGATTAGATTTTTTTTTTACAGATTTATATAGATTTTTACATATTTCTAAAAAAAATTCTACAGATTTTTCAGAGATTTATATGTAGTTTTATAGTTGTAAAGATTTATACAGATTTATACAGATTTATATGTAGTTATATAGAGGTATAAATAATTAAGATTTTTACAGATTTTTACAATTTTTTCTGCAGATTTTTTTGAGATTTACATGGAGTTTTATAGCTACAAAGATTTTACAGATTTATATAGGGTTATACAGAGGTTTAAAGAATTATTAAGATTTTTACAGATTCATACAGATTTTTACAGATTTTTAAGGAGTTTTAAAGAGTTTTAAAGATTGTACCGATTTCTTCAGATTCAAAGTTTTTTTTACAGATTTATATAGATTTTTTACCATTTTTACCATTTTTTTTTACAGATTTAAAAAAAAAAGTTAGGCCTAACCCTAACCCTAACCCTAGCCTTAACCTTAACACTAACTTTAACCCTAACCTTAACCCTAACCTTAACCCTAACCTTAACCTTAACCCTAACTTTAACCCTAACCTTAACCCTAACTTTAACCCTAACCTTAACCCTAA